>NC_138056.1:54628224-55228224 GCF_964194185.1 Rhinolophus hipposideros
GTTCAGAACACTGGTGATAAGAATGTTTAAGGAGCTTAGAGAAGACATAAAGAAGGATATAGAAATCATAAAGAACAACCAGTTAGAGCTAAAAAAGGATGTAGAAATCTTAACGAACAACCAGCTAGAACTAAAAAACACAATTACCGAAATTAAGAACTCACTTGAAGGAATGACCAGCAGGTTAGATGAAGCAGAGGATCGAATCAGCGACTTAGAAGACAAGTTAGCAGAGATCACTCAAACTGAACAACAGAAAGAAAAAAGAATAAAAAACAATGAAGATGGGTTAAGAGACCTCTGGGATAACATCAAGCGCAACAACATGCGCATCATAGGAATACCAGAAGGCGAAGAGAAGAAGCAAGGGATTGAGAACATATTTGAGGTAATAATGTCAGAAAACTTCCCTAACCTGATGAAGGAAACCAACATACAAGCCCAGGAAGTGCAGAGAGTTCCAACCAGGATAAACCCAAACAGGCCCACACCAAGACACATTATAGTTAAAATGGCAAAGCTTAAAGACAAAGAGAGAATCTTGAAAGCAGCAAGAGAAAGGCAGAAGGTTACATACAAGGGAACTCCTATAAGACTATCAAATGACTTTTCTACAGAAACATTGAAGGCAAGGAGGGAGTGGCAGGAGATACTCAAAGTGATGGAACACAAAGGCCTACAACCTAGATTGCTTTATCCAGCAAGGCTATCATTTAAAGTTGATGGAGAGATAAAGAGCTTCCCAGAAAAGAACAAACTGAAAGAATTTATGACAACCAAGCCAGCATTGCAAGAAATACTAAAAGGACTTCTGTAAATAGAAGAAAGATGAAAACAATTTACTACAAATCTAAAAATGGCAATAACTATGTACCTATCAATAATCACTTTAAATGTAAATGGATTAAATGCTCCAATCAAGAGACATAGGGTGGCTGAGTGGATAAGGAAACAAGACCCTTGTATATGCTGTATACAAGAGACTCATTTCAGATCAAAAGACACACACAGGCTGAAAGTGAAGGGTTGGAGTAACATATTTCATGCAAATGGAAGCAAAAAAAAAGCTGGAGTTGCAATACTTATATCTGACAAAATAGACTTTAAAATGAAAAAAATATTAAAAGACAAAGATGGGCACTATATAATAATAAAGGGATCAATCCGACAAGAGGACATAACCCTAGTAAACATCTATGCACCTAACATAGGAGCACCTAAATATATAAAACAGGTACTGATGGACATAAAGACAGAGATCAACAGCAACACTATCATAGTAGGGGACTTCAACACACCTCTGACAACAAGGGACAGGTCCTCCAGACAGAAAATCAATATGGAAACAACAGCCTTAAATGATACTTTGGAGCAGTTGGACTTAATTGATATTTTCAGAGCATTTCACCCCAATGCTGCAGAATACACGTTCTTCTCAAGTGCTCATGGAACATTTTCTAAAATAGATCATATGTTAGGACACAAGACAAGCCTCGATAAATTTAAGAAAATTGAAATCATACCAATTGTCTTCTCTGACCACAGTGCTATGAAATTAGAAATGAACTACAGGGGAAAAAAACCAGGAAGATACACCAATTCATGGAGGCTGAATAACATGTTGCTAAATAATGAATGGGTCAAGCAGCAGATCAAAGAAGAAATCAAAAGATATCTTGAGACAAATGAGAATGAGAACACGACGACCCAAAATCTATGGGATGCTGCGAAAGCAGTCCTAAGAGGGAAGTTCATAGCACTGCAGGCCTACCTAAAGAAACAAGAAACATCACTAATTGACAGTTTATCTTCACACTTAAGGGATCTGGAAAAAGAACAGCAAAATAAACCCAAAGGGAGCACAAGGAAGGAGATAATAAGGATCAGAGCAGAAATAAATGAAATAGAAACCAGAAAAACAATACAAAAGATCAATGAATCCAAGAGTTGGTTCTTAGAGAAGATAAACAAAATTGACAAACCTTTAGCCAGACTCATTAAAAAAAGGAGAGAGAGGACCCGAATTAATAAAATCAGAAATGAAAGAGGAGAAGTGACAACAGACACCACAGAAATACAAAAAATTGTAAGAAATTACTATGAGCAACTATATGCCAACAAATTTGACAACCTTGAAGAAATGGACAATTTTCTAGAGGCGCACAACCTTCCAAAGCTAACTCAAGAAGAAACAGAAAGCCTGAACAGTCTGATTACCACCAGGGAAATTGAATCAGTAATCAATAATCTCCCAACAAACAAAAGCCCTGGACCAGATGGCTTTACAGGTGAATTTTTCAAAACGTTCAAAAAAGAATTATCACCTATTCTCCTCAAGCTCTTCCAAAAAATCCAGAAGGAAGGAAGACTCCCAAACACTTTTTACGAAGCCACTATCACCCTGATCCCAAAAGCAGACAAAGACACCACAAAGAAAGAAAACTACAGGCCGATATCTCTAATGAACATAGATGCAAAAATTCTCAACAAATTATTAGCAAACAGAATTCAGCAATACATTAAAAAGATCATACACCATGATCAAGTGGGATTCATCCCTGGTATGCAGGGGTGGTTCAACATCCGCAAATCAATTAATGTGATACACCACATTAACAAAATGAAAAATAAAAATCACATGATCATATCAATAGATGCAGAAAAAGCATTTGATAAAATACAGCAACCTTTTATGATAAAAACCCTTAAGAAAGTGGGAATAGAGGGATCATATCTTAACATAATAAAGGCCATATATGACAAACCCACAGCTAACATCATACTCAATGGGGAAAAGCTAAAACCATTCCCCCTAAGATCAGGAACAAGACAAGGTTGCCCACTTTCTCCACTTCTATTCAACATAGTGCTGGAAGTTCTAGCCACAGCAATCAGACAAGAGAAAGAAATAAAAGGCATCCAAATTGGTAAGGAGGAAGTAAAATTATCATTATATGCAGATGATATGATACTATATATAGAGAACCCTAAAGACTCCACCAAGAAACTATTAGAACTGATAGATGAATTTAGTAAAGTAGCAGGATATAAAATTAATATTCGGAAATCAGTTGCATTTGTATATACCAATGATAAAATAGCAGAAGGAGAAATTAAAAAAACAATTCCATTTACAATTGCTCCAAAGACTATAAAATATCTGGGAATAAATCTAACCAAAGATGTAAAGGATCTGTACTCAGAAAATTATACAACACTGAAGAAAGAAATGAAAGAAGACATTAATAGATGGAAACACATTCCATGTTCATGGATAGGAAGAATTAATATAATTAAAATGTCCATACTGCCTAAGGCAATATACATATTCAACGCAATTCCTACCAAACTACCAACGACGTTTTTCACAGAAATAGAACATATAATCCTAAAATTTATATGGGACCATAAAAGACCCCGGATAGCCTCAGCAATCTTGAGAAATAAGAACAAAGTGGGAGGTATAACGATACCTGATTTCAAACTATACTACAAGGCTACAGTAATCAAAACAACATGGTACTGGCATAAAAATAGATACATAGATCAATGGAACAGAATAGAGAGTCCAGACGTAAATCCATGCCTATATGCCCATCTAATCTACGACAATGGAAGCAAGAATGTACGATGGGGTAAAGATAGTCTGTTCAATAAGTGGTGTTGGGAAACCTGGACGGACACATGCAAGAAAATGAAGCTGGACCACCTCCTTACACCATATACAAAAACAAATTCAAAATGGCTTAAAGACTTAAATGTAAGATCTGAAACCATAAAATATCTAGAAGAAAATATAGGAAGAAACTTCATGGACATTACCCGGAGTAAGATTTTCACTGATATATCCCCTCGCGCGAGCGAAGTAAGAGAAAAAATAAACATGTGGGATTACATCAAACTAAAAAGTTTTTTCACAGCAAAGGAAACCATCAATAAAACAAAAAGGGATCCTACTGTATGGGAAAAGATATTTGCCAATGATATATCTGATAAGGGATTAATATCACAAATCTATAAAAAACTTACTCAACTCAACTCCAAAAAAACAAACAACCCAATTAAAAAATGGGCAGAGGACTTGGGGAGACATTTCTCTAAGAAGGACATACAGAAGGCAAGAAGACATATGAAGAAATGCTCAACCTCACTAACCATCAGAGAAATGCAAATAAAAACCACAATGAGATACCACCTCACTCCAGTCAAAATGGCTATTATCAATAAATCAACAAACAACAAATGCTGGCGCGGATGTGGAGAAAAGGGAACGCTAGTGCACTGTTGGTGGGACTGCAGATTAGTGCAGCCACTATGGAAAACAGTATGGAGGTATCTCAGGAATCTGAAAATGGAACTACCCTATGATCCAGTAATTCCACTCCTAGGCATCTACCCGGAGAAATCCAAAACTCCAATTCAAAAATCTGTATGCACTCCTATGTTTATTGCAGCACTTTACACAATAGCCAAGATATGGAAACAACCAAAATGCCCATCGGTAGATGACTGGATTAAGAAGCTGTGGTACATTTATACAATGGAGTATTACGCAGCCATAAAGAAGAAAGAAATCTTATCATTTGCAGCAACATGGATGGATCTAGAGAACATTATGTTAAGTGAAATAAGTCAGAAAGAGAAAGACAAGTACCATATGATCTCACTTATATATGGAATCTAAAGAAAAGACTATGTGAATGAACTAATCAGAGTCAGTTTTGGGGACGCAGAGAAAAAACCGAGAGTGGTTAGATGGGTGTGTGGGAGGGGGTTGGGGATAAGGGGAAAGGTGAAGGGATTTGGAAGCAGCTGGTAACCACAAGATGGCCTCAGGGTTTTTCTTTTGAAAATTAATTTGGGGAAGGTATTCTATAATGTTGTAAAGATTTTGTTGGGTATCCGATGGACATGCGTCCTATTTGGGAGACCACCTCAGGGATACTGTGGATACCTGATCATGGCATTGTACATCAGAAGCTAAACATTAATGAATGCCAACTATAATTTTATATATATAATGTGATGGTTCAGTGTGAGGTCGGAGGGATAGTGGATGGGGGGAGGGGGGTTCACAGTATGAGGGATATAAATGATGAACGTCTAAGTATTACCTTGTTTTGTACACCTGAAACTAATAAATAAATTAATTAAAAAAAAAAAAAAAAAAAAAAAAAAAAAAAAAAAAGAAACTAACATGATCAAGTGCTTAAAATTACCAGTTTTGGTCAATAACAAACCTGGATTGCCAATGCACCAGTCATCATGTGAGGCGAGGTGCTAATGCTTTCCCAAACTCTTAAATGACAGGATAAGGCTGAAGACAAGGCTCCACAGCATCACATTTTTATCGTATCTCAGCTTCTGTCCAAACCGGGGAGAGGATAAGGTCTTTCCTAATAACACAGCTTCAAAACACTATAGCCAAGGGTCAGGGCCCCTCTCCTGTAATCTGATGTCTGTTCCTGCCAGATGGCTCTGCACTGCCTACAATGTAATAGGAAACATGGGACTGGCACATTTTCTGTTGCTCTGTCTGCATGAATGTTCTCCAATAAAAACTGCTCCAACATCGGTGCTTGGGCATATTCCCTTGTTGCTTGATAGCCATGCCATGAACACTGATATATTCCCTATGCTGTTATAATGATTTCCAATCAGGACACTTTTGAAAGTCACATAATCTCTTCGACTCCAATTTCCTTACCAAAATAAAATAAAAATGCAACGTTTTGTGATTAAAAAATATAACATGCATGAAAGAGCCAAGTTCAGTACTTACTACAATATTGAATTCAAAATGGTCGTTGAATCTGAATTGAATAAAATTCAATTCTACAAACTATTTCAGGTCATCAATAAAGGAAGTAGAGTTTAATCAAGAAAATTAATGGACTTTTTAAATACAGCATACCAAACTAATCTAAGGCAGAGAACATTATCTGTCAAGGTACTTACTTCCACTGCCATTAATAGAATATAAGAGAAAATAAGCTACTACTTACATTTAAGCACAAAAGACATAATAAAAAGCACGCCCTCACACAGACCACAGAGTCTTAAGTAGGCATCTACTGTTACATATATTGCTCCATCTTCAGAGTTCTTGCTTCCTGTAAGCACTACACAACCAAAACAACAAAATTTCATATTACCCGAAATAGTTTTTCCTTTTTTTTTTTTTAACAAATAAATAACTTTTTTCATTAAGAGCCCACTGTCTGCATTTCCTGGACAAAGAGTTATGAAGGATACAAATATATATGAAACATAAAATGGGTCACACTTATGAAAAATAACAGTGTGGCTTCCCAACTTAATCTATAGAGTTAATGTAATCCCAATCAAAATCCCAGCAAATTATTTTGTGAAAATTGACAAACTGAGGGTTTATAGAAAAAGGGTATATGGAAAAGGCAAAAGACCCAGAATAGCGAACATAATATTGAAGGGGAAGAACAAAGTTAGAGGACCAACAGTACCCACTTCAAGACTTACTATAAAACTACAGTAATTAAGACAGTGTCGTCTTGGCCAAAGAATAGACAATAGATCAGACAGAGATCCCAGAAATAGACCCCCATAAATACAGCCAACTGATCTTTGACAAAGGAGCGGAGGCAATAGCAAAGATAGCCTCATCAACAAATGGTACTGGAACAAATGGACATCCACATGCAAACAAAAACAACAACAAAATATTAATCTAGACTCAGACCTTACACCCATCCCAAAAATTATCTTAAAATGGACCACAGACTTAAACATCAAATGCAAAACTATAAAACTAAAAGAAAGACATAAGATAAAACCTAGATGATCTTGAGTATGGCAATGCCTTTCTAGGCATAATCCATGAAAGAAAAATTTGCCAATAAACTGGACTAATTAAAACTACAAACTTCTGCTCTCTGAAAGACAATGTCAAGAGATTAAGACAATCCATATACTGGGAGAAAATATTTGCAAAATACACATTTGATAAAGGATTGTTATCCAAAGTACAAAAAGAGCTCTTAAAACTCAGCAATAAGAAAACCAATAATTCAACTTAAAAATGTAATGTACAGCCTAAGGAATATAGCCAATAATATTGTGATAGCATAGTACGGTGTCATATGGTTGCTGGACTTATCATGGTGATCACTTCTTTAGGTATTTAAATGTTGAATAGCTATGGTGTACACCTGAAACTAATATAATATTGTAGGTTAGCTATATTTTAATAAAAATCTTTTAAAGATAAAATAAAACTTGGTTAAAGACCTTAACAAATAAGCCACCAAAGAAGATATATGAATGGCTAACAAAGACATGAAAAGATGTCCCACATCATTTGTCATCTGGGAAATGCAAATTAAAACAACAATGAGATATCACGACACACCTATTTTAATGGCCAAAATCCAGAACACAGCTAACACCAGAGCTGGAGAGGATGTGGCAAAACAGGAACTCTGATTCATTGCTGGTGTGAATATAAAATGGTGTGGCCACTTTGGAAGGCCATTAGGGAGTTTGTTACAAAATTAAATATATGCTTACCATATAATCCAGCAATTGTGCTACTTGGTATTCACTCAAAGGAGTTTAAAACTCATGTTCAGAAAAAAAATTGCACATAGATGGTTATAGCTGCTTTATGCATAATTATCAAAACTTGAAAGCAATCAAGCTGTCTTTTAGTAGGTGAATTGGATATACCACAATTTAGCTAAAAAATTGTGGTACATCCAAACAATGGAATATTATTCAGTGCAAAAAAGAAATACTAGCTCAAGCCATGAAAAGACATGGAGGAACCTTAAACACATATTACTAAGTGAAAGAAGCCAATCATAAAAAGCTACATACTGTATATTTCCAAGTATGTGACATTCTGGAAAAAGTAAAACTATGCCTTTTCCAAACCAAACCAAAAAAATCATCGGTCACCAGAGTTTAGGTTGGGTAGTGAATAGGCAGAACTAGGAGGATTTATAGGGTAGTGAAATATTCTGTATGACATCATACTGATAGTTACATGTTATTATATATTTGTTCAAACCCAAATGAATATACAACAATAAGAATGAACCATAATGTAACCTATGAATTTGGAGAAGATTATGATGTGCCAGTGTAGGGTCATCAGTTGTAACAAATGTATTAATTACCCTGGTGGGGAAGTTAGTAATGGGAGAGGCTGTGCGTGTGTGGGGGTGGGGGTATAAGGGAAATCTCTTTACCTTAGCCTGATCTGAGAGTGGTGTGTTCTTTCTTGTGTGATTCTTTTCCTTTATTTTTTTAAGTATTTGCTACAGATATTCTCAGCACTACATCTCTTTATACTGTCTGGGATTGAGGCATTGTTTTAGTCCACTCAAGGTGACTTGGTGGCTTATAAACAACAGAAATTTATTTCTCACAAATCTGGAGGCTGGTATGTCCAAGATTAAGACACTGACAGATTCAGTGTCTGGTGAGAGCCTGCACCCTGCTTCATAAATGGCCATCCTCTCATTTTGTCCTCACATTGTGGGAAGAACAAGGGAGCTGTCCAGGGTCTCTCTTATAAGGGTAGAAATTCCATCAATGAGGACTACAGCCTAATCACCTAATCACCTACCAAATGCCCCACTTCCAAATAGCATCACAGTGAGGGTTAGGATTTCAACATGTGAATTTGGGGAAGACACAGACATTCAGTCTGTGGAAACTATATATCACTCTGGTTTTTAGTAGAGAAACAATTTTCATTTAGATCTTATTTGAAAAAATCTCCTCCTTTCTAACAAAAATTATATCCTTTCTAACACTGTCTAAGAATTTCTTTTCAATACGTCACCCTCGTTTCATCCATTTGAGTTTTCCTAAGTAGTAAGTCTATGTTTGTTGTTCTTTAAACTAATCAAGGATTTTGTAATATCATTCAGCTTGTAAGATATGAAATCATGTGGAACCTGTGATAGATTGTGTAAATATCCATAATTTGCCACTCTTTCCTGCATGAACATTTCTTTTGCAATGTGACTTTGAAGCTCCTTTCATCAAAAGATGGTATCCATTTCCCCAGTCCTTGAATAGGAATAGACTTGTCACTTGTTCTGGTCATTAGAATTGTGCAAAAATGATATTGCACCAATTCTGAATCTAGGAATCATGAAACTATGTATGCTTCCACCTTCTCTCTTAAAAATCTGCTGTCCAGATTAGCCTGCTGTATGATGAGATATGGTATTCCAGTCACTTCCATAATCCCAGGTGACATTCAATAGCCATGAGACATGCGAATGAAGCCATCTGAAACCAAGAAGCCCACCAGTAGTCTGGCAGTTGACTATAGATGCTTGATTGACCCTCGCTTAGACCAGAAGAGCCCAGTTCAGCAAAGCCCACCTCAAACTGCCAAATTATATAATCTTGAGCTAAATAAATCATTTTTATTTCAAGATACTAATTTTTGGTGTAATAATATTCACATTACCCACAGGAAGAGAGGAAAATTAAAACAAAAGACAACCAACGAAAATACAAAATAAAACAGTGGGTGAAAGCCCTAACATATTAATCATTTCATTAAATGTAAATGATCTATACCACAGAAATATGCCTAACTGATTCTTTGTAAAGGTGCAAAGGCAGGTCAATGGAGAAAACATACCCTTTTCAACAAATAATGCCTGAACAATTAGACATCCAAAGGCGTGGGGGAGGGAAGGAACTGTGACCTAAGTCTCACATGTTATACAATGACTAGTGTAAAATGAATCATGAACATAAATGTAAAACATATAACTGTACAACTTTTAAAAAATCATAGGAGAAAATCTTTGGGATCTAAGGGTAGACAAAGAATTCTTAGACTTGATACCAAAAGTACAAAACATAAAAGGAAAAAATGCTCAGCTGGAATTCATCAAAATTAAAATTATTTGCTCTGTGAAAAATTGAGGAGAACAAGTCAAACAAAAACTGAGGGGAATAAATTGCAAACCACATATCTAACAAAGCACTAATATCTAGAATATGTAAAGAACTCTCAAAACTCAACAGTCAAAAAAAGAAGCAAGCAATCCAATTAAAACCTCAGCAGTGGAAATGAATAGACATTTCACAGAGGGAGATACAGAGACAATAAATAAGCACAAAATAGTCAACATCATTAGCCAGTCAGAAAATGCAAATTAAAACCACAATGAAATGCCACTGCACACCTATCAGAAGAGCTAAAATGTAAAATAGACAAAACAAAACGCTGACAAAAATGTGGAGAAACTGGATCATTCACACATTGCTGGTGGGAATGTAAAATGGCACAACCACTTTAGAAAACTGGCTGCTTAATTAAAAACTAAACATGCAACTACCATACAGTCTAGTAATGTATTCCAAGAAATCAAGTCTTATGTTCATACAAATGCCCACACATAGATGTTTACGTGTATAGCAGCTTTATTTGTAAAAGTCAAAATTGTATACAACCCAGGTGTTCTGCTACAGGTAATTAGATAAACAAACTTGTATACCCATACTATGAAATACTACTCAGAAATAAAAAGGAATGAACTATTGATATACACAAAAACCTGGATGAATTTCCAGAGAACTACGCTGAAGGAAAAAGGCAACTCAAAGCGTTATATACTGTATGATTCTATTTATATAATTCTTGAAATGACAAACTATAAAACCAGAAAACAGATTAGATGTTGTCAGGCATTAAGAAGGAAGCGGGAATAGCAGGGAAGTGGGAATGATTATAAAAGGGCAAATTAAGTGATTCTTCTGGCACTAAGAATGTTCTGTATCTTGACTGTATTAATACCAGTATCCTGGTTGGGAGATTTTATTGTACTATCATTTTGGAAGATATTATCACTGGCAGGAACTGAGTAAAAGGCACATGAGATCTGTTAATATTACTTCTTACAGCTGTATATGAATCTACAGTTATATCAAAATGAAAGTTTTAATTTTTTAAAAGTTATGTAAATCTTAGAAATTATAATGTCAATATCTAACAAGAAACATTCTGAGAAAATCCATTGTTGGGCAAACCAAGACTTCGTGGCTCCTTGTGAGGACTCTGTTCTCTATTTGAACCTGTTTCTCCCATAGGAACTTCTGTGAACTAAAACTCCCCTTTTCAAACTTCTGCTGACTATATGATATGCCACCTCTGTCCCGTCCTTCTCCTTGTTGACATGATTTGCTGAGGATAATTTGAAACTTCAGTGGCCTCTATGGGAAACTTAGTATCTCCCCAAATTGGCTCCTCTAACACCTCTCCCTTCCCACTGCTTCCACTCCTTCCTCCTCTTACCACCTTGCATCTTCCTTTTAGCAATTGTGAACCCTTTGGTTTGTTCCCTGTCTGTTATATGCTGTAGGTATCCCAAAGAAAGAACAGGGGTAGGGTTAGAGAAGCTTTCAGAGAGAAGTGGGATTTGATCAGTCCCTTGAAAAGGGGGAATAACTGGGAAACCTGTAAAAAGAATTATATCAGCCTATGTGGGGAATCAATTTTGTTGGAAGAGAGAATTTGTATAAGTAGGAAAATTAACCATCATGGGACTTTTTTTTTTTAAAGCAACAAAATTTTACTTCTTCCTGTCCCTGTATCTCTTCTATATTTAAAGCTTCATCTTTAGTTATATCTTTTTATATATTTTATGGAGCTCTGTTTCCATCTTTTCATTTATTTGTTTACATTACTCATCCAAATATTCTCACCTTCTTGCATGAGTTGCAAGGATTTGGGTCTGTTACGTGTTACATTCTTGAATTCACTACCAATGATATAGTCAACCTTTAACTTTTATTGGTAAGGTATTTTTGTGCAAATGGTCCTCCTTAAAAAAAAAGAAGTAAATATCACATAGACTCTGAGAGAGCATACTTTTCCAAAATTTATTCAAGGAACGCACTATGAATGGAGTTATCACAAGATGAAGAATCTCTGTGTAACTACCTAAGTAAATAATGGTTATTTGTGAGACACTACCAAGTAATTCATGGCATTTCCTTTTCCATTTTCAAAATCAAAATTTCACAACAAACTAAGTCAATAAATACACAGATATGTAAATATGTTGGGGTAAAATGCATATACAGTAACCCAACCAGTTGGGAGGTAGATCAATTCAATGAAAAAGCATGTATTTTCAGAGAAAAGAATTAAACTAGTTCTCCCATTTACTAGTTGGTTCTTACATAAATTATTTAACTACTGACCTCCAGTTCTCTAATCTACAACATGGGGATAACTTCATCATATGGTTTTAGGGAAAAATAAATACAATTGGTATATACAGTTGTTAGCACATAGTAATTGCTCAATAAATAATTTCCTTTCCTCTAAAGTGCCCTAAAGTTCCATTGTGCATTTAGCTTAATTCAATAAATATTTATTTGACAACTATTACGTGCAAAGCAATGTATTCAGTGATTTGGGGGTTATAAGGATTAAATTGCTATCTATGCCTTCAAGAGTTTTACACTGAGATAAAAATGTCATTTCTATTTCTATAATTCCATATAAAAAGTTGAAATTAGTTCTGCAAATTGGCTCATTCTGCAGTCATTTCAACCTCCTTCTAGCTTGCATTCCAATATTATGGAGATGAGAAAGGCAAAACTACATTTCTCTGACTCTATTATAGCTACAGTACAGCAAATGACGTAGTTTCTAACAAATCAGGCACACACCCCCATGATTTGGAAGCAAATGACCAACATGAGAGAACTGGTATTTGCTGGTAGTCATGATACGGTTCTTAAAAAAGCAAATAATGGAAAACGTTTGGTATATGTGGAGTGACTGGAGTTCTCTAAGTCCTAGAATCTAATTTTCACATCATAGATGTCCAGGGGCTGGAAATGGCTGCAGTGACGTTTTTGGAAGAAACGTCCCATTATTTAGTTGCATACCTTTCCTGTGTTGTGTTTGACTTCATTGGTTCTAGCTGCTTATTTCTCTGGCCCATTTTAAGATGTCCATTAATATTAGATCTAGTGTTCCCTGTTATCCACAGGTAAGAACCCTGATAGACACAAAAGTGGTGTGTTTTGTTTTGTTGTTTCTTGTTTTTATTTAAAACTGTTAGAGAATTCCATGTCTGCTACGGATGTTCAGAGGAAACTAATCTGAATTACCATATAATTCCACTTTCCCTTTTTTCCTAGATTCAGTGCATTGTCAATGATATGGAACATAAAGAGATTAAAACATGCATCAAGGTACAGCTGCCAAACAATATTCAGTGGTGAGAAGCAGAAAATGGGCCTACAGAGTGTATTCAGAATACAAGAAGGAAATGAATACTATCACCAGCAGAGGTTAAAATACTCTCCACTGCATGCTCTGAAAACCAGAAGCAGGGTTATGATGAGATGTTCATAACTAAACAGAGTCAAATGTAGAGAAAGTAGAAAAGTAGAGTCAGACAGACCTGATTTCAATCATCAACTCCACCATAATTACTAACTGGTTTATCCTTGGGAAGCACAATTTACCTTTCTAGAATTTAGTTTCATCACCTTTAAAAGTCAGATAATAATGACAGTAATTAGATCTGTTTTCAATTAAAGGTAATAATTCATAGTATTTTTTACAAAGTCTGGCAAACTCTACCACTATCAATACCAATATCATCATCAACATCACCACCACCACCATTATGAATATTTTTATTATGACCAAAATAATCTTTTGCTTAACTATTTTTAATGTGTATAGATATGTATAGTAAATTAAAACTATTTTCATCATAGTTTCAATTCTAAAAAAATTCTTTATTAACTTTCCTTTTAATAAAACTGTGAGGTATTTTAATACATAGATATATGAATATGAAGTTTGGTTAGGGCTCTGGTGTTCAAAGTGGAAAAACAAATAATATTCTCAATCAGTAATATTCTCAAATTAGTAACACTAATTTCTGCCTATGGGGGATTCTATACTATACATTCTCATGAGAAAATATTCAGTAGAGCAGTGGTTTTCAACAAGGTGTGATCTTGCCCCCTCCCCTGGCACATGTGATAATGTCTGTGACATTTTTGCTTGTTATATTTTGGGGTGGGGCTGCTACAAGCAGCTGCTGCTACAAGCTAGAGATACTGCTAAACTTTACACAATGCACAAGACAGCCCTTCACAATAATTATTCAGCCCAAAAGGCCAATAGTGCTGCTTTTAAGAAACTCTTTTAGGAAAGTACTGATTACCAGTAATAGCCAGACTACCTGAGCCATAACTCAAGTTTTCTACTTACCAGCTGTGCAACTTTGGACCAGTTATTTGTTTCTGTGATTCAATTACCTATAAAATGGGAATAATGATAATACCTATCTAAAAAATTGAAGTGAGAATAAAACCACTTATAAAATGCTGGCAAAATGCCATTCAACAGCATTAGTTATTAATATTATTTCACATACATGATATCTTTATCTTAATCTGTAAAGTGAGTGTTACTTCCCCTGTTTAATTAATTAGAAATTGATTTTTGGCAAATTTAAATTATTTGTAGTAGGTTACCTAGTCAGTGAGAGGGAGTACAAGGTATAAATTCAGGTCTCTAAATCCTATTTGTGCTTTAACCCAAAGCATATAATTACAATATTTTTGGGTGGGTTTAATCTAGACTGATTTTCTGCTTGGGACTCAAAGTTAATAGGGTCAACTAACAATTTTCTTTTAAATATGACTTGTTTATGGATTATCCATGCTCAAGAACACAATCACACCATTCCTATCCCACATTTCTCCTAGAACAAAGAAATATTCAAGAATTGTTGATCGAATATCCAGTAAATAATTATTAAGCACCTCCAGGAAGTAGAACAAAAAGCAAAAGAAAATGGTCAAATCAATTCAATTACCTATTTTACCAAATGAGTGAAAAAAATTAAAAAATTATAATATAGATATTAGTGATAAGTATAGGAATAAATAGGCATGTCAAAAATGTAAATGCTTAGTCATAATTAAATGGACTTTGAATGTAAACTGAGTATGTTTAATTGTGAAAGATAAGAATTTAAAGAATATATCAAATATCAAATAAATGCTATATGATTTCACTTACATGCAGAATCTAAAAAACAAAATAAAATAGAAACAAACTTAGAGACACAGAGAACATTTTGATGTTTGTCAGATGGGAGGGTGGTTGGGGGATGGGTAAAAAAGGGAAAGGGATCAAGAAGTACAAATTGGTAGTTCCAAAAAATCTTGGGGATGTAAAGTATAGCATAGGGAATATAGTTAATAATATTGTAATAACAATATATGGTGTCAGATAGGTATTAAATTTATTGGAGTGATCACTATAAATTGTATAAATGTCTAATCACTGTTATACACCTGAAACTAACATAATATTGTATGTCAACTATAATTGAAAAAAAAAAATTTAAGAGAGATTCTTTGCAGAATGAATAATATTAGGTATAATCTGATGACTGAGTGTCTACCCTAATGTGTAAGCATAAATAACAGGGGTTAGGGTGGTAGGGTGCTGGTAAAACTTTAACATCCAGCTCTTAAAAAAAAAATCCTGATTTGTGGCATTTACCAATTTCCGTGATGCAAATATTCCCTTCATGGCCTGCCAACAAGACCTCATGGAAATGCAGTTGGGATGTGGATATTAAGCTTACCCTCTAGCACAAGCCTTCACCACATCTGTTTGGAAGAATGAGTAATATAGAGGGAAGGCATGCTAGTAGACTCTCTAAAAAAAAAAAATTACCAATGATACTTGAAATTATAATTTGATAGTGGGTATTATAAAAGCATCCCAATAATTTATATGCATAAGAATTTCATATTTTCCTAGAATGGAATAGATTGATATATATATATATTTATATATATATTTATAGATGTATATATATTTACATATATATTTATATATAAATATATATTTATAGATATAAATATAAATATATGTCTATAAATATACATATTTATATATATATTTATATATATACATATTTATATATACATACATATATGTATATATATATAAAAAGAAGAAGGCTTTCCCAAAGTTGCAAAACACCTTGCAAAATGTCCTTGCTTCTAACATTAAAATCAGTACTTTTCCATTGCATTGTCAAATAAGCTGAGTAGTCTATGGCCATACCTCCCTGAACATGCCCAATCCCGTCTGATCTCAAATAAACTGAGCAAAACAATCCTGAACCTGACAGATTCGGTGGAGGCCAACATAGCTGGCCCCACAAATTCAGAAACTGAAATTAACCACAGATGATAGTCTGAACATAAAAATTCCTAACTAAAAGCAAGTCATGGCAGGTAGCCACATCTGGGCCTGTAGCTTCCTTGACAAAGGTCAATCTTTACCTTAAGTGAGCCTGTCTATATTGCCTTTTTCATCTAAGACAACATAAGCTTTGAATGTCAGAGTAGTCCTTTTTTCTGAACTCCTCAGGGCACAACCCCCCACACCAGACCACAAGACCACAGAACTCCTCATTGTTATTTTGTTCCCCAATACCATCGGTATGTACTATAAAATATTAATTATTAACTATCATGTACTCACCAATGTAAAAGAAGTACATGTCTCTGTTTTATTTTTTTATCCAATCCCTGAGATTTCCCCACTTTGCTTTCTAGCCACCTCCTTCTCACCTTAATCCCACCAATGGATTTCATGTAACCCTCCTTATGTCTCCTCCTTTGATTTTAATGTATAAAATAAGCTGTGAAACTGCCATTCTTTGGGAATATTTTCTTAATTCATTGAGATATTGCTTCCTGGCAATTGTCATCTGTTTGGCTCAAATAAACTCATTGAAATTCTCCACAGGTTTGGATGTTTCTCACATGGACAACAAAAATTAAAAGAAGGTAAACAATAAAATACCATGTATATCCAACTAAAGTGGAAATAATAAGGTACAGAGTCTAAGTCTTTGGGGAGCCAGATCCACAACCAACCATATCTCTCTGGGTCTGAACACATCTAAAGGTTTTATTTAAATGTGTGACTGAGGAAATAAGACTAATATCCCAAATAATGAAAACCAAACTTTAATAAAAACTTACATAGCTTATTTAAAACTGATTTCAAATATCATTACCAAATTTTTGGCTTTGATGTACAATGCCATATTAAAATAGAAAAGGAATGTAAACCTTTGAAATAAAGTTCAAAATTTCTCATTTGTCACCATTAATAAATTGTAGGTGGACTGACCATTCTCTTATTTTCTTTGCAACCGTTAGCATCTAACATTACTCAAATAGGTTACTCTTTTTTTTATAAGTATGATAATAGCATTGAATTAGTTTTTAAAACCCTTTCACACATGTTAACTTGATATTTTTTACTAAAACCCTGAAGGTTCTCATGACTCCATTGTTGGAGCTGAGGCCTTAATTGGCTCAGTTTCCTGACTTCTTTTCCAGAGCTCCTTTCTCTATAGCACATTTGTTTGACAGTCATGTACCAAGGCAGCACTGCTCCTCAAGTAGTTGCTCAATATTAGACAGATCCCTAAATGCAAATGCGAACAGGGAGTATGTAAATGATGCTTTAAAATCTTTTCTAATTTTCAAAGCAGAGTGGAATATTAAATTCTTTTAATTTGCATTTATTTGCTTCCTTAGATAGTGGATCATTTTTCAAGAATTCACTAACCATTTGTACCTCCTATTGGGGAATTATCAGGGTTAGCTTTTTAACTATGAAGGAAGAATAAGAATTTAATAACAGTGCTGAACTGCTCTATGACACTGCTTAGAGGAGTGTCACAGAATGGGTTCTTAAAGGATGTTTGGGATTTGGACATGCAGAGAAGAAGATAGTAGAATATAGTTTTATTTTTTCCTTCCTGTTTTTTGTTTTCATAGTATCTGCCTTGTGAACTTCCCTTATTTCCACTTCTTTTTTCCTCCACAGGTAACTAGAGTGTCTTCTATTTGTAGGCTAATATTTTTTGGACTTTATTAAGATGCATTGTAATTGCAATCTCCTTAATTGCTTCCTAATTGGTTCCTTCCTCCCCTTGGTGTATTTTTCATGCATTATTAAATTCCAACAGGCTTTCCGCAACTCATTTTGCATTCCTTCCAGACAGTTCTTCCAAAGTGAAGCCCTTGCTCCCTTGGTCACACAGGAAATAGTACCGGGGAATTGAGAGGATCGTTGTTTGGAACCTGTGTGCTTCCTGCAATAACTAACAACAACAACAGCAACACTATCAAGCATTCCAATCGTTCACTGTCATTCCCAAGCACCTTAACATACAGCAAGTCATTGGAGAACAGTTTTTTAAAGCAAGTATTCTTCCCATTCACCACGGGAAACAGAGGTTAAATATCATTCCCCGAGTCAAAAAGCTGTTCTGGGATTTAATTTAAATCTCCTGACTCTAAGTCTTGTGCTCACCCCATCATCACTTGCTGTCTGTGTATTAAACAAAATCACAGGCTTATAACAAATTAAGATCATCAGTTCTTCTACATACTGCTCAAAAATTATTTTTCTCTTCTATCCATGAAATCCTTTAATAGGAAAAATGTGTCATGGAAAGATTAAGTCATCTGGAGTCAGAAGATCTGATTTTGAGTCTCAACCCCCAGTTGGGGAAATTGCTTACCTCATCAAATGTTCAGTTTCCCCATCCATAAAGCTAATCCTGATTCTACTTATTTTACAGATTCATTATAAGCCTCTCATGTATGTAAGTAATTTTTATAAGAAGAGTATTGCTAAGAGGTCATTGGGTTACAGAAATTGTAAGGTTCACTTCCAATCAAAAATTTTGTTAATCTCTGAATATCTTTAAATGGCATGCCAACAGATGCTTGAAAGATGTAATGCTTGAAATTCCTTCTGGAAAAAGTAGAATTAAAAACTAGTAAGCATCTCAAGATAGCCAACAAAGCAATCAAGGTCTATTCTGGAACTCTGGGGAATTTCAAATCTTAGGTCATTTATTGTTTATTGTATTCATATATACATTAGTATATATTACTATGAATCAGTCAAAGTGCTTGAAATTCACTTAATTATCTCCTACCTTCTATGCTTCTGCATGCTTTTTGTTAATAGATTCTCTCTCCACATTTCCACCCACTTCTCTTCACACCACTTTCCGCTGTAAAAAAAAAAAAAAAAAAAAAAGTTCTGAGTTTATCTTTTTTAACAGTTACTGTTACCTATCTCACTTTTAAATAAAGACTATGCCCTCCTCGAGGGTTTCTTCATTTTTTCCAGAAGAAATTACTCAATCACTTCTTATCAAACACACATGGGTTTGGGAGAGTTTTGATACTCTCTTGATTTCCCATTGCCATTTCTAGATCATTATATTCCACCTTTCAGTCAAAATTCATCATCTTATGAAACTAATGACATCTCAACTTTTCTTTTTCTCACTTCTGTCAACTTACAACGTTAAGAATTCTCCTTTATTCAATGAAGCCTCTAAATTCTGTTTTCCTTTCTGTATAGTTTTCCTTTCTACCACAGCTCCTGCTTTCATTCTTGGAGATTTCAAAATTCATGTAACTGCAGCCTTAATCTTAAGACTCCACTCCCATGTCTTCACCTCATTTGAACTTCACCCCTAATGCACAGGGACATACAATAAGTCATATCATCTGCAGATCTTTTCCACCCTATAAGTCACTGTTTCAATGTTCTACCCTGAACATGACTTCATACCCTCCTGTAGCTCACATGTCCTCATTTTTCCTTCCCCTACACTTGAAATTCATAGAGACTTCTAATCTATTGACTCCTCCCTTTTCTACCTGATGGTCTCCTCCCAGAGCTCTTTCCTTTTCTATTGATTCTGGACCCCACAAGATTTTATTTCAACTATCTTCATATGCACTGTCAACCAACAGTCACTGTCTCCAATCCAATATCAATGGAGTCCACAATCTAGGGTGCTCCTAGAGAAATGTGAGAAATAAAGGTTTGATGTGTTTCAATTCATTGCAGTCATTATTCTCTTGCATTTTTAAATTACCCCATCTTTATCCAGTGGGAGCCCCTTTAATTAAATCCTGGTGTGTTTTTTTTTTTTAACATCCCTAGTAATGAGGCAAAAAAGTCGTTTATAAAAGTGACCCTAAAGGGGGACAGCCCACGCCTGCATCCCCTCCCCAGGAACCGCCCAGGCTCGTCCCCTATAAATCTTTCTAAGATGTCTAAACCCCTCTAGAAAGGGGAGATAAGATCAGACTTTTTTTAACTGGTTCTTGGCACATGCGCAAACTGCCAAAACCTGTACTTTAGTTGAACTGTAGCCTGATTATAATGCAATTAGAATGGAATGAACATTAAGTCTTGCCCCCCGACCTTGGGTTTTTCTGTATGCATTCTGGATAAGAGCATGTACAGAAAGAAACTAGTTATATAATCAACATGTGTCAATCAAATGACCTCAGTGTATACGTCACGTCTCCTGCCATAAAGAAATTTACCTACCCTTTCCTATATAAGAAAAAACTAACCTAAAGTCAGGTGCAGTCCTCTGCCCCGGCAACTTCTACACTGGTATCTTGAATAAACTTACTTCTTTGCCCTCCTCATTTCAGGCTGAGTCTGTGAATTCTTTTCACCTTTTGCAAATGACCAGGGGTTAATTCCAATGACATAACACCTAGGATTTTCTGAGGGCTTCCTTATTTTCTGGAACAATAAAATATTCCAGGCTCATTGTGCTTACTTCCTTCCCCAGATCCAAATCCTGGTTCCTGGTTTACTTGCATGGAAAATAGTGTTTAGAGATTACAAACCATCACTAGAAGTGGAAATTGCTCAGTAGGTTTTTCATTACTACTTGTAAGCCTTTGTTTAAAATCAGACAAAGCTAAATAAGAAGCATTTTTAAGAGAAAAATAAACAAAGAATTCATGCTGATATTTCCAATTCAAATGTAAGATTATAGAAAGTATTCTTAAAAACTTTTTTATGTTTGTTTTTCTTTAATCTTACATTGAAAACCTTGGTTGCTAAGTTATTAACAAAATAAAATCACTTACCACTTACTGCTTTATTACCAATAATAAAACTGTAAAAAAAAATCAGCTTAACTGATTTCTTAAACTTAAAGCAATTTTTTTATCCTTAGCATATATCCAAAAGTATGTTTATAATTATTTGAATTTATCTTTTTTTAAATAATTATGCAACCAACCTGAAAACAACGTTCAAATTTTCAGCTTTGACAATAGCTTTGCATTTTCTGTAATTTACTTATGTTTTCATTAAAAATAAAATATTTAATTAAAAGTAAAAAATGTTTACATGTGGTGGGCGGCTGGATGGCTCAGTTGGTTAGAGCGCGAGCTCTTAACAACAAGGTTGCTGGTTCAATTCCTGCACAGGATGGTGGGCTGCGCCCCCTGCAACTAAGACTGAAAACTGAGACTAGACTTGGACTTGAGCTGCACGCTCCTCAACCAGATTGAAAAAACAATGACTTGGGACCTGGAAAAACACATTGTTCCCCAATATTCCCCAATATATATATTTTTTTAATTTACATGTGTCAATGTCTACATCCACCACTGTCTTCATTTTCTTTTCTCCAGTCCATTGGGTGTTTCTCCTTTTAAAACAAAATCCATTAACTGCTGTCTTCCTCTAGAACGTTGCCGTTACTGTCTTCTATCTCTTCATCTTCAGTATCTTTTTCAAAGGAATTCTCCCCTTTAAAGCCCTACTATATTCTCTCTGCTTACAAAGGTGTTCAGATCAATTCCAACAACAAAATGGCATTCCCTAGACTCTGAAACACTCTGGGGACTTGACAAACTATTTATTATACAATCCATCCAGACTGGTCTACAGAATTCACTGCTTGCATTTCCTCTTTACCCAATTGAAATATGTCTTCTAACAGGGCATTCCTTTCAAACAGAGCCTGGAGGTGCCCAGCATGATGAGAGAAATTGTATAAAGTTGCGGAAATGAATTGGATGCACCAAACAATCTCCACACCCTTCCCTATAGCACTGAGCACAGCTCTAGTCCTGCTGACATATTGATACCTGCTTTGGGTCCTTAACATAACAATGCACAGATTCTGACACTCCCGCCCACCCAACCCGCAACCCCCACAGTCAGCTTGGTCTATGGATGACTTTTGAATAAGCTCCAAGATACAGATGCTGCCATTGCAGATTGCATTTTTCTTTTTGTTTTTTTTTAAATTGACCCATTTTTTTAAATGAATATATCCTGATATATATTCATAAGGTTCACACCGCTTATGTTATACCATAACAAACTGGTACATCACACACATTATGCTGCCCTTTTCTAGGAGAAACTCAGAGCCATTTCTCTCTGGGTTACATGGACCAGCATTATGTAAGACTTCTCTGGTGGCTTCTTCTGCCTTATCTCAGGTATCCAAGCCTCCTCATGATTTCCCTCCAGGGATTCAGCTCTAGAGGGTCATTCCTGGGATTATAGACCAAGGAATAAATTTACCACATTGTACCTTCTAGACAGAGATAAACAAACAAACAAAAACAAACAAACAAACAAAAAACCCACCACCCATTTATCTGTTCAGAGGAATCCAGGATTGAGTACAGAAAACAACTGAACATGTTCTCTGTTAAAAAAGGACCTGCTAAAAATTGCTAGGGCTTCTAAATGGGAAGTACCTGAACCATTTATATAGCCTTTCTAGTTTCCCAGTTCAAAGAGGGTGTTTGTGCTGAAAGATAAAAACAACAATCAAAGTAGCCTCACTATATTGTTGAAGCTCACAGTCCCCTTCTCTGTGTCTTTGCTGATGTTGGGATCCCTTCCATTGATCTCTCTGTGTTCAGGCATTAGAAGATCCCACAGAACTATACACCTGAAACCTATGTCATTTTACTAACAACCATCAACCTAATAAACTTCAATTAAAAAAGAAAATCCTACAAAAATGAGATTATGTTTCCTCAGAAGGGGCAATGAGATATTGTGATTTATGAGAAATATATATTTTGTCATTCAGATGACCAAAATATATCTCTCATATATATGTGGTCTTTGTCCACATCCCTGGCTCTCAGCTCCCCAAACTGTTGGAATTTTCTGATTTTGATAAGCACAACGGGAGTCTCTTTCATTATAATAGCTGGTCCCTTGTCCTCAGTTCCTGAAATTGCTTCAGAGCCATAAAGGTGAAATGGGTGTCCTGTTATTCATAACAACTCCCTTTCCAACAAAACTGGGTTTATATTAATGACGTGACTCTTGAAAAGCACCTAAGGAGTGGGGCTGGTTGCCAATGGAACCAACCAAGAATAGAGGGTTGGAGCTTTCAGTAACCACCACCCCCCATATCCAGGGAGGGGAAAAGAAGTTGGAGGTTGAATCAATTGCCAATGTCCAATCATTTAATTAATCATGCCTATGTAATGAAACTCCAAAAACCCAGAAGGAGAGGGTTTAGAGATCTTCCTTCCAGGTTGTTAGACATTCTCACATGCTATCATATGGGGCCTCAAACACCACAAGGATAGAAGCTCCTTTGTTAAGGACCTTGCCTTATGTATCTCTTCATCTGGCTATTGATTCTTTAATATCGTTTGTAATAAACTGGTAGTCTAGTGAGTAAGTCGGTTTCCTGAGTTCTGTGAGTCACTCTAGAGAATTAATAGAATGAAGGCAAGCATCATGGGAATGTCTGATTCACAGTCAGTTGGTCAGAAGCAGAGGTGACAAGCTGGACTTGTGATTGGCATCTGAAGTTTATGGTAGTCTTGTGGGATTGATCTCTTAACCTATGGAATCTGATGCTAACTTCTGGTGGATAGTATCAGAATTGAGATGAATTGCAGGATACCCAACTGGTGTTGAAGAATTGCTTGTTGGTGTGGAAAACCACGGCCCTGCCCCCCCCCCCCCACACACACACATACTGGAATTGTTGGGCGCATACCATTAGAGACAAAGGTAATCTCACTATCAGTGATTAATATTTTATTACAAATTGGCAGGTAAACAGCATGGCCTACTTGACTGAAATACACAAGTTGGTCAAGTTCTGATCAGGAGGAGAGACATAGTTGTGAATGGCTGGGGTCATGTTCAGAGTACTAATCATAAGGATGACCACAATCTACAATTTACTGAATTATTTCTATGTGCCAGATTTTAGTATAAGCACTTTAACACATCAACTTAATTAATCACAAACACTCCACCAAGTAAATTTGATTATAATCCACAATGCAACATGAAGAAACAAGGCCCTCCAGCAAGTAAAGCTGGAAAGCCGCAGCCAGGAGGAGCTGAGAGCATCCAGCTGTGGCACAGGAATCTGACATCTAAATGCGGTAAGGTAGAAAAGACTAAAGCAGCTTCTCTTCTCAACAAAAGTTAACTTTTTATCAACCTAACAAACCTGGCACCGAAGACAAGATTCTCAGCCAAAAAAGAAGTCTTGGCATTTTTTGTTTGTCGAAAACTCTCATTTAAACTGAGGCCCAGAGAGGGGCAACAATTTATCACTGACAGCTGGGTCAGTAACAGACCTGGACAAGAACACAGCTGTAGTGACTTCCCAAGTCACTTCTAAATTCTAAATTACTGTACCCACTTTCCCAACTCTCAATGTGCATTTCCTGTCATTCTTCTGAACTCCTTTTAATTTAAATTTATAATTCCAATGGACAGTGTCCTGTGGTAGAAAAAATGTGCTATTCAGAGGTAAGCAGACTCACATTTCTATGCCAACTCTGAACTTTGGACCAGACATTCAACCTTTCTGGATGTCCCTTTTCGTATCAAGACATAATTCATTCCATGGGATGATCATGAGATTTTTACCCAATGTATGCAAACGTCTATATATACTATTATATCTGCTTGGAACTGAATAAATGCTTTATTCCTTCTCCCTTCAAAACTCAAGGTGTTCAACTATATGAAATTTAACAACATAGCCTCCTGTTAATTCGTAAAGAGAGAAAGAGAGGCCTTAAGCATGCCACCTATTCTCTCCTGATCCCTGATTAATTCTTTTGCATCTGGGAAGACGTATGTTCCTGTCATTACCTTTATCTTATTATCCACGATTATTCTTTGAAACACCTTAGTGTTTATCTACCAGGAGAATTCCTTAGTGCATGATACATTAATTGATATCAGGCCTGCTGTCTTACTTTTGAATTCTAAATCATTCCTTGTTTTCTCTTCCAAAAGGAGGGGTTGGGGGAGGTTCAAGAACAGGTACCAAAAAGTATTCCTCCTTAATCTGATTGTATTTGTCATAAACAAAGTTCTATACAAAATTCTAATTTGCCTGGGACGATAATTTGAGTTTAGGTACCAGACCAGCCTCCTCTCTGGCCAGTCCTTGAGCGCCCACCAACCCTCTGCCAGGCATTCATGCCAGGCACCACATCACAGCCTCACTTATGAACCCTTTCCAGACTTGTTCCAGGCACTTTACCCTGTTATCCTTCTCCAAGCTTTGAGTCGCTGCTGTCCTTACACTCAGCACCATTCCCCAACTGCATTCAGCCTTGCCTTCCTCTTGCCCACAATTCATGTTCTGCCTGGGATGGAAGTATAAACCAACAATTTTAGTACTTTTACTTCGGACACTCCAGCTGAAACAAGGAAAACAATGCTGAATGCATGTAAAATTCAAAGTAACAGAACTGAATTTCTTGGAGACTCTTGCCCATAACAACTAGGTTCAGACCTCCATTATTTCATTTATACTCCTGTCACGCGGGGGACCCTGCTCGCTGCGCCATTTGTCGTGCAGGGTCTCAGCTCCCGCTCCCCGCCCAAGAACGCAGGACACGGTAAGGCCAAAAAGGAACACCCATGGAGCCATAAGTAGGGGAATCAAACCAATATATTCTCGCTGTTGGCTGGGCTGGAGACACAGGAAGCAGGATCTACATAATCTGCAACCCACTATCCTAACAGCAGTCCGCGCTTGCCAGCCACCATCTTCTTGCTAGCCCCCATTCCTTTTTTCTGCTAGCGTAGCCACAGCCGTTATATTAGTGGCCAATGGCCTACGGGTTACAGCTGACGGCCAACTAGCCACAGCTGCTGGCATCTGATCACAGTTGATGGCCATTTACTACCCGAGCCAGCACCTTTCTATGTGAGGCCGAGAGCCTGGAAACTGTTTTTTTGGGGTTTTGTCCCCACACTCCACCCCTACAGGGTCTCGCCTCACAATCTACGCGACAAGCGTCTTCTGCGAGGGGCCCTGTGCAAGGAGCCTGGAGGTGAATGCACTATCCTGAACACAGCCAGGCTCTCTGTGCACAGCCAGGGTTTCTCAGGGCACCACCAGTACTTCTGGGCACAGCCAGACTTCCTGGGCTTCTTAGGGTACCACCTGTCTCCCCGGGCACAGCCAGGTTTTCTCAGGGGACCACCACAGTACTTCTGGTCACAGCCAGACTTCCTGGGCTTCTTAGGGTACCACCTGTCTCCCCGGGCACAGCCAGAGTTTCTCAGGGCACTGCCACTCTCTCTGGACACAGCCAGACTTCCTGGACTCAGCCAGGGCCTCAGGGCACTGCCACTCTCTCTGGGCACAGCCAGACTTCCTGGACACAGCCAGGGCCTCTCAGGGCACTGCCACTCTCTGGACACAGCCAGACTTCCTGGACACAGCCAGGGCCTCAGGGCACTGCCACTCTCTCTGGACACAGCCAGACTTCCTGGACACAGCCAGGGCTCTCAGGGCACTGCCACTCTCTCTCTGTGCCTCTCGGGGTACCGTGCTGGAACAACAGCGGCTCACATCAAGGTGCTTACATATTATCAATGGCGGCCAGTCAAGACACAAAAGCAAACATCAAACCAGTCTCACTACATGGTGGTATGTTCCCAAACAGTCAAGCGTCCATTAAATCAGGGATAGAAGGCAGTTCCTCATAGTCCATAGTCATTCGCCAGGGCTGTCCTGGGGGTGAGGGAAGACCTTGACCTCACCCTCATCTCCCATGGAGGACTCAGCAAGCGTTTCCTCCTGGGACTAAAAGTCCTGCATCTGGGCTGCCTCAGCAAGCAGTTCCCAGCCCACAGGGCAGCAACAACCTTCGCTTTCTCCGCTTTCTCCGGCCTCTGCTGGTTGGGGAACCATCCACATCTTTCCACCCCTCCACGGGGATCGAGCTCTCCGGCAGCTGCTCCTCCTGGTCTTCCTCAGACTGAGCTTTCATACGCACAAACTGCTCCACTGCCCTTCGGAAAGCTTTGGCTGGCACCGTATCCTGCCGACTACGCCATGTGTCGCGCAGGGTACCCTGCTCGCTGCGCCATTTGTCGTGCAGGGTCTCAGCTCCCGCTCCCCGCCCAAGAACGCAGGACACGGTAAGGCCAAAAAGGAACACCCATGGAGCCATAAGTAGGGGAATCAAACCAATATATTCTCGCTGTTGGCTGGGCTGGAGACACAGGAAGCAGGATCTACATAATCTGCAACCCACTATCCTAACAGCAGTCCGCGCTTGCCAGCCACCATCTTCTTGCTAGCCCCCATTCCTTTTTTCTGCTAGCGTAGCCACAGCCGTTATATTAGTGGCCAATGGCCTACGGGTTACAGCTGACGGCCAACTAGCCACAGCTGCTGGCATCTGATCACAGTTGATGGCCATTTACTACCCGAGCCAGCACCTTTCTATGTGAGGCCGAGAGCCTGGAAACTGTTTTTTTGGGGTTTTGTCCCCACAACTCCTCTCTATATTTAGAATGTCCTTACTTCCTTTTTCTTTACTTAGCCAAATCTATTCATCATTAAAATTTCAGGTAAAGTATAACATTACCTGAAACCTCCCCAAAATTTCCCTGCTTCTACAGAATGTATTAGGTATCTCAGTTTTATACTTCATTAACATTGTGTGCATATTTCTATTATGGGATGCGACATAACATTGTGATTATAGTTTCATACTGCTGACATAATAAGCATCACGTTTCTTGACTGTGAACTCATTGAGAATATATAATTGTTCTTTTTCATATCCATACCATTTCTACTACATTTCATAGCACAAAGCAAATACTCAATATTTACTAAACTTGACTAAATTCTAATAAAATGTCAATATGGAGCATTGGGACAGCAGGAAAAAGAAAGTTCACAAACATCACGTTGAAACAGAGATTTCCAATTCATGCAAAAACCTTAATTCCTGATTGAAAAGTATTCTGTAGAGAATGCCTTTGGAAGTCTCATTTTCTTTATGGGAAACATAGGAATAAATATCTTTAACAGTGTTAAGGAGATTCAAATGAAATATATGAAAGTACTATTTAGGAATTGGCACAGAGTAGGTGCTTTGTGATAAGAAATAACTGTGAGCTGTTATTCCAGCTAGAATCCTATAATTTTTATTAAAACAGAAGATATGGGAAACAATGTGTCTATTTATTTTTTTAAATATGGAAAAGTTTTATGAGGTTATTTTATTTATTTCCAGCTTTACCGAGATCTAACTGACATATAACAATATGTAGGTGTAAGGTATACAATGTGATAATTTGACACATATATATTGCAAAACGATTACAACACTAAGGTAGTCACTGTCTCCATCACCTCACATGGTTTCTATTTATTTTTTGTGGTGAGAACTTTAAAGATATACTCTCTTTTTCATAGCTGAATAATATTTATATGGTCACTTAGGTTGTTTCCAGGTCTTGGTTATTGTGAATAATGCTGCAGTGAACATGGAGGTGAGGATATCTCTGCAAGATCCTGATCTTATTTCCTTTTGACATATGTCCAGAAGCGGGATTGCTGGAGTACATAGTGGTTCTATTTTTAGTTTTCTGAGGGATCTCCATACTGTTTGAAAGTTAATTATTTCTTGACCCCTAATTCAATTAACATGTTTTATCACCTGTTTTGTGTCAATGGGTGCAACTGTTACATAAATCACATGGTCTAATCTATATCTCCTCCACAAACTCCCATCCTGAGCTTTGGAATCATTCATTTATTTCCTTCTAGATATTTAAAAGTATCTTAAGCTCATGTCCAAGAGTGAATTCATCATTTTCTCCAAAATGCTCTCCTCCTCTAGTATTCATCTCAGTGATAACATCAATAAATCACCTAAACTCAATCTCTTCTTCATCCATAATTTTTGTGTCCAATTATCCCTCCAAATTCTCTCTCATTAACATTCATTAATTCCAACAAATAATTAAATGCTTGTATCAAGAAATATTCTAGGTTGTAACTCTATAGCAGTGGACAAATAAACAAATTTTTTACTCTAATGGATTTTACATTCTGGAATCTAGACAGATGAGTAAATGTATGTATACACACACACACACACACACACACACACACACACACACATGCATACAAATTGTCAGGGGGATCAAGTCCATGAAAAAAATAAATAATGGTAAAAGAATACAGAATAACTGGAGAAAAGTGCTATTTTAGCAAAATGGCCAGAGAAGGGTCCTCTGATGAAGCAACTTTTGAGCAGAGACCTAAATAAATTGAGAGGGAAAGCCACTATGGCTAGAGCAAGTGGGTAAAATGGCAGGAAATGAAATCATAATGATAATACAGGACTAACTTCTGAGAGCTTTATGAACCATGGTAAAGTAAAGACTCTAAGGGAAATAGAGGCCTTTAAAAGGTTCTCAGCAGGGAATTTCCTGATCTGATTTAAATTGTAGAATAATCACTCCACTTCTAACCTCTTCATTGAGTTAACTTCTGTATCAAATATCCAACCCGAGAGTTGGCATCTCCACTTACACATCTCATAGGAAAACCACCTTTAACTCTTGATTCCCAATAATCCAAAAGCTTCTTCCCTTATTAGTCTCTCTTTTATTAAAAAGCATTGTTACTCAAGGCTCAAACCCAGAAGTCATCCTTTGTCCCAATAGTTCTCTCATTCCCTCCACCCAGTATCAGCCAATCCCAATAATGCTGTCTCCAAAATGAATCACAAATTTCCACATCTCTACTGCTTCCCTACGTTTAAAGTGACCTAAATCATTCTTTACCAAAACCATTGCCCTCACCACGATTTTCTCTGGTCTTGTCTCCCTGCTCTCCTTTTCCTTTACAATCCACACAATAAGAAGGATGATCTTTATAAAACACATATCACATCATGTCGTTTCCTTGCTTAAAACTGTCTGGTGAGGGTCTTTTGGTTATTGTTTGTCGTGGTTTGGGGTTTTTTTGTTTGTTTGTAATGTGGGGTTTTTTTGGTGTTTTTTGTTTATTTGTTTGTTTATTTTTTTCATGCTTAGAATAAAACCTGAATTCCTTTCTTTAACTAACCAGGTCCTATATGACTTAATTTCAAAAAACTCACCCTCTCTGTCCCAGGAGTGTGAGTTTCTATTTTCTATTTCTCTAACATATAAGCTACCATGGCTTTTGTTGTTCCACCCCCAGTATTCAACATATCTGAATTCCTCATAGTAGTCACATCTCAGCTTGAACACACTGTCCTCAAAGAAGTTTTCTCCAACCATCCGATTTAAGCAACTGCCTGTTATTGTACTCAATTTTATTCTCTTCACATAACATATCTATGACATGCTGAATAATGGTACCACAAGATATCCATGTCCTAATCCCCAAAACTTGTAACTATGTTAGCTTATAGGGCAAAAGAGACTTTGAAGATATTGTTAAGTATCTTGAGATGGAAAGAATATCCTAGATAATCCGGGTGGGCTTAATAAAATCACACGGGTCCTTATAACAGAGAGGCAGAAGGGCAAGAGTTAGAGAGATTGGAAGATGCTATGCTGCTAATTTTGAGGATGGAGGGTGGGGTCATGAGCCAAAAAATAGAGGTGGTCTCTAGAAGCTAGGAAATGCAAGGAGAGAGAATGTCCCCTAGAGCCTTCAGAATAAATGTATCCTGACTGACTTTTTCTTTTTTTATTTTAGGACTCTAACCTCCAGAACTGTAAGATAACAAATGTGTATAGTTTTAAGCCGTTAAATTTGTAGAGAAAGTAGCAATAGGAAACTACACAGATTTTGGTAACTGAATACAGGGTGCTGCTGTAACAAATCCCTAACAATTTCAAGAGGCTTTGAAATTGTTCAGTGGACATAGGCTGAAAAAATTTTGATGAATATGATAGAGTAAGTATAGATTACCTTGAGCAAACTGTTAGTAGAAATACATATTTTAAAGACTGTCAATGAGGGCTGAGAGAGGAGTAAGGATGACAATAGGTAAAATCTACCTAGTCTTAGAGAATACCTAAGTAGTTATAAACAAATTGTTGTTAGAAATATAAACATTAAAGAAGCTACTGGTAAAGACTCAGAAAGAAATTACAAACATGCTATTAGAAATCGGAGAAATGGGATCCTTGTTATAAGATGGCAGAAGACTTAGCAGAATTGTATTCTTCAGTGAAGTGGAGAGCTGAGCTTGTAAGCAATGAACTAGATATTTAGCTGAGGAGATTTCTAAGCCAAGTGTTGAAGATGAAGCCTGGATTCTTCTTTCTACCTATAATAAAATGTGAAGTGAAAGATTTACATCAAGGGAAGGAGTGTTGCACAAAACGTAACTAGCACCTGATGATTTGGAAAATTCTCAGCCTATCTGGATGACAAAAGATACCAAAATTAGTAGAGTCATTGTCAGGGAAACATACTCTGGAAGAAAAATCAAGGGACATTTTATTAGTGCCTTGGAAGGATCAAAGATCAGAGTATTCAATCACAAAGAAGGCTCTTTGAAGAGATTGGACATGTGAGTCAAGGATCTCCTCAGTCATCTAATTAGAAGCCAGGAAAACATATAGGACTATCCGTGAAATTCTTATGGAGGAGAGTCTTGTCTAATGGAATGAATCCCTGAAACACGCATAAGAAACATACAAGGCTTTTGAGCATGCTATACTAGCAGAAATCCTGCCAGTATGGATTAAAAGATATAGAGAAGGGTAAATTAAAACAAGGTTCTTAGACTCCCAAAATTCTAAAGGCATGAAACAGGCTGATAAAATTACTCAACTGCAAACCCTTTATACTGTGTTCCCCCGAAAATAAGACCTAGCCAGACCCATCAACTCTAATGTGTCTTTTGGAGCAAAAATTAATATAGGATTTACTGTGATATAAGACCGGGTTTTATAATATAATATAGTATAATATAATACCCAGTCTTATATTTTACTATAAGACCAGGTCTTACATAATATATAATATAATATAACAAACATAACATAATATAATACCAGGTCTTATATTAATTTTTACTCCAAAAGATGCATTAGAGCTGACTGTCCAGCTAGGTCTTATTTTCAGGGAAACACGGTAATAAAGGAAGGATTACTCAGAGGGCAGAGACACAAGCCCAGAGGACAAAACCACCAAGTTCAGAGAGTGAAACTGTGGAACCCAGAGATAATCTGGAAGTCAAATCATTTTAAAACTATGCATACTACTTACCAAATAAAATTTAAATGGGATGTCCAAAACCCAACTTTTTTTTTTTAATCTGGTAGCTCCATCTGTGGGCCACTGCTGAAATCTGCTGCTAGTTTTGTGCTTCCAAATCATATCAGCTGATTGCCAAATTCAGGCCCAAGAACCATGTATATATTTTTTCCATACATTTTGTTCATGTAAATGGGTTCAAAATACACCTGAGACAAGAGTAGAATCTCAAATGGCATGTTCACCCTTGAGTGAGAAAATCGTTTGGTTTTGCAAAGTAATCTAACTGAAAGTCCTCCAATTAACTTATGTCATGCATGGGAAAATTTTCCAAGTACGTGAAGAAAAACTGAATTTTAATAATAAGATGATTTTCATTTCTGATTGTATTTTGGATCACTCAGGTTGCTTCAACAGAAACAGGAAAAATAAACAGAAATAAGAATGTGTAGATATTCACAAATGTAATTTACTGGCCTCTTAGGTATTTCATTGGTAACTTTGGTGGTGGTTCTTTCTATTCTTTAAAATGTGCTCATTAAATACCTATCAAGTGTCCTAGACTTAGCAATTCCAGGTTAAAATCCAACAAGGCAAGATGCTCTTCACTTTCTATGTCTCAATGGCACCTCTACATCCAGCAACAAACCCACACTAAAAATCCAGTGGAAGGAAAGAAGAATCCGTCTCAGTTACATCTCTAATTAACAAGCAAGACAATGATGGCTCGTGGATTAGTTATCTGTGGCTATCTAACCAATTCCCTCAAAAGTCAGAAGCTTAAAACAATACACACTTATTATCTCATTTCTTCTGTGATTCAGGATTCAGGTGTGGCTTAAATGACTGCCTCTGACTCAGGATCTTTCATAAGGCTGCAGCCAAGTTGTTCACCAAAGCTACAACCACCCCAACATTTGACTAAAGGAGGACCAGCTCCCAAGCTCACTCACATGGGTAGGTATAAGGTCTTCAATGTCTATTGACTACAGACATTAAGTCCATGCTGCAAGAGACTCTCAATTAGGCAGCTCACAACATAGAAGCAGGCTTCCCTCAAAATTAGCATGTAAGAAGAGAAGGCGTTCTAGATGTAAACCATAATCTTTTTATAACCTAATGTCTGAGGGGGCATCCCATCACTTTGCAGTATTCTATTTGTTAGAAGTGAGCTACTAGGTCTAGCACACACTCAAAGAGGATTACACTAAGGGCATGAATAATAGGAGGCAGGAATCGTGGGAGAGCACCTTAGAGACTGCCTACCACATCTTCCTACTCAGAGATTTGAGATTCTCATCTCATATCGTGACGATTAATTTTATGTGTCAACTTGACTAGGATATAATGACCAGTTGTTTGGTCAAACAGTAGTCTAGATGGTGCTGTAAAGGTACTTTTTAAATATGATTAACAATTAAATCAGTTGACCTTAAGTATAGCAGATTATTCCCCATAGTGTGCACTGGCCTCATCCAATCAGATAAAAGCCTTAAGAGCAAAGATTGAGATTTCTTGTGAAAGAAGAAATTCTATTCCCAGACTGCATCATGAGAAATTCTGTTCCCTGCCTGCATATTACCCAAAGCAATATACAGATTCAATACAATCTCCATCAAAATCCCGACATTTTTAAAAGAAATAGAACCAAAAAATCGTCAGATTTGTATGGAATCATAAAAGACCTCAAATAGCCAAAGCAATCCTAAGGAAAATGAATAATGCTGGCGGTATCACACCCACTGACTTCAGCTTGTACTGTGGGCAACAATAATCAAACCAGTGTGGTATTCGCAGAAAAGCAGACACACAGACCCATGGAATAGAACTGAGAACCCAGAAATGAACCCACATAAATATGGACAGATAATTTTTGACAAAGAAGTAAAAAACATACAATGGAGAAAAGACAGCCTCTTCAATAAATGGTGCTGGGAGAATTGGAAAGGCATGTGCAGAAGTATGAAACTGGACTGCTATCTGTCACCATGTAACAAAGTTAACTCAAAATGAATCAAACACCTAAACATAAGACCTGAAACAATGAGCTGCATAGAAGAAAACATATGTACTTAATTTATGGAGCTTAGATTCAAAGAGCATTTTATGAATTTGACTCCAAAGGCAAGGGAAATAAAAGTTAAAATAAATGAATGGGACTACATCAAACTAAAAGTCTTCTGCAAAAGAAAACCATCAACAAAATAAAGAGGCAACCAACCAAATGGGAGATTTTTGCAAACAACACGTCCAATAAGGGGCTAATATCCAAAATATAAAAGGAACTCTCACAACTCAACAACAAGAAAAAAAACAATTCAATTAAAAAATGGGCAGAGGACCTGAAGAGACATTTATCCAAAAAGGACTTACAAATGGCCAATAGACATATGAAAAAATGTTCAACATCACTAATCATCAGAGAAATGCAAATAAAAACCACTCCAGAGAGAATGGCTATCATCCACCAAACAAACAATAACAAGTGTTGGAGAGTCTGTGGACTAAAAGTAACCCTCATATATTGTTGGTGGGAGTGCAGATTGGTGCAGCCACTATGGAAGGCAGTGCAGAGTTTTCTCAAAAAATTAAGAATAGAATTACCATATAACCCAGCAATCCCTCTCCTGCGTAACTACCCAAAAAATCTGAAAACATTTATCTATAAAGAAAAGTGTGCTCCAATGTTCATTGCAACTTTATCTACGGTGGCCAAGACATGGAAACAACCAAAATGTCCTTTGATAGATGAATGTATAAACAAGTTGTGGTATATATACACAATGCAATACTATGCTGCCATAAGAAAAGATGAAATAGTACCATTTGCAACAACATGGATGGATCTTGAGATTGCAATGCTAAATGAAATAAGTCAGACAGAAAAAGCAGAGAACCATAAGATTTCACTGATATGTGGTATATAAAACTGAAAACAACAAAAGAACAAGACAAACAAATGAAGAAACAAAATCTCGTAGACACAGACAATAGTTTATTGGTTATTAGAGGGTGAGAGGGGTGGGGGTGGTAGATGAGGGTAAATGGGATCAAATATATGGTGATGGAAAGAGAAATGACTCTGGGTGGTGAACACATGATGGGATATATAGATGATGTAATATAGAATTGTACACCTGAAATCTATGTAATTTTACTAACAATTGTCACCCCAATAAACATTAATTTAAAAAAGAAAAAGAAATCCTGTCTGAATTTCCAGCCTTCATACTCAAAACTGTAATATCAATTCTCACCTGAATCTTCAGTTTGTTGGCTTGCCATGAGGATTTCAAACTTACCATCAGCTACAATCATATAAGCCAATTTGTTAAAAATCAATCTCTCTCTATCTCCTTCCCCCCTACCCTCTCATAAATGACAGATAGATAGATAGATAGATAGATAGATAGATAGATAGATAGATAGATGATAAACATACATATACATACACATCTTATTGGTCCTGTTTCTCTGAAGGGACATGATATATAAATATATAGATATATATATTAAAATATATATCTCTATATAATACTTACTTACCACAAAGGATTATTGTGAGGCTAAAATACGGTAGCATATTAAAGAACATTGAGTTTGGAGTCACTCACATAGACCTATGTTCAAAACTCAGCTCTCAAAACAAAACAAACAAAAATAAACACAGCTCTGCCTTACATAAAAGTTTTTTGATGTGGAGCAATTACTTTATCATCCTGAATTTGTACAATCAACTAAAGATAATGATACTTACACTGTGGAATGAAAATAAAATATGCAAGAAAAAAACGGCTTGAATATGATAGTCATCTGATCAAAGTTAGTTAGAAATATTTTTGTTACCAAATATAAACAACATAGTTATTTTTTAATATAATTATTATTGCTACTACTATCATACTTTGCCATATCCAAATAGTGAAGACTCCATGTGGATAAAAGAAGAAAATACCAGTTATCTTTTCATTGTTTATAATGTGTTTCCTACCAACCGGAAACACAAAAATTAATAGCACATAGGGCACTACAGGAGGAAGGAAAAACTCAGTTAAAAACAGTCAATTCATCAGATCATTTTCCTGAAATCAATGTGTTCACATATTTGTTAGTATGTTAATTATTGTGGCAGCATTTTTCAAAGTTGCTTAGTAGATTTAACTACATTTTAAACCATATGTGTGTTGGTCATAATATATTTTAATATGTAAATACTGACAATATTTCTTTGGGGATGTTTTGGCAGTACCGTTTCTGCTAGCTTAACAGAGTATTTGCTCACTTTTTTTTAACTTAGACAGTGGATGTAAACATTAGCTTGTAAATCATGACATGGTGGACATGGTGTGATAAAAGCATAGATTAAGCAGAGAATGGGATTGTGAAAAGATCTTCACGTAGTCTACTGAATGGGGTGAACATCCTACCTGGGGAATATATTTATGACCCCGCCTTAGTGAGTATAGGCTCCAAGTCTCTATTTGGTAACTCTGTTGTCCATTAATACATACGATTCATTAAAAACTATCCTTGGCATTTCTGACAACCTTCATGTATAAAAGATAATGCAGTATTGCACGGTGCACATAGCAGTGTGCTGTGGGCCAAACAAATATTCTACTGGCTTTCTCCTTGTAGCCACGTGTGATATTGACGAAGTCATTTAATGTCTTTCCAAGCCTTAGTTTTCTTGTCTATAGAGTGAACCAGTCAGAATACAACCCTTTTATGAGCCTATCTAAGGATAATATGAAACTTCAAAGTCTACCCTTACGGAGAAAAAATAGGTCATATTATGTTCCAAACCAAATTATACTACTTCTTGCTTCATTTATGTCATTGATGACTATAAGTTAAACAGTTTTTGGCTACCTTTTTACCAAACTCTCAAGTTAGTTCTCTAACAAAGTTCCAAGGAAATGAAAAGCTAGATAGTTAAGTGTACATCTAAAAGATGAATCAGGAAAAAAATCAAGGTGAAATAAACTGTCAAATAAGACTAATTATAAAGCATATAATTCTCAATAGTTATTTTTATTATTATCACTAATAGTTGATTAATGTCAAAAATAAAGTAATTCTATTAAGGTCTCATCATTTGCCCTCCCATCTTCCCTATGGTGGTGATTGAGTTTTGAAAAGTAAAATGGCTGGATGAAAACAAATAAGAGAAGAGAGTATTCAGTCCCAGACTCAAGAATTGGAATTAAATGGGAGCCTGTTTGGGTACTGTCTTTTCCATCAGCTGTCATAGAGATGAGAGCACAGCTAGAATGCAGCTGTTTCAACAACATCAATGTGCAAGAGACAAAGGGACATAGCAAAAGCATAAAATCTTTAAATACAAATCTGATAATGTAAAGCACTGAATAAAAATCTATATGAATCTATTAATAAAAATGCTTTTTGAAATGATTTCTAAAACATGCTTCATAACTAATAACTATTTGTAAGAACTAAAAAAAAAAAGATGAGATTTATTCAAATATCTCAAGCCTGTTGTGCCTCTCATGATATCTTCTCATTTTAGTAATTGGTCATTGTCCACAGCAGCTCAGGATAGAAGGTCCTGCTCCACTGGGGTTTTTCCCACTTCTTTACATACTACCCCCAGACCTGGTAATCCAAGGATCTACAGTACGTATTCTTTCCATTGAGAAATAAGCTGTTCTCTTTATTCTGATGCACAGTAACCATCATGAAAAAGCACCACTGATGAGGAGATCTGAATGGTGTTTACAACCAGACTCCAAATGTCCCTGCAATTTTTATGGGACTTGAGGTCTGTCTTGCAATCATGCATCCCAGGTGTCCAGCCTGGATTGGCTTCCGAGATCCTTTGAGATCTAAAAAATCCAACAAAAACCCAATACTAATTGTTGATAAAAACTCTTAAACTAGGAATAGAAGGGAATTCTCACTCAAAAAAGAACATCCACAAAAACCCTACAGCTAACATAGTATTTAATAGTGAAAAACTGGACATTTCCCACTAAGAACAGGAAGAAGACAAAGTTGTACTCCCACCATCCTATTCAATATTGCACTGAAAGTCCTAACTAATGCAGTAAGACAAGAAGACAAAAAGGGAATTAAATATATACAAAGTTGGTGAGGAAGAAATGAAACTGCCTTTCACAGATGACATGATTGCCTATGTAGAAAATTCCAAAGAAATGACCAAAAAATTCCTGGAACTAAGCAAGTATGGCAAGTTTTCAGGATATAAGATTTATATACATAAATCAATTGTCTTTCTATATGCCAGTAATGAACAAATGAAATTTGAAATTAAATAATTACTACTTATAATATCATAAAAAAGTAAAATACTTAGATATAAATCTAATAAAATATGTACAAATTTATATGTGAAAAACTATAAAACTCAAATGAAAGAAATCAAAGAAGATCTTCATAAATGGAAAAATATTCCATGTTCATGGATTGGAACTCAATATTGTTAAATGTCAGTTCTTCCCAGCATGATCTGTAGAGGCAAAGTAAGCCCAATCAAAAGCCCAGAAAGCTATTTTGCAGATATCTACAAACGAAATATAAAATGAATATGTAAAAGCAAGAGACCTAGAATAGCAACCAAATACTGAAGAACAAATTTGGAGGACTCACACTCCCTGATTTCAAGACTTACTATAAAGCTACAGTAATCAGAATAGAATTATATTGGCAAGAAAACAGATGCACAGATCAATGGAACAGAATTAAAAGACCAGAAATAGACCGACACAAATATAATCAACTGATCTTTGATAAAGGAGCAAGGTAATTCAATGGAGGTAGTTTTTTTCAACAATTTATTTTTTGAAACAATAGGAGGTCCAACAAGCAAACGCACAAAACCCCACAAAAACAACAGAAAAACTATACATGCCTAGACACAAACCTTACACCTTTCATACTAATTAACACAAAATGGATCATAGGCCTCTATGTAAAACTCCGAACTAAAAAGCTTATAGAAGAAAATACAAGGAAAAATCCAGATGATCTTGGGTTTGACGATGAGTTTTTAGATATAACATTAATGTATAATCCATAAAAAATTACTCAGTTGTAATTTGTTAAAATTTAAATATTTCTGCAAAATACATTGTCAAATTCAAAAGACAAGACACAAATAAGAAGAAACTATTAGCAAAATGTGTATCTTATAAAGAACTGGTATCCAAAATATATAAAGAAGTTTTAAAATTCAGCAATAAGTAAGCAAACAACCCTTTTTAAATTACCTGAGCAGTCACCTCAATAAACAAGCTATATAGATCAAAAATAAGCACAGGAAAACATCAGTTGTCATTAGGGAATTGCAAATTAAAACAACAATTATATATCACTATGCACCTATTAGAGTGGCTAATTTTTGTTTAAATTGACAATACCAATTGCTGGTGAATATGCAGAGCAGGCAGATCTCTCATTTATTCTTGATGAAAATTCAAAATAGTTCAGCCACTTCGGACATTTTTCTAGTTTCTTACAAAGCTAAACACAGTCTTACCCTATGATCCAGCCCTCATGCTCCTAGGTGTTTACCCAACTAAGTCCATACAAAATCCAGCATGCAAATCTTTATATCTGGTTTATCTATAATAGCCACACAAAAAAAATCGAAGCAATCAAGATGTCTATTAATAAGTGAATGGATAAGCAAACTGTAGTACCTCTCTACAAGTGAACTTTACTCAGCACCAAAAGAAATGAGCTACCAAGCCAAAAAAGACATTGAGGAAACTTAAGTGGTATATTAGTAAGTGAAAAAAAACACAGCATGAAAAGGCTACAGAGTGGACTATCCCATTTATATGGCAATCCAGAAAAGACGAAACTCTAAAGATGCTAAAAAGATCAGTGGTTGCCAGAGCTTCTGGAAAAGGGAAGGAAGGGTTGAAGAAACACAGTGAAATTTTTATAGTGATGATATATTCTGTATGATATTATAATGTGGGATACACGATACTATACATTTGTGCCTTTATTTTTATTGAACATTACAGAACAAAGAGTGAACCTTAATGTATGTAGTTATTTTTAAAAAGTTATTTAGGAGGTCAGGGGATCCCAGGATGAAATACAAAAATGTAATAAAACAGCCTCACTATACGTATGAAATAACATCACTGAAGGGGATGGGGAGGAAAGGTGCTGACCTAAGTACTTTGGAAATGAGTGGAGTCTGTAAGATTAAAGTGAAAGAACTTGTTCATAAGAATTATACTCTAGATGATATAGTATTCTACCTGCCCCCAAGCCCCCCCCCACAGGAGTATGGATCAACAATCTAATACCACTACACATAAATACTGAATTAAACAATTAAAGAAATGGATGGTAAATCGTAGTTCCCAGATTTCTTACTTTTGGAGTGGGAATTTATAGACAAGCAAGGAAAGAGGCTAGATGATCCATGTGGTAATAGATTAGAAGTGGAGATATGAGTACAAACTCATGCTTAGGTTCGTATACATACCCATGATTCTGTATATAAATATTTATAGATACATGTATGTAAAATATTACATCACCCGTTTTCCCGAAAATAAGACCTAGCCAGATAATCAGCTCTAATGCGTCTTTTGGAGCAAAAATTAATATAAGACTGGGTATTATATTATATCATATCATATCATATCATATCATATCATATCATATCATATCATATCATATTATGTTATAAAGGCCCAGTCTGAAAGTAAAATAAGCCGGGTCTTACATTAATTTTTGCTCCAAAAGACGCATTAGAGCTGATTGTCTGGCTAGGTCTTATTTTCAAGGAAACACAGTACATATATATACGTTACTAGACTCACATACATTTCCTTGCTGTGTCAGCTAAAAGAGCTAAAAGCAATGACACCCCAGTAGCAAAAGCACAACTACCTCCCAGATCTTGGTTTGTAATACCAATATATTTTATTCTCCAATAAAAGGAAGCAGGAACTGTTGAAAAAATTGCTAATTCTAGAACGGGAGCAGAAAATACACAAGATTAATTTAGAACATCTTGTAGTACCAGGAAGTTAGTAAGAGACAATTAAGGTTGCGAACTTGCCACAGTGAGATACACAGACGTGCGCGCGTTCTGACAATTAAGTTCACAAACTCATCCTAGAAAAATGCTACATACCTCATTGCTGAATATCACTATGGTCACCTTCGAAGTACTCCTATTGGGAAGCTATGCACCGATGCCAGCACCTAGTCCACCCTGCAAAGCAATTTTGAAACTGTTTTTCTGGAATGGCCATCTGACTCTTGATTTGGACTGACGGACTTTTTTGGTGGTGGAGAATTGGCTGACTTCCATTGTGCACTTTAACATTTTGTTTCAGGGTTGTATTGGTACACCCATGTTTCATCAACAATGATAACATGGTCCAAAACGTCATCTTGCTTCTCCAAAAGGTTTTGGCAAACTTCGACTCTCTTTTACTTTGGTTTATTGGTGAGTTCCTTTGGGATAATTTTTGTATATACCTTTCTCATGCCAAGATTTTCACTTAAGATTTTCCTAGTTGTTTCTCTAACAGTGTTTACTTGGTCTACTTTGCTTCTCACAGTCAGCTGGTGGTTTTGATGTACAATTCCACGAATTTTTGCAATGTTTTCATCAGTTCTGCTCATCACTGGCCACCCTGACCTCTTTCCTCCAGTGACACATTCCCTCCCCTCAGAAAAACATTTAAGCCATTTGTACACTGCAATTTTCTTCATGGAATTATCTCTATAAACTTGTACTAACGTGTCCCTGATTTCACTTCCACACTTGCCAAGTTTAACAAGAAATTTAACGTTTGTTTGTTGCTTTAATTCAAGCTCAAACATTCTCACAACGGCACACAAAAACACACAACAACAATAATGAACGACACTCAGCAAGACATCGCCACATGACAACACAAACACAGCTATGAGACACATATACCAAGGCTATGAAACCTTACCAAGCTGTTTGTACAGTGCTGCCAATGTAAGCACACGGTGGCAAGTTTGCAAACTTAATTGTCACTATATATATATACACACACACACACACACACATATGTAATTGTATATATATATATGTTTATATATAATTGTATATATACCTATATATATGGATATATAATTGTGACACCATAAATATACTCCATGAATATATGGATATGTCAAAGGAACACAGGAATCAACTGTAAGAGCTGCCCAGTCTGATCATGAAAAAAAGAAGGAGAGAGACAAATTTCAATTGATGGATATTCTACAAAATACAAGTACTTCAAAACTGTCAATGTCATCAAAAGCAAGGAAAATCTGAGAAACTGTCAAAACTCAAGAGGAGCCTAGAGAAACAGGATGAAAAAATGTAATGTGGTATCCTGGATGGAATTTAGGTGCATAAAAAGGAAATTAGGTAAAACTAAGGAAATCTGAATAATATACATTTTATTTAATAGTAATATATCAACTTTTTTATTAATTGTAACTAATGTGCCATTCTAATGTAAGGTATCAAAAATAGGGAAAACTGGTTGTGGAATATAGAAACTTTCTGTACTATAAGCACAATATCTTTCCTATGAATCTAAAACAGAAAATAAAAATATGTTCAAATGAATGAATAAACCATTAATACTATATAATTTCTTAAACTTTTGTTTCTTTACCTTCTTCTGACCAAACCATTTCTGATATAACCAAATCTGGAAACACTTATTTTAGATCTTTTGAAGACCTGTTATAAACATTACCCACTTTGATACTCATTATAATTCTCTGATATACCTAAAATAACTATTAATGTTATTCTCATTTTATAGGCTGGGAATATAAAGTCATGAGATATTATGTGCTTTTCTTATGAGCACATAGCAAGGAGGTCATAAAAATAAATTTTGGCTCTCTATCCATTCCTCTTTAATTACACCATTTTGTTACACACTTAGCTTTACACCAAATTACTGACATATTCATACATGTATCACCAGTACCTTACACAGGGTATGATTAATGAAAGACTCAATAAAGAATATGTATAATAATCAATGCTTTATGTTTAGATTTAAAGAAATTTATGACTAGAAGAAGATTCAGAGATAATCTTCCCAGCTCAAGACTTTTCATTTTGAAATGAGGAAAATAAAAGTCAGAAAAGGGGGCTAATTTACCCAAGTTCATCGAACAACTAATTAGTATCTGCGCCAGAGCTGGAATCCAGTTCTGTCTAATTCTAGAACTTTGGTTCTTCCTTCAGCAGTATGCTAGCTAATAGACTGTAATCCTGAAAAAAAAAAATTCCATCTATAGCAGAAGACTTATGAAGCAAATTGCTGTAAGAATTAATTGTAATGTTTTCAAAAGTTCAAGAGAACCTATAAGCAGATGTTGCCTAAAGAGCAAGAAAATAAAAATTAATATTAACCAAGAAAGAACAGCTGTAGACAAATACTCTAGGGCATTAGGATGAGACATATGAAGTTGATTTTAAAGATTTGATCTGCAAAAATGGCAGTTTCTTATGGTTTAACTGTAGAGTCTCTGGCAATTGGATCAACATAGGATAATGTAATAAAACCTGCCTATCACAGTGGTCTGCATATTAAAATGGTAATAATGGCATGAACCTTTATATATGTATTAAAAACAGCATTTACACATTCATTCATTTAGCAAATATTTATCGAGCATTTTCTATGTATGACATTGAACTTCATGTTTATAAGATTAAAAAGATAAATAAGATACAAACCCTGGGCTGAAGGAGAATGTTAATCCACTCTTAGGACAAAAACATGAACATTATCATCATAAAACAATAGCTCCTCTTCATTAATCAAAATGTAAGAGGAACTATATTATATCCTTACATGAATATCTCATTTTAATTCTCTAATAGTCAGTCTTCTGGTTAAACAAATATTATCTTATACCCCAGGTAAAGAAACTGAGATTCAGAAAGGTGAAAACACTCAAGCAAGTAATAGAGTTTGTAAGTGCCAGAGCCAGCATCTGAACTCAGCTCCACCTGCCTCCAAAATTTATGTTAATTCTCTTAATCACGTTGATTTTTGTTGATAAAATGTTGTAGAAGGTAATGTTGTTGACAAATAAAATGTTTCTACACTACTTACAAGAGTGCAAACTGGGAAATTGTTGGTTAATATCTACTCAATCTGAGTATAAGCAAACTCTATGACCCAAAAATCCCATTTTATGTTCTTCATAATCAATTGTATCTTAGGATTCTCTAAATTTTTAACCTTTTTGAAGAATCAATTTTTGGATTTGCTTATCCTCTTTAGTTTATCTTTGGCTTTTTATTAACTTATGCTTTCATGTTTATTACTTTTCTTTTCTTTGGGTTTAATCTGCTATGCTTTTTAAATTAAATTTATTGGGGTGACATTGGTTAGTAAAATTATATAGGTTTCAAGTGTGCATTTCTATAATACATCATCTATATATTGTATTATGTGTTCACCACCCAGAGTCAGTTCTCCTTCCATCACTATATATTTGACCCTGTTTGCCCTCATCTATTATTCCCCTCTCCCCTTGCACTCTGGTAAACCACAAAACTGTTGTCTATGTCCGTGAGATTTTTTGTTTGTTTGTCTTATTCATTTGTGGTTTTCAGTTTTATATCTCACATATGACTGAAATCATATGGTTCTCAACTTTTTGTGTCTGACTTATTTCATTTAGCATGATAATCTCAAAATCCATCCATGTTGTCGCAAATGGCGGTACTCCATCTTTTCCTATGGCTGAATAGTATTCCATTGTGTATATATACCACATCTTCTTTATCCAATCATCTATCGAAGGACACTTTGGTTGTTTTCATGTCTTGAAACGTGGGGTGAATACTGCTGCAATGAATGTAGGAGTAGGTATATCTTTACGAATAAATGTTTCAAGATTTCTGGATAGATACCCAGAAAAGGGATTGCTCTGCCATATGGTAATTCTATTAATTGTTTGAGGAAACTCCATACTGTTTTCCATAGCAGCTGTACCAATTTACATTTCCACCAACAGAATATGAGGGTTCTTTTCTCTCCATAGTATCTCTAACACTTATTTCTTTTCTTGTTGATAATAGCCATTCGAACAGGTTTGAGGTGGTATTTCATTGTGGTTTTGATTTGCATTTCCCCAATAGCTAGTGAAACAGCATTTTTTCATGTATCTGTTGGCCGTTTGTATGCCTTCCTGGGAGAAGTGTCTGTACAGGTCCTAGGCCCATTTTTTAATTGGATTGTTTGGTTTTTGTTGTTAAGTTGTATGAGTTCTTTATATATTTTGGATATTAGCCCCTTATCAGAGGTGTTCTTTGCAAATATCTTCTCCACTCTGTTGGTTCCCTCTTTGTTTTGTTCATGGTTTCTTTTGCTGTGCCGTAGCTTTCCAGTTTGATATAGTACCATTCATTTATTTTTGCTTTTACTTCCCTTGCCTTTGAGGTGAAATTCATACAATCCTCTCTATACCCAAGGTCCATAAGTTTATTTACTATGCTTTCTTCTATTCGGTTTATTGTTTCAGGACTTAGATTTAGGCCATTGATCCACTTTGAGTTAATTTTGGTACATGATGACAGATAGCAGTATAGTGTCATTCTTTTGGACGTGGCTATCCAATTTTCTCAGCACCATTTATGGAAGAGGCTATCTTTCCTCCATTATATGTTTTTGGCTCCTTTGTCGAAAACTATCTGCCCATATATTTATGGCTCCATTTCTGGGTTTTCAATTCTATTCCATTGGTCTGTTGATCTGTTTTTCTGCCAATAACATAGTGTTTTGATTATTGTCTCTTTTTAGTATAAATTGAAGTCAAGAAGTGTGATACCTCCAGCCTTGTTCTTTTTTCTCAGGATTGCTTTGTCTGTTCAGGGTCTTTTGTGATTCCATGCAAATCTGATGATTCTTTTCTTGTTCTATTTCTTTAAAAATTGCCATTGGGATTTCAATGGGGTTTGCAATAAATGTGTATACTGTTTTGGGTCATACAGCCATTTTAACTACGTTGATTTTTCCAATCCATGAATACGGGGTATCTTTAATTTCTTTTAATACTATTGCAGTTTTCAGTGTATAAGTCCTTCACATCCTTTGTTAAGTTTATTCCTAGGTATTTTATTCATTTTGTTGCAATTGCAAAAGGAATTGTTTTTTCATTTCTTTTTCTGAAATTTATGTTGGTATATAGGAACATATTGATGTCAGATTAATATAGAAATGTGTTTATAAATCTCAACTGGGGAGGTATTTTAATTTAGGTTATTGATTTTATTTAGGTTATTATTGATTTAATTTCATTGTAGTCAAATAATACAGTCTAAATGGAAATGTCTGATACTGAAGCAGTACAAAAATCCATGTCAGTGACCATCGTTGGCTAATTGGCATTAGGAGAAAAGAATAATTATCTGTGAAAACCAAAAAGGGAGGTGTAAAGCTACGCAGACACCCCAGAAGTTGTTTGATAGATTATGTGCAAATAACAGGTGATACACAGATATATACAATAAAATTGAATATCATTCATCCTTAAAAAAAGGATGACAACATGGAGGACATTATACTAAGTGAAATAAGCCAGACGCAGAAAGACAAATATTGTGTGATATCACTTCTATGTGAAACCTTAAAAAGTTGAACTCATAGAACAAGAGAGTAGAATGGCGGTTGCCAGGGGCTAGAGAAAACATAGAGATGTTGGTCAAAGGGTATAAAGTTTCATTAATAAGATGAATATGTTCTGGGGATCTAACATAGAGATTGTTGAATATTGTTAATAATGCTCTATTATATACTTGAAATTTGCTAAGAAAGTAGACCTTGTTTTCATAACACACACACAAAAAATGGTAACTATGTGAGGTAACGGATGTGTTAATTAATTTGATTGTGGTAATCATTTCACAATGTATACATGTATTAAATCATCACATTGTACACCTTTAAAAATTACATTGTACACCTAAATTTATACAGTATTTATTTGTCAACCATACCTCAATAAAGCTGGAGGGAAAAAACAAATAGAAAATTCTTTCTTGGAAATTGTTTAAGAATTGTCTGTCCCAGTAGACTAATAGGAAAGCATTTATTTCTCAAGGGTATCCCAATGGCATTAGCTCCCACATTTGCAGTTCGCATGTGCATGGATGTGAAAGGGCTCCTACGTTGTCAGAGAAAGAAGTTAAAGATACAAGGTACACCTATGTAATTTTATTAACCATTGTCACCCCAATAAATTTAGTTTAAAAAAAGATACAAGGTACATGCATAAGCCAAGATACTATCCCTCCCCACATGCAAAAGTCTGGTCAAAACCTCAAGATATTAGTCGTCAAAGCATTCTTAGGGTAAGAAGTGCATCTGAGAGGACACTTAAGTGCCATCACAGAAATGCCTAATATGCTCCTAAAGCTAACTAAATTTCACTTGTTCTTTTCTTTCTCTTTTTTATGATTTCTATGATACTTCCTGAGGGAAAGGCTGGTTAGGGTAAAGGATTCAAGTATTCCTAGGTCTTCTGACAACTCACCTCTTGGAAATTCAGATATCATCATGTCATCTCTCCAGTTTAAACAATTTTATAGTTTTCCATTTCTCTTGGAATAAAGATAGAATCCCTTAGAGCCTTCCTACCTAAGCCAAGCCTCATTTTGTGCCAATCTTCCTGTCTCTGTGCTCCAATCACACTGATCTTTGTCACCTGTAAGAGCCAAGCTTTCTTCTCCTCAGGGCCTTCAAATCTGCTATTTTGTCTGCCTCTTCTCTTGTTTAACATTTTTCATCTCTCAAATCTTACCCCAAATATCTAAGAATCATCTTCCAAGAATTAATTTTTGTTTCCACACATTTTCCTAGGTCCTTCAGTTGGTACGTGCCCTCATGATGTTTAACACCATTTTGAGCTATGTGTTTATTTTCATGCTTATGTGACCCACAGCTCTCTCATCCATTAAACTGTTAATATCAGGAGGAAAGGAGGTGGGTTTGCATTCATCCTAATATATCTAGTGCCTGGAACTTACTTATATGCACATCAGCGGAACAGAAATATTCATAGAATCAACGGTGTCTTAGAAAATAATCTAGGTATAATCTAATTTTCTTGACCCTTATCATTCAGTAATACTTTCTAAATAACTTCATGTGTTCAGATTGCTTTCATCCCTTGAAAATATTTTGTTAGCTTCTACCTATAAACCTTCTTTGTCACTGTGTTTCCTCCATAGTTACAATATTCCTCTATGTTCTGCCCACCATAATTCTTCTGCATGTTAAGGCCCAGCTCATGTTGCTCCTTTCAGAATCGTAGTGATTAATCTTCCCACAGAACTACTAAAGCTACCTTCATCACCTCTGTTTTGTGTGTGTGTGTGTGTGTGTGTGTGTGTGCGCGCGCGCGCACCTCTGGATTGTCAGTTTTCACACCTAATGGGCAAAATTTATTTTAAAACATAGGACAGAGATCAGATGGAAGATTGCAGCAAGTCCATAGTTGCCTTATCTTGAAGCCAACACACTCTATCGACAAATGCCAATAACAGATAAGAATTGTCAAAAACATCTGATATAGAAAAATGAGGATAAATCAAACATGATTTACTTATCTGATTGCATAACATAAAATCAGCATAGCCAGGATACCCAATAGAAAAATTAACCAGAGTCTCTATCACATAGAGACCTACGTAGATATCCAAAGCTTCACCATTACAGATAACATCTGTATGAGTGAGAATCACATGAGAACTCTTGGAAGCATAGTAGTCACCTTTGGGGCATAAAGTAATCTGCATATGTCCCAAGGACCACCTCATTTTAGCCTGGAGCACCCACCAATCCCAAAGCTCTACAATTCACAATTTAAACATGACCTGTACAATATACAGCCAAGCTCTCATACACCGTGCTCACACTCTCCAGGCGAAATCAGGACTGGTCTGATAGTATTCCAGAACTCAGTACCGCAAAACCAGTGAAGAAATCAGTTTGCCAGACATTTCTGGGGAAAGATAACAGGCTCTACTCATTCCATCAGTCCATATATTACTTTGCTGTTATTATTATCACCATTTTGTTTTTTAATACCTAAAAATAAGAAGGCAACAAAAACTGTCAATTATCTGTTGTTCTTAGAAATTCAGAAAGCAACAGCGGACACAGCTTCCCCATGGCTACAAAGCAGTAACTGTACTTTTTAAAAGAAAAATACATTCTCCCATTTATCTATTACACACTACCCACTAGTGCATTTCCATGGACAGCTGCATTTATTTCCTTTACATACCAGGGTGCTAGAGGCCTTTGCCTTTTTGAATCTTGATCTAAATCATAAGCTCTTTGTGGGCAGGGGCCTTCCCTTGCTTAGTTTACCTTTTTCCACATCACCTAACACAAGGTGTTACCTATAAGCACGTGAAAGAGTGGACTCTGCTAAGAGCAGTGTACATGGAATTCAAATTCCAATTCTTCCCATTGGTAGTTTTATGGTCAGGGGGGCTATTTCTTCATTTGTCAAATAGAATTAGCTGTAACACCCATTTGATAGGGTTACTGTAAATTAGATAACATTATGCAAAGTCTCAGAAATCTAGTAGGCAGGCACCCAATAGATGCTCATTTATCATTTTTATTGTTACTTGATTGATTGTGGAAAATATGCAAAGAAAAATGAAGACTAGATCATCAGGCCAGCAAGAGACACATTAAACAGATGGCAAGGCAACAAGGAGATGAGGCACTAGAGAACAATTTGAAGAAGTCAGGAATGGTGAGGTTTAATCAATATGAAAATGCAAGCGCGAAAGAGTCTGGATGATGCTGAATATATTTCTCTTCTCCAACAATGAGGATACAAGCCACCCTAGCAGGCTGTGTAGATTTCCCAGCTTATTATACCAGGGCAGTTTTCACCCTGTGCTACCCTGTAATTTACATGGCAAATGAAAGTTGGGTCTGAGACAGGGACATTGAGCCGGCTAAGGCTGGCCAGATAAGCCAATCCGTCTGAAACACAAAATAATAGACTCATGTCTTTCATATCTGCTCCTGATGAAGACAATAATTGCAAACACACAATAACTATTATATTTATTTCATTATCACTCTAATTATAACATGCATTGCTTATGTTAAGTTATATTGAGCATATGATATGAGTTAGGGCTTATGCTAAATGCTTTATATATTTACCACAACCAATTCTCAACACAACTCTACAGAATATGTTGGAATATGTGGAATATGCACTATGACTAGCCCCTTTCAATAAATAAGAAATCTAAAATGCACAGGAATTAAATAACTTGAAATTTCTCATATGACTGGCAAGCGTTGGAGCCACAATTTGACCCAAACTCTTTTTTATTTTAGAGCCCTTGCTCTTAACTAGAAAGAAAAAAAGAAAGGAAAAGAGAGAGAAAGAAAGAGAGAAAAATTCTTTTCAGCATGGAAAAAAAGCCCAGGGCACCCAAGGCTAATTCTAGCTATCTATGGGTTATTTAAATTTTAATTTACGTTTCCTAATTTTCAAGAATAGACATAAATCATACATTCATAAGTTTAAAGAACCAATAAAAATTATTTTTAAAAACCCTTTTCATCATTAATACCATCAACATTGGTATCATACCGTCATTATTGTTCAGAGTTAACAAGTTAGTCACTGTCCCTGATTGGTTTGTGATCTACTAAGGAAGAAAAGGCATGGATATAAATAAGAGGCTATATGACTACCTTGTCTTCCATCAATATTAATGGGTATACTGTTTGGGTATCTTTTATGTCTTCTTAGCCCTATAAAGGCAAGTAAGCAGCTAAGTTAGCCTAAGCCTATCTAAAGTAAAAATCCAACACTTTTGCCCCCGACTACAACACTCCCACTAGTTCTTCCAACTATAACATTAACATTGACAGAAAATGGATGACCTACGAACGCAGGCTAGCTATCCCAAGAAAGTTCTGACTTCTAGAAAGCATTTTATAAAGGTGGGAGAAAGTCATTCCCCACGTGTTCATCCACTGATCTCTGTTGTTTTCTAGAGTCTCACAGATCAAATCTTACTGCACTGAAATGGAAAGGAGAAAATAAATAACCAGAATAAACAAAATATCAAAAGGGATATACAGGTATAGAAACTAGAGCAATCCCAATAAAACGCATCCAAATTGGGAATGAAGAAGTTAAATTGTCACTCTTTGCAAATTTCATAATGCTATATACAGAAAACCCCCCTAAAGACTCCACCAAAAAGCTATTAGAAACAATCAAAGAATATAGTAAAGTTGCCAGCTACAAAATCAACATACAAAAGTCCACTGTATTCCTATATACTAACAATGAAATCTCAGAAAAAGAAGGGGGAAAATTTTTTTTTGCAATTGCAGCAAAAAGAATAAAATACCTAGAAATAAACTTAACCAAGGATGTGAAAGAACTATATTTTGAAAACTATAAGATATTTTTTAAAAAAATTGAAGAAGACACAATGAAATGGAAAGACATTCCGTGCTCATGGATTGGAAGAATCAACATAGTTAAAATGGCCATATTACCCAAAGCAATATACAGATTTAATGCAATCCCCATCAAAATTCCAATGGCATTTTTTAAAGAAATAGAACAAAAAAATCATCAGATTTGTTTGGAACCACAAGAGACCCCGAATAGCCAAAGCAATCCTAAGGAAAAAGAACAATGCTGGAGGTATCACACTGCCTGACTTTAGCTTGTACTACAGGGCTACAACAATCAAAACAGCATGGTATTGGCAGAAAAACAGACACATAGACCAATGGAATAGAATTGAGAACCCAGAAATAAAACCACATAAATATGGACAATTTTTGAAAAAGAAGCAAAAAACATGCAATGGAGAAAAGACAGCCTCTTCAATAAATGGTGCTGGCAGAACTGGACAGTCACATGCAAAAGAATGAAACTGGACTGCTATCTGTCACCATGTACCAAAATTAATTCAAAATGGATCAAAGACTTAAGCACAAGACCGGAAGCAATAAACTGCATAGAAGACAACATAAGTACTAACCTTATGGACCTTGGGTTACAAGAGCATTTTATGAATTTGACTCCAAAAGCAAGGGAAGTAAAAGCTAAAATAAATGAATGGGACTATATCAAACTTTAAAGCTTCTGTGCAACAAAAGAAACCATTGACAAAATAAAGAGGCAACAAACTGAATGGGAGAAGATTTTTGCAAACAGTGCCTTCGATAAGGGGCTAATGTCCAAAATATACAAGGAACTCATGTAACTCAGCAACAAAAAACAAAAAACCCAATTGAAATATGGGCAGAGGACCTGAAGAGACATTTCTTCAAAGAAGACATGCAAATGGCAAATGGACATATGAAAAAATGCTCAACGTCACTAATCATCAGAGAAATGCAAATAAAAACCACAATGAGATATCACCTCACCTTACTCAGAACAGCTATCATCAAAAGACAAATAGCAACAAGTGTTGGAGAGGCTGTGGAGAAAAAGAAACTCTCATACACTGTTGGTGGGAATGCAGACTGGTGCAGCCACTATGAAAGGCAGTGTGGAGGTTACTCAAAAAATTACAAATAGAATTACCATACGATCCAGAAATCCCTCACTTGGGTATCTACCCAAAAACTCTGAAAACATTTATCTATAAAGACAAGTGTGCTCCAATGTTCAGTGCAGCTTTATTTACGGTGGCCAAGACATGGAAACAACCAAAATGTCCTGCGATTGATGAATGGATAAACAAGTTGTGGTATATATACACAATGGAATACTACTCGGCGGTAACAAAAGATGAAATAGGACCATTTGTGATAACATGGATGGATCTTGAGATTACAATGCTAAGCAAAACAAGTCAGACAGAAAAAAGCAGAGAACCCTATGATTTCACTGATATATAAACCAAAAACAACAAAAGAACAAGACAAACAAATGAGAAACAAAAACTCGTAGACACAGATAATAATTTAGTGGTTACCAGAGGTTGAGGGGATTGGGGGGAGGGAGATGAGGGTAAGGGGGATCAAATATGTGGTGATGGAAAGAGAACTGACCTTGGCTGGTGAACACACAATGGGATTTATAGATGATGTCATACAGAATTGTACACCTGAAATCTATGTAACTTTACTCACAATTGTCACCCCAATAAGTTTTAATTAAAAAAAAGAAACTATAGCAATGCCCCCCCCCAAAAAAAAACAACCACTATCTTTTGCAAATCAACCAAGAGTACTTCCTTATAATGTCCTTCCGTAGGCATTAGTTGGAGCAAGCAAATATCTATTTGGATAACCACTTAAATTGTTTGGCTTTTAAGATATTTAACCTGCCAAAATTCAGTTTGCAATTCAATGTCATTCTCTGGTTTTTGCACTGCTTCCCAAGTATAGCACCAATGTCCCCAATATTTCAACTGCGCCCCCTTCCAAAGCCAATCGTATAGTGAGTGCCTCAGTAGACATTAATTCAGTTATCAATAAAAATTAGTTGTGTTGATCATGTGTCAAGTACTGTGATACATGCTGGTGAGGAAACAGTTTAAATCGCAAATTCCTGATATTGTTAGAGTTTGTTTTCTGATAGGGCAGACTAAGAATAATAAATATTTAATTTGGTAAGTGCTACAAAGAAAAATAATGAAAGGTTAACAGTGATTGGGATGGGCATGCCATGTTACAAGGTATAAGAGGGAACTTCCCTTTGATGAGTCAACATTTGAGTAAAGACTTGCAGCAAGAAAGAGAGAAAGTTTAGTTGAACTCCAGACAGACAGAATAGTAGTCCACAATTCCTAAGGTGGGAGTGAGCTGGGAGTACCCAAGAAACAGGAAGGAGAAAGGAGAAAGAAGGAAGCCAAGGGGAGAATGGTGCAGAATAATGTGAGAGAGATACCTAGGAGAGGGTGGAGGCAAATCATGTAAGGCCTATAATCCTGAGTAAGAATTTTATATGTTAGTCAGAGAAGCCATGGGAAGGTTTCGAGCCTAGCAGAACCATTCTGGCTGCTGAATAGAAATAACTGAAAAGATAAATAATGAAAGTAAGGATTTCAAATAAAAAAGATATTAGAGCAGCCTAATAAAAGCTGTGGTGATTTGGACCATGATAGAAACACAGGAGGTGGTGAAAAATAATCAGATTTGGGATAAATGCTTTAAACCAGAAACAAAAGAATTTGCTGATGGTTTAGATATTATGTTAGGTATGGATGCCATAACAAAATACCACAGCCTGGGTGGCTTCAACAACAGAAATTTATTTTCTCACAGTTCTGAAGGCTAGAAGTCCAAGATCAAAGTATTGGCAGGATTGATTTGTCTGAGTTGCCGACAAATCCTTACATTGCAGAAAGCTATCTCTTTGGCTTGCAGAAAGCCATCTTCTCCCTCTGTCTTTATATGATCTTTATTTGTCGTGTATCTATTCCAATCTCCTCTTCTTCATTTTTTAATTAAAATGTATTGGGGTGACCTTGCTTAGTAAAATTACGTAGGTTTCAAGTGTACAATTCACTAATACATCATTTACATATCACATTGTGTGTTCAATCACCTAGAGTCAATTCTCCTTCCATCATCATATATTTGACCCTGTTTACCCTCATCCACCATCCCCCTTCCCTCCTTACCCTCTGGTAACCATTAAACTATTGTCTGTGTCTATGAGTTTTTGTTTCTTTCTTTCTTTGTCTTGTTCCTTTGTTGCTTTCAGTTTTATATCCCACATCTCAGTGAAATTATGTGGTTCTTGATTTTTTTCTGTGTGACTTATTCCACTTAGCATAATAATCTCAAGATCCATCCACGTTGTTGCAAATGTCACTTTTTCATCATTTCTTACAGCAGAGAACTATTCCATTGTGTATATATACCACATTTATTTATCCAGTTATCTATCAAAGGCCATGTTTGTTGTTTCCATGTCTTGGCCACTGCAAATAAAGCTGCAACGAACATCAGAGCTCATATATATTTATGGATAAATGTTTTCAGAATTTTGTGGTAGATACCCAGGAGAGGGATTCCTGGGTCATATGGTAATTCTATTCGTAATTTGTTGAGAAACCTCCACACTGCCTTCCATAGCAGCTGCACCAGTCTGCATTCCCACCAACAGTGTATGCTAATCTCCTCTTCTTATACAAACATTAGTCATACTGGATTAGGGCCTAACCACATGACCTCATTTTACCTTAATCTTCTCTTTAAATAAAAATATAGTCACAGTCTGAAGTACTGGGGGTTAGGGCTTCAACATATGAATTTTGTGGGGACACAATTTAGCCCAAACAGATGTAGAACGTCAGAGAAAGAAAGGATGCTAGAAAAACTTTTTTTTTTTTCTATCCTGAGCACTAAAGATCGGAGTTTCCATTTACTGAGAAAAGGAGACTGGATAATAGCAGGTTGGAAGGCAAAAATCATCCATATGGCATACTGTGTAGGCAGTGGATATGATACTGGAATTTAGGGAAAGGGAAAGGAAGGAGATACACATTGGGATGTTTGTCAGCAAATATATAGTATTTAAAGCATGAGATGTTTGAAATCACCTAGAAAGTGTGTTTGGATAGAGAATAAAATAAGTATACAGACCGAGACCTACACCATTCCAATATAAGGAAGTGCTGCAGTGGATCAAGAAGAAGTGACCATTGAGGTACCGTAGAAGGAGGACCCAGAAAGTATGTGCCTGAGAAGCATAGTGAACAAACTGTTTCAAGAAGGCGGGAAGCATCAAATGTATCAAACTTTGAAAACAAGAAGAGTAAGTGAGGACTGAGAGTAGACCACTTGCTTTTTCTACCTGAAGGTTATAAGTGACTTTGACAAAAGCAATATTGGTGACATCATAGAGATGAAAACTTAATTCCCCACGTATAACAGTTGGCTTCTGCAATTAATTCTGCTTCTTTACTGCTGGTGTCTAAAGCATGTGGAGTAGACAGCAATTAACTGCATGCCCATCTGGACCCATTGTCTTCTGACTCCTCTATGATTAGGTTCCTCAACTTGATTAGAGACCTGATAGCTCACTATTTCTTGCCACCTTATCCTTTCCACGAGAGGAAGACAACTGCTTGGGGTTCTCTGAATCAAATGAATCACCCTAAATCATAATTCTTTCACCTCCTCAGACCGAGAATCCCAGCTGCCTGCCTAGAAATACCTGTTGCCATTTTAAATACTGTCTGCCAGCCAATATGTATCACTATTTAATCTGTACATCTGGAGAATTACCTAAAAGTCATGCAGCCAGAAAATGATTCTTGATACAATAGATTACTACGTTCTAGGAGGCTACCCACTAGAATAATTCAAACCACAAATTCTTCTAAAAGCGATCTTATGTTCACAATCATCCATTTTATAATTTAAGTCATTTTAAAAATTAAAGCATTATCTGCTATAGTGTATGGCATATAAAAATAGTTAGACACACCATGCTGTGAACAACCCATTGGTGATGGATGGTGGTTATCTGTTAAATGGATATGATGGTGTATTTCATAACAAATCATAGCAATGATTTCTCACTGGTAACATTAATTGTGGCTATTATTAGCTGTTTTGTGTTAAGGCCAGGAAAATCTACTTTAGAAAATAAATTTCAATCATGGAAGTGTACACAAATTATACGAATTTTGAACAAACTGGGCTTATGGAATGCAATCAGGAAAAGAAAAGTGTTATCTTTTTCTTCCCTACTGTCCGTTCAGATATTTTCTATAGCCTATTTCATCCTCCTCCTTGGATGCTGTTTCTAAATCACAAAATAGTTATCACTTAGTAGTTATAGGTCCAACCAGGTATAAGGGTAAAATAAATAAAATCTAGACTTCATTTAGAGTTAAAATTTCTGCTTTCTCCCAGCTAAGACTTGCTTGAAATTGTGTTTGGTTTATTTTCCACTTCTGTGCTTTTATTCTTCTTTTCCTATTTACCAGGTTGCTCCTGTTATGTGCAGGATTGAAGACAGGGGAAGTAGAAGAGTTCTGGAGACAGAAAAGATCTTAGTCAACTGGCATGCCATATGCTCACGTCTGGCCTCTCTGGACTTAAGAGGTATGTGACTTCGTCTTTCATAGGATGTTTTCATAGGTTCTGTGGAAAAGCCCCTTCAATCAGTTACTGCAGTCTCTTCTTATAATTCCCCAACATGGGTAATACACCACCTTTAACCTCTGACTGTACGTGGCAATTTCCACACTATCTTATTGTTTATTATTATTCCATCATCCTAAGGTCCCTTTAACATGGCCTCAGATTCCTCCTCCCTCCCTGCCACACAGAAAACACCTTAACTCAGTATTGGTAAGAACACAGCACAGGTACTTCTAAAATGCAGCTATTATTCTGCACTCTAGTGTCAGACAGGCAGTTCCAACCGCACCCTTTCACTATTATTGCTCCCAGGCATCTAGGTCCACACCAGACTCTGAATCTTTTACAGACTCCAGAGACACAGGATCAAGTTCTTCATGTGACTTCCTTGAAGCCCATTTCACTTGGTGAAGAGAAGGAAGAACTACTGACACCCCTGCCCCATGAGTTCGTAAGACTCATAGTACACTAACAACACTCTTTTAAAAGTACACCTTACCAAGGTGAACGGGAATAAGAGTTACAAACACCCAGTTATAAAATAAATAAGTCACGAGGATGTAATGTACAGCACAGGGAGTAGAGTCAGTAATATAATAACTTTGTATGGTGACAGTTCTATTAGACTTATGGTGGTGATCACATTGTAATATATATAAATGTCAAATCACTATGTTGTACACCTGAAACTAATAATATTGTATGTCAACTCAGATAGATAGAGAGAAAGAAAGAGAGAGAGGTGCAACTCAAATTTATAACCACTCTCTTGGCCTCTCCAATGCCTTTTGGATAACTGAAGTGGAAGATGAACTAAAAGTTGAAAAAACAGTTCTGACCGCCTGCTTTTTAAGTTCCACTTGGGCAGATTTGCACCTCACTTTGGAATATGGAAGTATTTGCCACATATTTCACCTATTTTCTTGAGGTCTCAGCAAATAATAGAAGAAAATGCATTTTAATGTCTTGCTACATTAGCAAATAAATATACTGCATGATAAAAACTTTTGGGGGGCAATTAATATATTTAAATTCTGGAAAAACTGTTCAGCCCAAACTGATCAGGTCATTGACATTCTACATAAAGACACTTCTGTTCACCTTTAAAACATGGCCTAGTTATACAATGAAATACTAACCACTAAAAAATTGAATGAACTAGAGGTGCATGCAGCAATATGGATGAACCTCAAAAGCACCTCACTGAGCAAAGGAAGCCAGACACAAAATAGTACATATGTATTATTCCATTTGTATGAAACACTAGAAAAGACAACTCTAAATCTTTAGTGACAGAAAGTATATCAGTGGTGGTTTAGAGGATGGGAGAGGGTTTCACTAAAGCAGGGTACAAGAATTTTGGAGGTGACAGAAATGCTTCTGGTAAATATATGGATATATAGATATATAATTTTGTCACAACTCATCAAAGTATACACTTTTAATGACTACTTTTAAATTTTATATAAACTTAAATATATATATATATGTATACACACACGCACACACACACACACACACACATTCCTAAAGTAGAGGTCAGAGCTACAGACCTGGACTGTATTATGTTTGCCCTTATAGAACAGTTTTCACTGAATTGTTCTGTATTTTTATGTTTTGTCATAATGCCCCCAAAGAATATAGTAAAAAAGTCTTATCAAACCCAGCTGTATTTTCTGGAGGGAATTTTGAGTGAGTTGTTCACCATGTTAGATAATATCCTTTCTGTGAGGATAAACAAGAAAAATTTCGGTAATATATGAGCTACTTGCAAACAGTATGTTTGCTTTCACCCTGTGGATACTAAATTGCATGAAGGATCATTTTTTTTCCTCTCTCGAGTTACTTCTACCAAACTCAGAGCTTTAACACCTGTGGGTTCCATAGCATGCATTCTGTACATTAACAGAACTTTTTAGTTCTCTTATTTTCCCTCATTGAGATTAGTTTCCTGTATTGGCATGGATCAATTACCTTAGAAGAAATAAATAAAGTGAAAATCAGATTCTCCAAAACAGCTGTCAACCAAAGAGAACGACTATAAAAGACTATAAAAGCAAACAGATCAATAATTTAAACTCAAATGCTAAAGACCTCCCGAATCCTACCCTATACATGCAAGATACAAAAAATGGAATCTGTCTTATGCCATAACTATTGCTAAGGAATCTGAGCTGTGCGTTGAGGGGAGACAACCTAAGGAGATAATGCTACCGGGAAGGCTGAGAACCTTGTCTTACAAATCAAAGGACAGAATTATAAGAAAGTAATTTCCATTTTATTAATGGAAAAAAGGAGGATTTAAAATGCTCATTTTACTGTGATGTTTAAAGTATTAATTAAAATAATATGTGTACGAGAGCTTGCTAATGTTGGTGTTAAAAAAAAGTTAATGAAAATTAAGTTGTACAAATAGCATCTAAGAATACAATAGTTGGTGGCTTATTAATAAAGATAGTGTTCAACAAGTAGAATATGCATACCACATACAATTGCTTTTCAGACAATATGGACTTGAGATGAAAAACAACATAACTATTTCAGGATTTTCTCCTTCTGGCAATTTCTGATTGTTATTGTTCTGTGTTCATTGCTTTCACAGCTGTTCTCAAGTTCACTAGCCCTCTTATTGTATTTTATCCTGTCAACATGTCTCACATCCTTTTCCACCTACCCTTCCCAAGCATTCCTAGTAGAATCCATATATATACATATACCTATATACAAGCAATTTTCTCTTCACATTTTCCTTTTATTTCTAGATTGCTCCTAGCATGTCTGTACACAGAAAGGGATATCATTGCCAAGACTTTCTCCAAGTGTGGAAAACTGCTAAACATGTTCCAGTTTTCTCTCTAGGTCCACAAGAGGTAAAGCCTTTATGTTGATCTACTGGTTAATTTGACAAGGAATAATTGAACATCTTCTATGTGTGAACTGCTGTGTGATTGCAAAGTGTGTTCACAAAGACAGTCCTCAGCATCTTCTTGAGGTGGTCTTATTTGTGTCTCCATTTCACACAGGAAACACTAACTGAGACTAAATGAGGTGGGCTAACATTCCCAGCCTAAAGATTAGACCCTTACCTGTTACTTTCTGCAGGACAGTAGTGTAGAAGGATGTTCTCATGACAATATAACTAATTCCTGGGGGCATTTAAAAAAACACTCATAACAAACTGCAAAAGTATAATGATGTATATTTGAAGGGGAAGACGGGAGAGGGAAAGGAAATAAGAAAGATGGAAAGAAGGAAGAAAGGAAGGAAACACAAGAGGAAGGGAGGGAGGAAGGGAGTGAGGAAGGAAACAAGGAGGAGTTGAAGGGAGGGAAGACAACAACAGTAACAGAGAGCTAAAACAAGATTTGAGAGTAGTGGGCTGTTAGAGAATATGGAAGCCAGGTTACCTTAGGATAAATGCCTACATCATTGCTGTGCTATCTTCAGCCCACATGAATTTGGAGAAGATGAATCTGGGAGCACCCCACTCTAAGCTCAGACCCTCAAAGAGGACTAATGTGGTAATAAATCAGCAGGGTCCACAGTTCCCAACAGAAACAAATGAAACCCTTTGAAAGACAGCATGATCAATTTATGCCCTCAGGGTGCACTCAGGTTATTGTACCAATAAAATATTAACTAACACAAAAGGAAACAAACCACCATACGATTCATCAGAAATAACAAATTTCTTTAGATGACTAAATATATCAGATATGAAATTCAACAGTATAAAAAAATATGTAGTCAATATTTAAAGAAAAAAAAGTTAAGGTGGAATTTAGAACCTAGAAAGTAAAACTAATATACTCCAAAGAAAGAGAAATGGCAGCAGAGGTGGCACTGGAAAGTCAAGGAGGTAACTGGGGAAGACATAAAAACAGAGTCAACCGCATACCCATGGCTGAGGTAGCTGAGCAAATAGCAATGAATTGGCTAGGATGGAGGGATTACCACAGATACCACAGCCAGCCCAGTAGCCTTTAGCATTTACTATAGTGCTGATATTCCATTGACAAATTCTTCCAACTTTCGTATATTTCAAATGTCTATATCTCACTTTTATTTTTCAAAGATATTTTCATTGGATACAGAATACGTTAACAAAATTTTTATCAGCATTGTAATGATGGCATTCCACTGTCTTCTGTCATTCAATTTTTCTTATGATAAATCAAATGTCATTCAAATGTTCCCTACGTGCAGTTTCTTTTTTTTTCTGGTTGTCTCAAAGACATATTCTTTAATTTTACACTGTTTATTGTATGGTTTTATTTGTATTTACCTCATTTATTTTTCACTGACTTTCTTGGAACTGTGTCTGGCTTTGTTTTTTTAAACCAAATTTGGAAAATGTTTGGTGAACTATTTTTCAAATAAGTTACCTTAGCAACTCTACTCTTAAGTAATAACCCAAGAGAAATGATAACATAGCTTCACCAAAAACTAAATAAATTTTACATACACACACACACACACACACACACCAGGGGTGCCAAACAAATGTATTCAAGTGGACATTTTGGTTAACTTGCAAAAGCAGTCGTTCACTGTAATCAGAAGTGTCTGGATGCTGATGGTAACCACTTTGAGTATCTCTTGTAATTGCAGAAGTCAAACGTGACTTGTATTCATCTTTTGTTATTGGTATGTATTGAGTATTACAATTTTAATAGATTTTTCCTTTCTTAAAATGTGTATACATTTTGGCACTATACATATAGCATTATAATAGCAAAGATCTGCAAATAATCTAGATGTCCATTACCAGATGAATTGATGAATATACAGTTACATATTCAAACAATGAAATTTTACTCAAAATAAGAAGAAATGACGTACCGATAAACACAGAAATATGCATGAATGTGAAAAATATGCTGAGTGTAAGTAGCCAGATATTTAATAATATATTCCCCATGATACATTTATATAACCTTTTAAAGCAGAACAGATGAAACTAAGCTTTGGATGTAGATATAACATTGTGGACTGGAAAGAAGAAGAACAGAATTTAGACTTTACTGGGGTAAGAAAACATTTTAGATCTTAATCCGGGTGGTGATTACATGTGTTTACAAGTATATACATCTGTCAAAAAACATCAAGCCATATGCTTATTATCTTTGGATTATATGGTAAGGTACTTATATGCACCCTCCTTCCCTCAAAAAAAAAAAATCAATGGGAAGGCTAATTAAACATATCTAAAGAATTAAGTTGAGAAATGGAAACTTGAGCAGAAGAAATTACACAAAGCACAGAACGAGCAAGAAAGGGAAAGTATAAAAGAAGGTTAAGACAGAAGATATTTTCTCTTTTTGTTATTTTGATAGGTCAGGTATTTGTATCAACCTTCTGTTAACAAATAATTAATAATTCAGGTTAAAATATTTTAAGGATCTTCCTAAAATAAGTCTGATAAGAGATTTATGAATTATTACACCAAAATCTAAGCAAAAGCAGGAATCAAAGGTGGTGCACAGAGAACTGAAATCACTTTAGTTCTGAGAGCTTTTGCCACCTGTGGACCAGATTTTGACAAACTCCCAGGTCTTAGAATAGAGTGATAAAAGCTTAGGAGCAATAAAATCTGTGTCTGAAAAGACAATTCACTTAGGTAAGAATGACCCAAATAAACCCATTTAACCCTGTCCCAGTCCCAAATGTGATCCAAATATCTGGCCCATCAAATTAACGGAAAGAGAAAATGTCTTCTCTTTCTTAAGTTTCTTTTATTGCTCTTTCTGTGCTTTACATTGTGTAATTTCTTCTGATTAAGTTTTCATTTCTCAACTTTTCTCTTAAGATGTGTCCAATCAGTTTTTTCTGCCTTCCCATTGATTCCACTGTTGTTGGAAATGAAAATTGGTGCAGGCACTATGGAAATCAATATAGAAGGGTCTCAAAAAGTAAAGAATGAATTACCATGTGATCCAGCAATCCCACTTCTAAGTATATGTCCAAGGAAATTGAAATATGGATCTCAACGAGGTATCTGTATTCCCGTGTTGAATAATATGAATGATACAGTATTATTAATACTGTATGAATAATACAGTATTGTATGAATAATACAGTATTATTCATAATAGTCAAGTTATGAAAACAACCTAAACATCCATCATTGGACAAATGGATAAAGAAAATGTGGTACATACATAAAATGGAATATAATTCATCCTTTAAAAAGAAGGAAATCCTGCAACAAAATTTTGTTGCAAATTTGCAACAAAATGGATGGACCTAGAGGACATTATGCTAGGTGAAATAAGCCAGACACAGAAAGACGAATACCACATGATCTCACTTAGATGTGGAATCTAATATAGTTCCTTTGATCTTATTTGTAATCAGTGCTCAATTATTTTTATCACAAGCAATGTTGATTAGCAATATAGTTGACATTCTACCCTTATCAGATTCCAGAGCAGAGATAGAAAATCTAATTGATTAACAGTGTAGTTGCCATTCTACCCTTATCAGATTACCAGAGCAGAGACAGAAAATTTAAGAAAGATCAAATTATCTACACCAACTATATGAAGTTACCATTTATATAAGTCAAGACTGGTCAAATATTAGAAATTTTATGTGGTTCAACTTAATATTATGTGTTTAATAAATATATAGCTATCAAATTTAATTGAACTGAATTGAACTTACAAACTCAAGGTTGGGATAGTTAGATATCAAACAAACTTGCTGCAATGGAGGAAAAGTGTCACATTGAGAAAAACAAATTAATTTTAACAAACATTTATTGCTGTGGAAGGTCCCATTTCAGTTCAAGTTATTTAAATGAAATTGCTTGGAAACACAAAATACTAGGATGCATGGTAAAAACTAGAAACAGAAATGTATAAGGCATGACCCCTGACCTCAATAAGTCAATGTGCTTACATTTATTGAGCTTCTATTACAAGCCAGACATTATGCTTCTACCTAAGGAAAAAAGATAAATAAGATATAGTCTCTGCACTTAAGGTATTTATGAACAAATGTAAACAGACAAAAATTATCATTTAATAAACAAGGCAAAGAGTTGCAGAGATGAAGGTAGACAGGCAAATAGGGACCAAATCATAGAGAGCCTTGAAAGTCATCCTAAGGAAATCAGTGAAAAGTCACTGAAGGTTTTCCTCAGGGCAGTAGTATGATCAGAAATAAGCCTTGCTGCTGTTTGCAAGATGCATTGCGGGAAGTGCAGGTAGAGACAAAAAGATAAGTCTTTGAAGAGAGGGAGAGAATACGAATTAAGGTGATGGCAGAAGAACGAATACTGTCTTTGCTTCAGCTTCTGCTCAAATCAATCCACCACCACGACTCCACAATCAGTCATTGAAACAAATACTGCTACCTTAGTCCTCCGAGCATCAGCCTCATCACTACTTCCCCCATTGACGGCAAAGTCCCATCACATGATTCATTCGGGTAGACATTTTGCCCAGTGTCTGGTAAACAGCAGATACCCACGACATTTGTGTTTGCTTGACCACATGAATCAGGGAGGCTGCTACAGAGTGGACACATGCCTTGCCTCCTGTTTTACTGGCTTCCTCTTAACTTGGCAAAAGTCTGTGGCCTTGCAAAGAAGGGAATTGGGCTAAAAAAAACACTGAGGAGCATCTGTGCTCTGTGTACACAGACTGTTTTGAAATCTCCTGTCCCTGCTTCAAAGAGCTTGACAGCAGCCAGGACCAACTGTTTGGTTAATGCAAGTACAAAGACTGAAGGGAAAAAAAGAAAAGAAAAAAAAGCACAAACTACAACTTCCTTTCAAAATATTCAGTGTTCAGAACTGACTTTGTTGTTCAGAAATCCTTTCATGATTTAGTTATCTGAATGCCTGCTATGTAGGAGGTACTGCAGGGCAAGAAAATCAATCAAATATAGGTGTGGTTATACCTTAGATGAACTCACATTTTAAGAAATAAATAGATGATAAATAGGTGATAGATGAGAATAGGTAGATGATGAAGAAGCAGGAGGAGGAGGAGGAAAATGGTAGGTAGGTAGACAGATGATAAATAGCTAGCTAGCTAGAGGATGGATGGATGGATGGATGGATGGATGGATGGATGGATGGATGGATGGAAGGAAGATAGATAGATAGATAGATAGATAGATAGATAGATAGATAGATAGATAGAAATAGCTAGATAGCTAGATAGATAGATAGTCAACATAAAAGGTTCTAAAAGAAAAGAATAAAATGTTTTGTCACAGAAGACGAGGCTGGCTAAATCATCAACTTCTACCTGGGACACAGGGGTGAGTTTTACAAGGGAGGGGCCTGTAATACAATCCTCAGATCTGACTACTGAAAGATGAAAGATGAAAAGGATTGTAACAGAGAGGAGAACAGGAGAAAATTCCAAATTTGTTCAAACAGAGGCAACACCATAGACAAGTATACAAGAACACACAATTGGAATTAAGGAAACTTCAAGCCAGATTGTGGACAATGATGAATGAACCAAGCTGGTGCCCTCCCTTCTGAAAGTAAAGAAGCTTCCCATGTGCTTTTCATGAGGAAGAGATTTTTTGGATGTGTACCTTTCATTTATAATCAGCCCATATCTGAATTGTAAAGCAGTGGCCTTTGTCTTAATCATTCCTATATTTTCATCCCATCTGTGGATCTTCATAATATTTTTTTTTTTGGCTACTCAAAGTATCCAACAAAGAAGAATATAAAAAGTTTCTCTCTCTTTATCTATCTATCTATTTATCTATCTATCTATCATCATTCTATATATCATCTATCAAATGGTGACTGGGAAACACGACATCTTTTTCAGAGAAAATAGAATCTGTTGTTCTAGGTTAATAGTGCATGAAGTAGGGAGGTAATCAAATACATTTTAATCTAAACTCAATAAAACCTTTCATTTTTCCCTGCTTGCAATGATCAACATTTCTTACTGTCCAATGTAGACGTTGTCATAAAATCTAGGGCACAAATCTGGCAAACGTAGCAAGGCCCCTACTGTGTGGGAGGTATGGGATATGCAACATAAGCCTCCAAATAGGTCTTTGAGTCAAACTGCAGATGGCCTGACAGCTCCAGTGTTGTCAACTGACCAGCCATGTGCTGAACGTAAAATGTAAATAACTGTCTCTGTGATGACCAGAGAGTCCTTCTTTGGTATCCAAATGTTCCTCAGCCCACTTAGCAATATGGTCATCCAGGTCTTCGTGAATATAACATAAAAATTTTATTATTAAAAATTTCCAAATCAGCAGTCATTATCTTACCACTATGAAAACAACTGAGAATTGTTCCAGTCACCTGGAAAGTAGAAACAATTTCAAAAATGCCATTTAATCTAAAGTGAGGTGATAGGACCCACGGAGACATTACAAAATCAGCCTGCCCCACACCCACATATAAGAAACATGAGGAAAGGTTAAGGGAATTTTTCCAGAAACTTTGAAAGTAATCTGTACTTTGGTATTTTTCCTCTGTGACAGCTGTGGGCAATTTGCCTGGGCCTACTGGCAGACGGTACCCTACATTACAGTGACCATATTTTCTGAGGTATCTGTGCTTATCGCCCACTGGAAGAATCAAATGGGTGGTGACTGATTTCTTCAAAGGGAAGTTTAAGGAAAAAACAAAAATCAAAGAAACACTGAGTTTTGGTGTCATAAACTGAAAAATTTAGCCAAAGTAGAATCACTCCTAAAAACACGAGGGAAACATGCAGGTATTAGAATGGATAAAGTTATGGGCCTCTTCTGAAGACTGGTGCGAAGAACGTAAAAATTTGGGCTTTCAACTACACAAACACGAAGATGAGAACAGTGACAGTGGGAGCACATGGAAATGACATAATTTTATCAAGTTATTAAAATGTGACTTTTTCTTCATCCCATTATTGCTTTAGATCTCAAAGGAAGGGAAATTTTCAAGGCCGAGAGCCTGCTCTCTCCTTTTAGGGAGATGGTAGACCTCATATGCAGGACATGCTATAAGATTACGAAATCAGTTCTGCTAGTATTCGCCCACCCCACACATCCAAGCTGCATAATGGGAAGAGTGAAGAGAATCATAACAAGTAAAAAAATGTTTGGAGAGTTGTCAGTGTGCTCTGTAGAAGGGGAGAAGCACAAGAATGGAAAGGAGGCTGCTTCTCTAAAATGAGGACGCTGTGAGGACTTGATAGGTAGTCTGGAATTGGAAGAATCTGAGGATTGGTACCCAACTCAGGCCTGGAAAGTCTAAACATAAGAGGCAGTGGCTAAAAGAGGGCTACATTGAAAGGGTCTGTATGTCCTCTGAAAGTAGAGTAAAGGTATTAGATGAGAGCCAGGTTTGGCCATCCCCTCTGAAACTGGAGACCAGAAGCGACACAGCAGAGTGGTAAAATGCTGAAAGGCAGATGGCCAACAACAGAACCAGCATGAAGCCAGAGATAGAACCTGGGACTCTCCAAAGAACACACAAAACACATCATGAGAAAAAAGAAAATCAGTATTTAGCTTCTTCCACATCTCACAGTCACTGTGTCAGTTATCAATTCATTGCCTCAGGCCTGAATGCAGCCTTCAATACATGCTTTGTGACAAACAACAAACCTCCTTTAAGCTTTTCTTCTACAAAGTGAGAACAGTATTAAGCTTTCTCAGTGCTGGGTGCTGGAGGGACACTGCAGGAGGAAGAGGCTGTCCTGCTGTTTTCACCAAGAATCAGAGGTGGGAGGTGTGGGTGTGAGGTCATCTAGTAGAGCACTGCCCTAACCATGGGCCAGAATGCAGCCACTCTGCGACCTTGCAGACTTCCAGGTTGTAACTTTCCCACAGCCCTCCCAACCTGCAGAGCCCCATCAGCCCACATGCTCTAAAGACCTCTTGCCTACAACTGCACTGAGACTCCCACTACAAGCCCACAATCCCAGTCGCTGACCTCCTGCCCCACTGCTTGCACTCCAGAAGGTTGCCTACTGTTTCCCAGCAACTCCCCACCAGCTCCAGATTGGCCAAACAGAAAACGTCCCTGCTGTCCAGTGAGCTGACCATTCCTTCTCCTGCAAGAAGTCCTGAACCTTTTCCAAGTTGTCCTTCCTTGGGTAATCTCCCACAGTCTTGTGGCACCCTATAGTTTCCTTTTATCTTACAGTTACTCTTTTATTTTATTTAATAATTCTTTATATTAAACTTTCTCTATTTAACCTACTGCACAATTTCTATCTCCCGATTAGACCCAGACTGCCAGTCAGTGATACAATTCTGTAACTACACAAATCAGGTTAAACCTTCTGCCCCTCACCTCTCTCCCCTTCTCAATCCCTTCCAACTCTGGAGCCAGATCAGCTCAGTGAGCGGAGGTGAGAAGAGTGGTAGAAACCAGAAGAGAAAATTGACGAAAGAAAGAAAACACAAGCTCCATTCGACCGCAGGCTTCTTGATTCACTGTGGGCCTGATTCAATGTACTGCCTGTTGTGTTATCTTATTGTGAGATTTCACAAAACTATTACAATTATACTCTGCGAACCTGGAGGCTACATGAACTGTGTCATTTTCCCCACATATGTGGGATATAAAACTGGAAGCAACAAAGGAACAAGACAAAGAAACAAAAACTGACAGACACAGACAATAGTTTAGTAGTTACCAGAGGGTAAGGGGGGAGGGAGGTGGTAGATGAGGGTAAAGGGGATCAAATATATGGTGATGAAAGGAGAGCTGACTCTGGGTGGTGAACACACAATGTGCTATATAGATGATGTATTACAGAATTGCACACTTGAAAGCTACGTATCTTTACTAACCATTGTCACCCCAATAAATTTTAATTTAAAAAAATTCTTAATAATATATTTCTTTTTTTAATATATTGGGGTGAAAATTGTTAGTAAAATTACATAGATTTCAGGTGTACAATTCTGTATTACATCATCTTTAAATCCCATTATTTGTTCACCACCCAGAGTCAGTTCTCCTTCCATCACCATAAATTTGATCCCACTTACCCCCATCTCCCAATTGTTATAGTCAAGGACCAAAGAAGGTAGAATGATAATCAATATTTAGTCAGAAAATACCAAATTTATTCAGAAGTAGGAATCTTAAATTAAACCACATTCCAACAAAATTTTTCAAAAAAGTAAATCCCAGAGTGAGAAAAGCTATCATATATATATATATATATATATATATATATATATATATATATATATATATATATTTATATATAAAATTTATTAAGCAAAGGGCATCCCTTCATAAATAATCACAAAATTTTTATTAGACTTAGGATATCCCTTTGGTCCTTTACCCCTTTCCTGAAATTTAGTTCCCCCTGAAGTACCCCTGTAGCTTATTTTCAAACAACTAGTAACAGCTCATCCCAGTTTCAGAGAGTACAAATGGTCATAAAATGTTTCCTTTAACTGAATCAGAAGGAATACAAAATGGTGATAGCCCTTCAAATGCTTGAAGGTGGTTATTCTCTAAGCCCATGAGCCAACATTTTGTTTCGCATGTGCCATGGTTTAATGTTATCTCACTCACTGTCCTAGTCAGTCTCCTCTGAACACACACCACTTGTAAATGTCTGTTTCTACATTTTTTACATACTTTCTGCCACATCTAATGAGAACCTTACACTCTAGTTGGCTTATTATATGAGCTACGTGGCAGAACAGAGCCAAACATATCCCATTCTCAATATAATTTACTTGGATGAGAATAACCAAATCACCTCACACTCTACTCATGCTTCCTGAGCAAACTCATTAGTTTTGGGTGGTTTTAACCCCCACAAATATAAACCCTTAGAGTCTGGTCCATGTCATCAGCTCAGGACTCTTCCCAAGCTGATGCATCTACCCTACTTTCTGCTCTTCATTGCTCCAGGAAATCCCAGAGATGCTGAAACGTCAACAGGCTAAACACTAAAATCTCCAATTTCACCCTGGAAATGTGCTCATTCTGTTTACTACCATCATCTGGCTACACTAGCCAGAACGCACCACACAGAGGCAAATATCACCGATCTTGACAATTACGTTCGTGAACTTTTCCACTGTGGAAAATGCACAGTGGAAAAGTTCGCAAACTTAATTGTCTGACCTTTTTCATATGTGTTTTCTCTAATAAGTATTCCTTTTTTCTCCTCCATGTTGTTTCATTTTCCATGATATTCTTCACGTTGTTTCCTCTGTATCTCTTGTTAACCCCTCACATCGTTATTTCCTCACTCAATGCTTCTTCACCCAGTCATCATCTCTTCCCAGAAACTCAGAGGGGAACAAAGTAAAGACCTTGGCTGACTTCAAGATACAAATATAAGCATTTGATGGCTGATGTTTACCATATCTCCCTCCAAACCACCTTTTCCTGTCAAAAATACATAGCACCCACTCCTCTCACCTCATGCTAAGATGCATTTGATTTCGCCTTTGATTTTGGACTGGTTCTTTTTTTCTTCTTCTTCTTCAAGTATTTCCTTGTTATTTGCTTCATCCAAAATGAGACATCCACAGCCCACTCATTTCATAAAACTTGCTTCCTACTTATTTTCTTGAGTTAAAAAAAAACTGCCAACTTTTGAAAACTATGTTCTCATCAAATCTCAGGCAGAAAGGGTCTCTTTCTAACATAATGGAGAATAAAGCCCTGGATTGAAGAGATTCTATAACACCTATTATTATATGCATCAACTCACCTGGGCATCAAGGAAAGATTTATAAATACTTCAGAGACACGCAGCAATTAGGTAGAGGGCACGTAGAGATCAGTGATTCCAACACAGGCCCTCTCTTGACATCTCAGGGAATGAGATTAAATGTTAGAGCCCTGGATTCATTACTTCTAACTGTGTTCCTAAGCAAGTACTTAGCTTCTCTAAGATTTAGTTTCCTCATCTACAAAATTAGAATAATAATAGTACCTACATCATAAGATTTTAATGAGGATTAAATGTGATAGAAAATACTAGTGCAGAACTCAAAAGTAGTAACTAGCAGAAATACTCAGGATCAGGAAACTAGTTAGGCACTTAACTGGAACTTTGTCTCAAATTTCCCTGTTAATATCCATATGGTCTTTAGAAATGTGTGATCTATTTTGAGAACCAAGATATATGGCCGCAAAATGACATTGGTCCTTTTTGTTCTTCCTTTGCCTAACTACTTCAGTTAATATTTAAAAGACCCATCAAAACTGCCCATGGAAATTGCCAGCCAGAAGAAGCATGTGCTTGGGCTATACAATATAGCACATACAGGCCTTAGTCCATCAAACTCTGAAATGGAATAAATCTTGAAGAAAAACCTCCTTCGTAAGCCTTCCCTCTTTCATCATGGTCTCTTTAAGATGTAATTGTTACAAGAAAACCTTACTGACATAGATTTTTTTTTTTACTTTTTTTTAAAATATGTTTTCATATGTTTTGCCTTTCATAAAAAATGGGAGTTTGTGTAATAGCAGTGCATTCCTTAGACTTCTCTGGTCTTTTCAACATTTTTTATTTTTTTCACAGTTTGATAGTTTAGGAAATATTTTTCAACACCTACTGTATGCTAAGCACTGTGCTAGGTAGTGGTTTAGGAATAGCTACTGAACTGGAAGAGTCCCAGCTAAGTGGGAGGTAGATGGTAATGTCATGAAAAAGTAGTAAAGGTTTTAATTGCTTATTGCACTCATTTTGGTCATTTTGACCAAACTAGCTACACTACCATTAAGATAATAGTTACCTTTACTCCTTGTAGTTATCCTTAGTAAACTCTAAATTAAAATATTACACTCTAAAAGAGACTACTGTACTATACTATAGTTCTAGTTAAAAAACTGCATGTAATTTTTGAAATGTGTCACCTGATTTATTTCAATTCCATAAACATTTGAACCCTCATTGTGTGCAAGGCTCTGTGCGAGGTCCTACATTTCTTCCCTGAGGCTGCACATTGAAACAAAGACAAGCTGAAAGTATTTTTATTAATATGACTAACATATACTAGTAAATCAACAGGTTTAAATTATATGGAAAAGGTTTACACTTTGCACTCAAGAATTTTTCAATCTAATAATGGAGATGAAGACACACAAATAACAGTAAACAAGACAAAGTGGCAAATTATGGCATAAGCAAGTAGCTATGAGAAAGGAAACAGAGGAATTTTGTTTAGATAATTAAGAACATCTTCCCAAAGAAAATGATATTTGAAATGGACATCAAAAATTGAAAAGAATAGACAGGTCAATGAAAGCAAAAGCTTTTAAACAAAAGGAATAGAATAAATATAGGTTCACGATCTTAAAAGTATTGGGGACTAGTGAATGGGCTAATGGAAGGAGGTATCCTTATGGGAACCCAGAACCCAGAGCTTACTGTAATAGATCTGTATTTATCTTTGGATACCCAAAACCTCTCATATATTTGGAATCTGTCCCATAGTAGATGGTGAAAGACAGGAAGAAAGGTCAGCCAGTTAGAGAGGGAGGGAAGATGGGAGAGAAGGAAGTAGAGAGAGGGTAGATATTGAGAGCAAGCACCAATTAGAGCATATGTCCCAGAAATGTGGACTTTGTTTAAATCTTGGTTCAAACCAATCAACTTGAAAAAGAAGTAAAGAAATGTGAGTGTCTGAGAAATATGAACACTAACTATACAGTTGACTTTGAACAATGCAGGGGTTCGGGGTGCCAATCCCAGCACAGTCAAAAATCCTATAGTCAGCCCTTTGCATCTGCAGATTCCCAACCACAGATGGAAAACACTATATAATGATTCTAAGCAATTGTTCCTTTTTATGTGTGATAACAGTATTGTGGTTATGCAAAAGTCTTTATCTTATACAGATTAATGCTGAAGTATCTATAGTTGAAATAATATAACGTACTTCAAAATAATCCAATGGAGGAAGGCAGAAACATGGTGGGATAATAAATGAAATTATATTGGCAATGTATTAATAACTCTTGAAAACTCTTAATGGCTACATGGAGGTTCACAACGTATTTTCTTTACTTATGTATAAATTTGAAATTTTACATGTCAAATATTAACAAAAAAGAATAAATGCCTCGAGAAGACTTTTGGTTTTAAAATGTTCTACAAGATTTATAGTAAAATAAGAAGTTCCACAATAGTTTTTCACCATGAAAAATTATCTCATATAAATGATACCAGCAGACTTTATCCTTATCTGTAGTATTTTATTTTTGTAAGAACACTTCCATGTATTTTTTACCTGATAAACACTTAATTTAAAAAATAAACTACCCAATCTGAAGTTAATTGTCATGTCACCTTGTCTCCAGAATATCCGTCTACTTTCTTTACATATAAATTTATAGGTAATTAAATTATATTTTGGCTTTAGTCAATAATATTCACTCAATAAATATTTATCCAACACTTTCCACATGCCAAGTACCTGTACCTTGTATAAAGAAGACAGCACCAACCCTTAAGGAACCCACCACATAGTGGAAGAGCTTAATGACAGATTTATTTATGTTAATGACTGCATTGAGCATGCTTCTAGTTTCTTACAGCAATAACCAGAAAAGATGGTATTGATGGAGGTTACTTAACATAATCAAATGAATGCTATCTTTTTGTGAAACTCATGGATAGCAGTCAGTCAATTAGTTATATGGAGAAACTTCTGAAAGCATATAGGAGATAATTTCAACCTATAAAGTATAGCAACATGTGACCATTAAAGAAATATTTTTTTCTTTAAAGTGTATAGGAGATAATTTCAACCTATAAAGTATAGCAAAATGTGACCATTAAAGAAATATTTTTTTCAAAAAATTAGGATATTTCTTAGGTTACTTTTACGTAAAAGTTGGTGTTTTAGGCCTGAGTGACTCAAACAGACGTCCATACAAAGACCAAAAATCAAACACTGAATAATGCTACTTTCCTAATTTAATTTTGACAGCTTTGGAAAAGTTTATGGTCATAGTTCAAGTATACCAAGGGAAAAAAATTTCACATTCTTTCTAAAAGAAAGAATAAAAATAAAACCTATCAAAACCCTATTCTTCCAGTTGTTCCAAATCCTATACACATAATTACAGAATTTAATAATATGTCCCTAGCTTCCTATCTGTGGGTTTTTTTCCCTCCCTTAAGAGAAAATAACCTGGGATATTTTAGGTAAAAAAAAAGAAAAATGTCCTTCAGCTTGTTCATCTGGAGGCACCATGATTCAGAGTGATTCATTGCAGCCGTGAATAAGGAATGTCACAAAATAGTGAGATGGCCTGAACCACTTTAGAAATTAATGGACTGGCTGTGATATACTGGTGCCTCTTTCATGCATCTATAATTGGAGTGCCAATTTATTTCCAATCATTTTAAGCACTGTAATTATAGAGCATCATCGTTGTCTGTTTAACATTCATATGGGAAGCTGTCACAAGAATGCTGGCCAGGGACCAATATTTTGCAACTGAGGTACATGAACTATATAAGGAAATATAAAAAGGTCTGGTTTGTTTTTCAAGGGCTGAGCCTTGGCCAAGGTGGACAGAATTAAATAAGGCAGTAGGACCGCTGATGGATTTTTAAATCGTCAGAGTTTATTTTAAACATGCCATCATTCAATACGTGGAGAGAAGAAAAACAAAAAATGACAACAGGAAATTGTACTGATTCAACGAAGACATTTCAATAGGCATTCCTTGAGTATCTACTAGGTGCCAGGCCTTCTGCTAGACACTGAAAATACTGAGATAAAAATGAAGCAACACACACACACACACACACACACACATTCAGAACGATGTTAACACAGTGAGAGGTGATTATGTACTGCACACCAGGAGAGTACTTTTAAAATGGTATCTGTGATACTACTGTTTTCATTTCAAATCTGCTGATGAAAAGGCATAGACTGCATAAAAGGTGTATTTACCAATGTTTTTCATAACTCTAGAAGCTAAAAACAGTTTGAGACTACAGGTTCAAACAAAGTTTTAACAAAAGAAATATATATTTTTTAATTAAAGTGTATTGAGTGACAATTGTTAGTAAAGTTTTATAGGTTTCAGGTGTACAATTCTGTATTACATCATCTATAATCCCATGGTGTGTTCACCACCCAGAGTCAGTTCTCCTTCCATCACCATATATTTGATCCCCTTTACCTCATCTACCACCTCCCTCCCCACTTACCCTCTGGTAACCACTAAACTATTGTCTATGTCTATCAGTTTTTGTTTCTTTGTTTATTTGTCTTGTTCCTTTGTTGCTTTCAGTTTTATAACCCACATATTAGTGAAATCACGTTGTTCTCAACTCTTTCTGTCTGATTTACTTCACTTAGCTTAATAATCTCAAGATCCATCCATGTTGTCACAAATGGCATTATTTCATCTTTTCTTATGGAAGAACAGTATTCTATTGTGTATATATACCACATCTTCTTTATCCAATCATCTAGTGAAGAACACTTTGGTTGTTTCCATGTCTTGGCCACCATAAATAAAGCTGCAATGGACACTGGAGCACATATATCTTTACGGCCAATATACTTATGAAAAGATGCTCAACATCACTAATCATCAGAGAAATGCAAATAAAAACCACAATAAGATATCACCTCACACCAGTTAGAATGGCAATCATCAACAAGACAAATAATAAGTATTGGAGAGGCGGTGGAAAAACAGAAACCTTCATACACTGTTGGTAGGAATGCAGACTGGTGCAGCAGTTATGGAAGCCAGTGTGTAGGTTCCTCAAAAATTAAGAATAGAATTGCCATATGACCCAGTAATCCCTCTCCCGGGTATATGTCCAAAAAATCTGAAAACAAAAGATATATTTAGGCCAACGTGTGAGTACTGCTATAAGCTTAAGTGTCCCCTCATCTGCTCCCATAATGGCAGCCTGTCTTCCTCTGTTAAGATACGTATATGATATTACCTCCACTTTACATAACTCTAAAGCAAGGCAAGGAAAATGTTTTAATCATTAGGGTGTCTTCAACGCCAATCATAGCACGAGGCCCATAGTAAGGACTCAATAATTGTTCTTCCAAAAACTGAATTAGTAAGTGCATGAATGAAATTCCCTTTGCAGCACCATTCACATTTTTCAGTTCCTTTCTATCCCATTTCTACCACTTGATAAGATGTTTAGCCTAACTGCCTACCATACCATAACTAGACCCTAATGAAAGATCATCTCTTCCCAAACACCTTTATGCATGTCACACAACTCTCTCTAAAGCTTTTGATTATTCTCCATTGTAAGCATGAAAAATAAAATATCTCCTTAGCCTGGTATTCAGAGCCCTTCACCATTCATTGGTGATCTATCTCTATACCTTATTCCTACTATTATGGCATACATGTTGTTCTGTAAAAATCAATTAAGAAGTGTTCTTGTGAGTTATGATATTTTCAAAATTTAAGTTCCAATTCATCAAATAGTGCCTAAAATTTAAGTGCCATTTTTTATTCTTATGAAAGTTATAATTATGGGAGCTCTGTGGTACATAAAATTATAATAACTGCTTTGACAGAGGGTTATAAAATAATTATATGTTATTAAATCAATAAGAAAAGAGAAAGCTTATATCAGAGGGTATGAAACAGAAAGGTTTACCTGAGGATTTGCAGAAGGGAGAAAAAATTTTTAACCAAACTGCATAGCCAAAGCTCTCATTCCTTCCTAGGAACAGTGAGATTGCCTAAGCACTCCCAGCCCAGTCATGGCAGATGAGAAGATATTACAATCTTTCTTTTGAACTTGGCTGGTACTCATCAATCTGTGTGAGCATTTCAAAGCTGAACCATTAACATTGACTAGGTAGTGGTAGATTATATGGGTAATTGCAACAGTGATTGTTGATATTAATTTACATGAGGAATTTTATTATTACTGTTAGTAAAGCACAATAGAAATTATGAAGTGTGATTAATATGAGTAAATCTGTAATTGAACGTATATGGATGGTCTATTTAGGAAAGAAAGTCTGATGTTATGAATTTGCCATGAGAAGGGAAGAGAGAGGAAACTAACAACTATTTAGCCCCCGGTATGTGCTGCCAACTCTGCTACATACTTTGCATATGTCATTTTGCTTCATCCTCACGAAAAATCTAAAATCAGCATTATTATCAGAGATGATTAAAGAGCTCAGAAAAGTTAATTTATCCAAGGTCAATCAGCTAGTAGATTCAAACTGGAATGTGAATCCAAGTTTCTCACACTCAAAAGTTACATCTTCCATTTCACTAAACGCTAGGAGAAAACAAAAAACAACTGAGGTAAAAAAATATAAAGTGAAATTTGGAAATCTCACATTTCACACAATAGTAAGTTTGAGGAGTAAAGTATTTTATAACGAGGAATCTTGAAAAAAAACCCTTTATATGGACAGTGCATCCATTGACACCACCACTGAAGCTTCCAACTGCTGCTCCACTGTGACAATAACTGGTCACTCTGGATAAATTTTGGTAAAGATGAACTATCAATGCAAAAGGGGTAATTCTGTGATTAGATGTAGATTTGCATGTGCATGTGACCATGAATAAAAGCAAGTACCAAAAAGAAAACAACCACTGTTGCAAATCAGAACACTAAATACTGTCTCTTAATCTAAGCCCTCTTCTTCAAGGTACTACATTCCAAAAAAAATATATATATACTGAATTTTTACTGGACATGTACACATTAGATATTCTAATTTTTAAAAAATAGAGAAGAACTCGTAGAGCATAGAACATCTTTGGTGTGGGGGGGAGATAGACCCTTTAAAAAAAAGAAAAAGAAAAGACATTAGTAAACATTCTTCTTGTATTAAAAAAAAAAGTATTAAAAAATGGAGTTCCTGTGTCCATTAGAAAAAAATTCCATTTTAAGCAATCCTTATTTTGAAATTATGGTAAGACTAGGAGAAAGGGAATACCCTTAACTGATATCCCACTAAGATATCTCCTATGTCTCTCATACTATACTGTTAACATGATATAATAATATAGGAAGATGACTAAATAAATGACCACATTTAGAGTGTTAATTAAGGTACTTATATCCAGTTGGATTAAAAATATGTCTGTGTTGATTCTTTGCTGGTCAATTTCTTTTTTTTTTTTTAATCAACCACTGGAAAAACATTCAGAAGGCAATATTATCAAATCAAATTAGGAGGAAGTTACTGAGGACAACAGAATCAAACATCTCAGCAGCCTTGCAAGAAAGGCCAAATCACCAAAGTCAAATTTAATGAAGACAGTTGTAAACATCCATAGACTCTAAAAATCAAATACACAAATACATGATGATTAAGATGTTAAGTAATTGCCATTTATGTAAAAAAGGACTAGACAGAAGCTGACAGTAAACTCAATATGAATCGATACTGTGATATCCAAACACTTAATTTGTTCTTAGACTACAGTACTAGAAGTGTAGGATCCAAATAAAAGAGATGATAGTCCTACCATGTTTCCCCAAAAACATGACGTAGCCAGACCATCTGCTCTAATGCATCTTTTGGAGCAAAAATTAATATAAGACCCAGTCTTGTGTTGTGTTGTGTTATGTTATGTTATGTTATGTTATGTCATGTCATGTCATGTCATGTCATGTCATGTTACCTGGTCTTATAGTAAAATAAGACCTGGTCTTATATTGATCGTTTTCTCCAAAAGACACATTAGAGCTGATTGTCCAGCTTGGTCTTTTTTTTTTCCAAATTAAAATTTATTGGGTTGACAATTGTCAGTAAAGTTACATAGATTTCAGGTGTACAATTCTGCAGTACATTATCTATATCTCACATTGTGTGTTCACCACCCAGAGTCAGTTCTCTTTCCATCACCATATATTAGAACTTATCTACCCTGTTCTAGAGTCCCTCTCCCCCCTTACCCTCTGGTAACCCTGAAACTATTGTCTATGTCTATGAGTTTTTGTTCCTTCATTTGTTTGTCTTGTTTGTTGTTTTCAGTTTTATATACTACATATCAGTGAAATCATTGATACATGGTATATAAAACTGAAAACTCTATTTTTTTGGTCTGATTTATTTAGCTTAGCATTATAATCTCAAGATCCATCCATGGTGTCACAAATGGTCCTATTTCATCTTTCCTTACTGCCAAATAGTATTGCATTATGTATATATATCCCACAACTTCTTTATACATTCATCTATCGAAGGACATTTTAGTTGCTTCCATATCTTGGCCACCGTAAATAAAGCTTCAATGAACATTGGAGCACGCATGTCTTTATGGATAGTCTCAGATTTTTGGGGTAGATACCCAGGAGAGGGATTGCTGGGTCATATGGTAATTCTATTCGTAATTTTTTGAGGACTCTCCACACTGCCTTCCATAGCGGCTGCACCAGTCTGCATTCCCACCAACAGTGGATGAGGGTTCCTTTTTCTCCACGGCCTCTCCAACACTTATTATTTGTCTTATTGATGATAGCCATTCTAACTGGAGTGAGGTGATATGTCATTGTGGTTTTATTTGCATTTCTCTGATGATTAGTGATGTTGAACATTTTTTCATATGTCTATTTGCCATTTGTATGTTCCCTTTGGAATAATGTCTATTCAGGTCCCCTGCCCATTTTTCAATTGGATTATTTTGTTTTTTTGTTGTCAAGTTGTATGAGTTCCTGGTATATTTTAGATATTAGCCCCTTATCAGAGGTACTGTTTGCAAAACTATTCTCCCATTCAATTGGCTGCCTCTTGATTTTGTCGAAGGTTTCTTTTGCTGTGCAGAAGCTTCTAAGTTTGATACAGTCCCATTCATTTATTTTAGCTTTTACTACCTGAGCCTTTGCAGACAAAATCATAAAATGCTCTTTGAACCCAAGGTCCACAAGTTTAGTACATATGTTTTCTGCTATCAGTTTATTGTTTCAGGTCTTATGCATAAGTCTTTGATCCATTTTGAATTAATTTTGGTACATGGTGACAGATAGCAGTCCAGTTTCATTCTTTTGCTCGTGGCTTTCCAATTTTCCTAGCACCATTTATTGAAGAGGCTGATTTTTCTCCATTGTATGTGTTTTGCTTCTTTGTCAAAAATTATCTGTCCATATTTATGTAAGTTTATTTCTGTGTTTTCAATTCTATTCCATTGGTCTGTGTGTCTGTTTTTCTGCCAATACCATGCTGTTTTGATTATTGTTGCGCTGTAGTACAAGCTAAAGTCAGAGACTGTGATACCTCCTGCTTTGTTCTCTTTTCTTAGGATTGCTTTGGCTATTCGGGCTCCTTTGTGGTTACATACAAATCTGATGATTTTTTGTTCTATTTCTTTAATAAAAATGCCATTGGGATTTTGATGGGGATTGCATTAAACCTGTTATTTCTTTGGGTAATATGGCCATTTTAACTATGCTGATTCCACCAATCCATGAGCATGGAATGTCTTTCCATTTCCTGTGTCTTCTTCAATTTCTTTTGAAAATGTCTTATAGTATTCAGCGTATAGATCTTTCACATCTTTGATTAAGTTTATTCCTAGGTATTTTGTTCTTTTTGCTGCAATTGCAAAAGGAATTTTTTGTTTGTTTGTTTGGGGTTTTTTTCTGAGATTTAATTATTAGTATATAGGAATCCAATGGACTTTTGTACGTCGATTTTGTAGCCAGCGACTTTACTGTATTCATTTATTGTTTCTGATAGCTCTTTGGTGGAGTCTTTAGGGTTTTCTATATATAGCATCATGTCATCTGCAAAGACTGACAATTTAACTTCTTCATTCCCAATTTGGATGACTTTTATTTCTTTCTCTTGCCTGAGAGACTTCCAACACTATGTTGAAAAGCTGAGGTGATAGAGGACAGCCCTGTCCTGTCCTGAACATAGAGCAAAGGGCTTCAGTTTTTCACCATTAATTATGATATTAGGTGAGGGTTTGTCATATATGGCCTTTATTATGTTGAGGTATTTTCCTTCCATACCTATTTTATTCAGTGTTTTAATCATAAATGGATGTTGTATCTTGTCAAATAGTTTTCCTGCATCAGTTGATAGAATCATATGATTTTTGTCCTTTAATTGTTTATGTGATGTATCACATTGATGGATTTCTGTATGTTGAACCATCCTTGTGCCCCTGGGATGAACCCCACTTGGTTGTGATGAATAATCTTTTTAATGTATTGTTGCATTCGATTTGCTATAATTTTGTTTAGGATTTTTGCATCTGTATTCATCAGAGATATTGGTGTGTGGTTTCCATTTTTGTCTGTTATCCTTCCCAGGTTTTGGTATCAGGGTAATGTTGGCCTCATAAAATGAGTTAGGGAGTACTGTCTCTTCTTCAATTTTTTGGAAGAGTTTGAGCAGGACTAGTATTAGATCGTCTTTGAAGGTTTGGTAGAATTCACTAATGAAGTCATCTGATCCCAGACTTTTGCTTTTGGGAAGGTTTTGGATGACTGATTCAGTTTCATTACTGGTGATCGGTCTATTTAGATTTTCCAATTCTTCATGGTTCAGCCTAGGAAGGCTTTATGTTTATAAGAACTTGTTCATTTCTTCTAGGTTATTGAAATTGGTGGCATACAGTCCTTCACAGTATTCTTGGATGATCCTTTGTGTTTCTGTGGTGTCCGTGATAACTTCCCCTCTTTCATTTCCAATTTCGTTTATTAGTGTCTTTTCTCTTTTTATTTTAGTGAGTCTAGCCAAGGGTTTGTCAATTTTGTTCATCTTTTCAAAGAACCAGCTCTTTGTCACATTAATTTTTTCTGTTGTCTTTTTGTTCTCCATTTCATTTAGTTCTGCTCTGATTTTTGTTATTTCCTTTCTTCTGTTGACCTTGGGTTTCATTCGATCTTCTTTTTCTAGTTCTTTAAGGTGTAACATGAGGTTATTTATTTGGGATTTTTCTTGTTTCTTGAGATAGGCCTGTAATGATATAAATTTCCCCCTTAAAACTGCTTTCGCTGCATCCCAAAAAATTTTGGTAGGATGTATTTTCATTGTCATTTGTTTTCTATGTATCTTTTGATCTCTCCCTCTTGCTTCTTCTTTGACCTGGTCGTTCTTTAAAAGTATGTTGTTTAACTGAAGAAAGAAATGAAAGAAGACATAAATAGATGGAAACACATTCCATGTTCATGGATAGGAAGAATTAATATAATTAAAATGTCCATACTGCCTAAGGCAATATACATATTCAACGCAATTCCTATCAAACTACCAACGACGTTTTTCACAGAAATAGAACATATAATCCTAAAATTTATATGGGACCATAAAAGACCCCGGATAGCCTCAGCAATCTTGAGAAATAAGAACAAAGTGGGAGGTATAACGATACCTGATTTCAAACTATACTACAAGGCTACAGTAATCAAAACAACATGGTACTGGCATAAAAATAGATACATAGATCAATGGAACAGAATAGAGAGTCCAGACATAAATCCATGCCTATATGCCCATCTAATCTACGACAATGGAAGCAAGAATGTACGATGGGGTAAAGATAGTCTGTTCAATAAGTGGTGTTGGGAAACCTGGACAGACACATGCAAGAAAATGAAGCTGGACCACCTCCTTACACCATATACAAAAACAAATTCAAAATGGCTTAAAGACTTAAATGTAAGATCTGAAACCATAAAATATCTAGAAGAAAATATAGGAAGAAACTTCATGGACATTACCCGGAGTAAGATTTTCACTGATATATCCCCTCGCGCGAGCGAAGTAAGAGAAAAAATAAACATGTGGGATTACATCAAACTAAAAAGTTTTTTCACAGCAAAGGAAACCATCAATAAAACAAAAAGGGATCCTACTCTATGGGAAAAGATATTTGCCAATGATATATCTGATAAGGGATTAATATCACAAATCTATAAAAAACTTACTCAACTCAACTCCAAAAAAACAAACAACCCAATTAAAAAATGGGCAGAGGACTTGGGGAGACATTTCTCTAAGAAGGACATACAGAAGGCAAGAAGACATATGAAGAAATGCTCAACCTCACTAACCATCAGAGAAATGCAAATAAAAACCACAATGAGATACCACCTCACTCCAGTCAAAATGGCTATTATCAATAAATCAACAAACAACAAATGCTGGCGCGGATGTGGAGAAAAGGGAACGCTAGTGCACTGTTGGTGGGACTGCAGATTAGTGCAGCCACTATGGAAAACAGTATGGAGGTATCTCAGGAATCTGAAAATGGAACTACCCTATGATCCAGTAATTCCACTCCTAGGCATCTACCCGGAGAAATCCAAAACTCCAATTCAAAAATCTGTATGCACTCCTATGTTTATTGCAGCACTTTACACAATAGCCAAGATATGGAAACAACCAAAATGCCCATCGGTAGATGACTGGATTAAGAAGCTGTGGTACATTTATACAATGGAGTATTACGCAGCCATAAAGAAGAAAGAAATCTTATCATTTGCAGCAACATGGATGGATCTAGAGAACATTATGTTAAGTGAAATAAGTCAGAAAGAGAAAGACAAGTACCATATGATCTCACTTATATATGGAATCTAAAGAAAAGACTATGTGAATGAACTAATCAGAGTCAGTTTTGGGGACGCAGAGAAAAAACCGAGAGTGGTTAGATGGGTGTGTGGGAGGGGGTTGGGGATAAGGGGAAAGGTGAAGGGATTTGGAAGCAGCTGGTAACCACAAGATGGCCTCAGGGTTTTTCTTTTGAAAATTAATTTGGGGAAGGTATTCTATAATGTTGTAAAGATTTTGTTGGGCATCCGATGGACATGCGTCCTATTTGGGAGACCACCTCAGGGATACTGTGGATACCTGATCATGGCATTGTACATCAGAAGCTAAACATTAATGAATGCCAACTATAATTTTATATATATAATGTGATGGTTCAGTGTGAGGTCGGAGGGATAGTGGATGGGGGGAGGGGGGTTCACAGTATGAGGGATATAAATGATGAACGTCTAAGTATTACCTTGTTTTGTACACCTGAAACTAATAAATAAATTAATTAAAAAAAAAAAAAGTATGTTGTTTAATCTACACATACTTGTGTTCTTTCCTGCTTTCTTTTTGCAGTTGATATCCAATTTCAAAGCCTTGTGATCAGAGAATATGCTTGGTATGATTTCAATTTTCTTAAATTTGCTGAGGCTAGTTTTATGTCCCAATGTATAGTCTATCCTTGAGAATATTCCATGTACACTAGAAAAAAAATGTATAATCTGATGTTTTAAGATGAAGCGCTCTACAAATGTCAATTATGTCCATTTCATCTAACATGTCATTTAGAGCTGCTATTTCTTTATTTTCTGTTTGGATGATCTATCCATAGCTGTCAATGATGTATTTAGGTCCCCTAGAATAACTGGGTTTTGGTCAATTTCTCCCTTTCGTTGTGTTAGTAGTTGCTTGGTATATTTTGGTGCTCCCTGATTGGGGGTATAAATATTGATGACTGTTATGTCTTCTTGTTGTATAGTCTCTTTTACCATTATGAAATGTCCATCTTTGTCTCTTGTTACCTTTTTTACCCTGAAGTCTGTTTCATTTGATATCAGTATGGCTACACCTGATTTTTCTCTGGATACCATTTGCTTGGAGTGTCAATTTCCACCCTTTCACTTTGAGTCTATGTTTGTCCTTGTAGCTGAGATGTGTCTCTGGGAGCAGCATATGGTTGGGTTTAGGTTTTTGATCCAATCTGCTACTCTGTGACATTTTATTGGTGAGTTCAGTCTATTTACATTTAGGGTGATTATTGATATGTGAGGATTTCCTATCATTCTATCTTTAGTTTTCTGGTAAGACTGTGTCTCCATTGTTTCTTTGCCTTTTTGTTGTTGTCTATTATTTCTGTGTGGTGGTATTCTATGACTTTTCCCTCTCTGTGTCTTCTTTTATTACAGTATACATTTCAGTTCTGTTTTGGGTTTTTTTTGTTGTTGTTTTTTTTTTTTTGAGTGGTTACAATTAAGTTTACGTAAAAGAAAGTTTCAGATTTAGAGTATTCCATTTTCCTCAGCATGCTTACTTTCTCCGTTCCCATATTCCGGTTCAGGCCTTTACTCTCCCCCTTTTATGTGTTGGTTGTCACAAATTATCCCTATTTTTGCTGATCAAATAACTTCATTATTCCTTGTAGTGCAGGTCGTGTGTTAGAAAATTCCTTCAGCTTCTGTATGGAAAGGTCTTTATTCCTTCTTATCTAAAGGATATCTTTGCTGGATATATTATTCTTTTCTCAAAATTTTTCTCTTTCAATAGTTTGAATATTTGATTCCATTCCCACCTGGCTTTTAGAGTTTCTGCTGAAAAATCTGATGATAATCTAATGGGCCTTCCTTTGTAGGTTACCATCTTCTTCTCCCTGGCTGCTTTGAGGATTCTTTCTTTGTCGTTAATTTTTGACAGCTTCAATACAATGTGCCTTGAAGAAGGTCTGTTGGAGTTGAGGTAATTAGGTGTTCTATTTGCTTCTTAGATTCAAGGACGTATTTCTTTCCACAAGTTTGGGAAGTTCTCATCAACTATATGTTTAAATATACTCTCTATTCCCTTCTCTCTTTCTTCTCCTTCTGATATGGCCATTATTCTTTTATTGCTCTTTCTGATGGAGTCATAAAGTTCTTGTAGAGTTCCTTCATTTCTTTTAAGTTTCAAGTTACTTTCTTCTTTCATCTGTGTCATTTCCAGATTTCTATCTTTGATGTCACTGAATCTTTCCTCCACCTGGTCAACTCTAGTACCTAAGCTGGCGATTTCATTCTTAATTTCTTCTACTGAGTTCTTAATCTCCAGAAATTCTATTTGGTTCTTTTTTAAAATTTCAATCTTTTTGGTAAAATGTTCATTTTGTTCTTTGATTGTGCTTCTGATTTCATTAAACTGCCTCTCTGTGTTTTTTTGCATCTCATTGAGATTTTTCAGAACTGCAATCTTGAATTCTCTGTCATTTAAGTCACATATTGCCATGTCTTTAAGTTCATTTTCTGGAGACTTTTCATTTTCTTTCTGAGCTGTCTTATTACCGGTTATTCATGGCAATTAATAATTTATTATTTCTCTTCCTAGACATCTACAGGAGTGGGTTCTGCAACAGGTTGATAGGAAGAGTTCTTTCTTTTGTTTTCCAGTAGGTGTTGGAAGAATGTTTTATTTTCTCTCTGACTGCAGCCTTTTATTCTCTTACACTGTAGTGTTATATTTTCTCTGCACTATTCCAACTTTTCACACAATGTGGGGATTCCCTACAAGCCAGGCTTCTCTTCTGTGAACAGTTTGCCAGGGTCTTAGGGTGCCGCCTCCATGGGGGGATGTGGAGACCTTCTGAAGTTCCAAAGCTCTTCCTGCACCAGATTCAGAACCCGTGCGTTTCAGCAGCTGTTTATTCCTACAGGGATCCACCCAGATAGGTGGGGAAAGGGTAGGGTGGATTGTGAGAGGTGGCCCAGAGCAATGGTGGTGACTACCACAGCCAGTCTTGCTTCCATGGCTCCCCCCCCCCTTTGTCTGAACTAGTTGGGTTGTGAGTCTGTGTCTGTGGATCACAGTTATCAGAATTGCAAATACTCTGTTCTTTTGATCTGATACTGCTACTGTTCACTTCTAGCACTGGGAAGGTGGGGCGGGCGAGCTCTGCGAGGGTAGGAAGGAAGCAGCTAGTCTCAGTGCTTAAGGCTTTGTTCTGTGTGGCAGCCTTTTCAGCCTTTCAGTCTTTGCTCCAAGGTCTCTGTTGTGAGCGTTGGGTTCAGTCATGTTATATGCTGTCCGCTCAGCCATGTGGGCCATAAACAGAGTCCTAGCAGTCTGAGTTCTTCCCTCTCCCACAGCTGTGGTAGTTCTGGGATGCAGCGGGCTCGGAGCACTGAGCTAGGTCTGCGTCCTGTGCCCGTGTGTCCTCATGTCCACACTTCTCCCTTCCCTCCCCCCCCATGCAATTTGTCCATCTTTAGATGATTTCAGTAGTGCGCCTCTTAGTCTTGCCTGTCTGCTGCACAGAGAGTCCTTTGTGGAGTTATAGTTGTTCAATTTGTTGTAAATTCCAGGGGACATTTCCAGAGGCTCACCTCATGCCACCATTTTTATGACGTCATCAGGCTAGGTTTTGTTTTCGGGGAAACACGGTAGTGTGCTTTGTGCTGATCATTTATAAAGTATTATTTCCACTTATGGACATAAAATTAAGTGAGGTGTTATTGAAAATAACACCTAGAACAATTTCAAAGGACAAATAATTGAAGAATGTATAAGAAAAATACTAAAGCTGTCCTCACATGTTCGAAAGACTGCAACATGGAAGCCAGACTAGAGGAGACCTACAACTAAAGAAGACACGAAAGGAAATTTGGACATCTCACATTCTTATGCTAAAGTAAGTTTGAGAAGTAAAATATTTTATAGAGAGAAACCTTGAAAGAAACCCCTTCATGTGGCCCATGCATCCATCCACTGACACTATCAAGAGAATGAAACATGTTTCAATGGATTTTTTTGAGAGGCAATGAATTTCCAGTCATCAGCACAGCTGGATGACCCCAGGTTTCCCTCACATGGGTAAGGCCTGCCTTAGTAAGCAGACGCCACTGTGGAGAATAGTCCAGAATAAACTCTTTCTGCAGGGAGATGGGAGGTCTTTGTAGTCTATTGCTCACTTACCCCATTCTCAGGCCTATACAAACATCCCATCTTTTCAGTACTACTTCTTGGGAGGCAAAGGAATACTCAACTGATTTTCGTACGGCTCAAAGGAGGCTGTGGGATTCTATTAGCCTGTTTTCAGGTTCACTCATAAGTACTAATACTTAGTACTTATGCAATTGTTTCTTAAATCCTTCTAGATCTTATCGGACCCAAAACTTCCCCAAGAGGCTTTTAGTCTGCCCAGGGTTATATCGAAGGAAGAGGAATACAAGTCCCTGTGTTTTAGATTCTCTGCACACATACAGGGAATTTTCACTCACCTTCCCCAATCCCTTGCCAAGGTTTTAAAATTGATTTTCCTAAACTCTACCTTTCTCTCCCCCACTTCAACCCTGGCTCCACCCTCCTCCACACACCAGAAAAATGTTCTACTTCCTCTGTAACAGGAACTGGTTTGTGTCAAATTTTTACCTTTCTTAATCTATGATTTTGTTTCTTTAAAACAAACCAAAATAAAACCTGTGGCTTGACTTTTCTGTATAAACTTCAACACTGGCAGATTGAAAGAGGAGAGAATTTTTCCTCTCTCTATCAACAAAACATACTCCTAAAAGAAAAATAAAACAGTCAAATGAAAAAAAAATCAAAAAAAATGTTTGCCTTTAGTCTACATTCCCATTAACAATTTTTAAAACCTCAGATCCAAGAAATGACTCCCTTACTGTTTCTCTTTTTTCAATTAGAATTGACTCAATAGTATTTTACATTAGTGTCAGGTGTACATCATAATGGTTAGACATCTATAATCCTATGAAGTGATCCCCGTGAGTAATCTAGTTCCCACCTGGCACTATACAGTTATTACAATATTGTTGACTATGTTTCCTATGCTGTACTTTACAACCTCATGATTATTTTGTAACTACCAATTTGTATTTCTTAATTCCTCATATTTTTCACTCCCCCCCAACTCCCTTCCTATCTGGCAATCATCATCTCGTTCTCTGTACCTATGAATCTGTTTCTATTTTGTTTGTTCATTTATTTTGTTCTTTACATTCCACATGTAAGTGAGATCATATGGCATTTGGCTTTCTTTGTCTCATGTATTTCACTTGACATAATACCCTCTAGGTCCACCCATATTGTTGCAAATCGTAAGATTTTATTCTTTCTTATGGCCAAGTAATATCCCATTTTAATAGTATATGCACTATTTCTTCTTTATCCAATCATCTATTGATGAGCACTTAGGTCGCTTCCATATCTTGGCTATTGTAAATAATGCTACAATGAACATAGGGGTGCATATATCTTTTTAAATTAGTGTTTTGAATTTCTTGGGATAAATACCCAGAAATGGAATTGCGGTCATAAGATAGTTTTGTTTTTAATTTTTTGAGGACCTTCTACACTATTTTCCATAGTCTCTGCACCAATTCACAATCCCAACAGTGTATGAGGATTCCTTTTTCTCAATATCCACACCAACCCTTGCTGTTTTTTGATTTATTGATGATGGCCATTCTGACAGGTGTGAAGTGATATCTCATTGTGGTTTGAATTTGCATTTCTCTGATAATTAGTGATGCTGACCATCTTTTCATATGTCTATCGGTCATCTGTATGTACTCCTTGAAAAAATGTCTATTCAGGTCCTCTGCCCATTTTTAATTGTATTTTGGGGGTTTTGTTTTGTTTTTGTTTCTCTGTGTGTGTGTGTGTGTGAGTGTGTGTTGAGTTGTATGAGTTCTTTATAAATTTTGCATATTAACCTCTTTATCAGATGTACCATTGGCAAATATATTTTCCCATTTAATGACTTTCTTACTCTTGTCTGTGTTCCATCTTTGCTGTAAACCAATGAATTCTATTTATTCAATGATTGGGTAAGCTGCAATATGAAAGTAAAAATTAGGGTTTCCATTATGTAAAGGGATTGAATTCTATTGCATGTATTTCTCTACAAATACTCAGGTGATCATAAGGGTTTTGTCTTTTATATATGCATGTTAAATTACAAAGTATCACAACTTACAATAGTAGAAAAAGAAAAAATATTTAAAGTAATAATGATTGAGAATTTCCCCAAATTAATACCAGACACCAAATATTAATACCAGACACCAAATCACAGATCATTAAGGTCAGAGAACACCAAATAGGATAATTGCTTAAAAAAAAAAGAAACCTACAGATAAGTATATTATATTCAAAATGCAGAAAACTCAAAGATAAAGAAAACATCTTCAAAGAAGCCAGAAAGGGGAAAAAACATGTTATCTATAGAGGAGCAAAGAAAACAATTACATCCAATTTCACTTCAGAAAGCATTCAAGCAAAAAGAAGATAATCAATGAATATATAAAGTTTTGAGAGAAAAATAACCTAGAATTCTACATCCTATGAAATTGTCCTTAAAAATTGAAAGAGAAATAAAGTCTTCCTCAGATAAACAAAATTTGATGGCATTTATTGCCAGTAAATCTGCCTTCCAGGAAATATTAAAAGAAGTTCTTCAGAGAGGAGGAAAATGGTATAGTTCAGAAATTCAGATGTACATGAAGAAAGCAATGAAGAAAGAATAAGTAAAGATAAAATAATCATTTATTTTTCTTACTCTTAATTGATGTAACAGATAATAGTTTGTTCAAAACAATAACAGCACCAAAAATTACATTGATTTTTGAAATGTTAGCCACCTTTATTTGAGGAATGTTCCTCAAGTAAATCCGAGATAATCATGATATGTTACCTTTTTTATGTATTACTAATCTCAATTTATTATTTAGTTTAGAATTTTTGCCCTGTGTTCATTTTTTCTTATTCTCACAATACAAAAAAAAAAAAAAAAAAAAAAAAAAACCACCCTAATAGAACTGCAAAGTGAAATAGATGAATCCACTATTTTAGTTGGAACTGTCAGGCTCTGTCAGAAATGGACAGATCCAGCAGTCAGAAAATTAGTAAGGACATAGTTGAACTCAATAGCACTTTCAATCAACTAGATATAATTGACATCTATAGACTACTTCATTCAATAATAGCAAAATACACATTCTTCTCAAGCTTAATGAAACATTCACCAAGATTGATCTATATATTGAGCTATAAAAAAAGACCTCAAGAAATTTAAAAGAATAGATATCAGACAATATATACTCTTCAGACCACTATAGAATTATCTAGAAATCAGTAACAGAGAAATTACTGGAAAATCTCAAAATACAAAAGTTGTGACCTAAGTGAGCAGACACACTGGGAACCATCTTGGACTAACAACAACCAGAATCTCAAAATACTTGGTGATTAAAAAACACACTTCTAAATAATGCATGAGTCAAAAAAGAAAACTAAAAAAAAATAAAAATTGAGAAACATTTTCAACTAAATGAAAATGAGAATACAATATATCAAAATGTGTAAGATGCAGTAAAGCAGTGCTTAAAAAGAAACTTATAGTGTTGAACACATATATTACGAAAGGAGAAAGATCTAAAATTAACCACCTATGTTTCTACTGTAGTAAACTAGAAAGGAAGAACAAATTAAATCCAAAGTAACCAGAAGAAAAGAAATAATGTATTAAATCAGAAAACAATGAAGTTGAAAGGAAAAAAAAGAGAGAAAAATCAACAAATCCAAAAGCTAGTACTTTGAAAAGATCAATAAAATCAATAAGCCTCTAGACAGGCTAACTAAGAAAAAAGGAAAGTAAAAATACAAATTACTATAATATTAATAATTAGTAATCAAAATACAAGTTAATATTAGAAATAAAGGAAGTAACACCACTACAGATCCCACGGATATTAAAAGGATAATCAATGAATATTATGAACAACTCTCTGCCCACAAATTTGATAACATAGATAAAAAGAACCAGTTCCTTAAAAGACATAATCTGCCAAAATTCACCCAAAAAGAAATAGACAATCTGAATAGACTTGCATTTATGAAAAAAATGTACCAATAATTAATAAACTTCCAAAACAGAAAGCTCCTGACCCAGATAAGTTCTCTGGTAAATTCTACCAAATATTTAAGAAAGAAATTAAATCAATTCTCTAGAATCTCTTGCAGAAGATAAAAGCAGAGGCAATACTTCTTCCTTCTGAATGATGAAGCCATCATTACCCTAATACCAAACCCAGACAAAGATATTACAAGAAAAGAAACCTACATACCAATATCTCTCACAAATATAGATGCAGAAATCTTCAACAAAATATTAGGAAATGAAATCAAACAACATAAAAAAGAATTATACACCACGACCAAGTATGGAAGACTAGTTCAACATTTGAAAATCAATTAACGTAATTTATCACATCAACCTGCTACAGAAGAAAAATCACATGGTCATATCAATAGACACAAAATAAAAATAAAAGCATTTGATAAAATCCAACACACATTCATGATAAAAATTCTCAGTAACCTTCTCAACTTGTTTTTTTTTTTAATTCTTAAAAAGAAAAAGAAAAGAAAAGAAAAACACCCTACAGCTAACATCATCATACCTAATGTGAGAAACTTGACACATTCCCACTAAGACCAGGAACAAGGAAAGGACATCCTCTCTCACCATGGCTTTTCAACATCATACTAAAAGCCCTAGTTAATGCATATAACTTGAAAACAAAATAAAAGATATACAGATTGAGAAGGAAGAAATAAAACTATCTTTGTTCACAGATGACACAATCATCTCTATAGAAAACCCAAAAGAATCAAAACAACACTCCTCAAATTAATGAAAGTTATTTCAAGGTTGCAAGATACAAGCTTAATAGAAAAAAAATCAATCACTTTCCAATACATTAGCAATACATTAGAAATATAAAATACTATTTAATTAGCACTTAAAAAATGAAATATCTTGGTATTTAAATCTAACAAAATATGTACACAATCTATATGAGAAAAACTATAGATCTCTGAGGAAAGAAATCAAAGAACTAAATATATGCAGAGATGTTCCATGTTTATCTACAGGGAGACTCAATATTGTCAAGATGTCAGTTCTTCCCAGCATGACCTATAGATTCAATGTAATCCTAATCAAATCTCAGCAAGTCATTTTGTGGCTATCAACAAATTAATTCAAAAGTTTATATAGAATGGCAAAAGACCTAGAGTAGTCAACACAATATTGAAGAAGAACAAAGCTGGAAGATTTACAATACTTAACTTCAAGACCTACTATAAAGCTACCATAATCAAAACAATGTGATATTGGTAAAAGAACAGGCAAATAGACTAGAACAGAGACCCCCAGAAATAGACCCACATAAATACAGTAAACTGATCTTTGACAAAGTAGCAAACTTAATACAATGGAGTAAAGATGGTCTTTTCAACAATTGGTTCTAGAAAAACTGGACACCACATGAAAAAAAAAAAAAAATCCAGACACAAACCTTACACCTTTCACAAAAACTAACTCAAAATAGATCAAAGACCTAAAAATAAAATGCAAAAATTATAACTCCGAGGAGATAACACAAGATAAAATCTAGACATCCTTGGAAAAGGCAATGACTTTTTACATACACCAAAGGCATGATCCATAACAGAAAGTATTGATAAGCTGGACTTCATTAAAATTAAAACTTCTACACTGTGAAAAGCAATATCCAGGGAATGAGAAGACACACCACAGACTGGAAAAAAATTATTTGCAAAAGACACATCTGATAAAAGGACTGTTATCCAAAACAGAACTACCACTACAAAGAACTCTTAAAAAGCAACAATAAGAAAATGAACAGCCTGACTGAAAAAGGGCAAAAGACCTGACCCCTCACAAAGAGGATATAAAGATGTAAAGTTTGTATATAAAAAGATGCACAACAGCATATGTCATTAGGGTATTGTAAATTAAAATGACAATGAAATACCACTACACACCTACTATAATAGCTAAAATCCAAAACATTGACTATATCAAATGCTGACAAAGATGTGGACTAGTAGAAACTCTCATTCATTTTTGGTGGGAATGCAACATGGCACAGCCACTCAGGAAGGCTGTGTCTAGCAGCACAGAGCAATGAAAAGATAACGTGCTTTCAAGTTTGGCAGACCTGTCCCTTCCTGTGTAATCCTGGGTGCATAACCAGTCTGAGCCTTGGTTTCCTTATTTGCAAGCCGGTGATAGTACCACCTATTGCATTAGGTTTCCATGAACATTAAAGAAGAAATAACATAGTTGAGTTATATTCAATATTCATAATTTTTTCTGTGTGAATAAATATCTTTACGTATTTGGGGTTTTCTTTTTACTTTTTTTTTCCTTTTTTTCAGATAAAACAAACAAACAAACAAACAAGGAGGGAGCTGAATGCTTATGCCCCACTGCAGTCAACAGAAGACAGTCTTCAAAAAAAGAGGTGATCAGGTTGAGTTCCTGATGTCCTAAAATCAGAACAGGACACAGATTTTAAAAAATGATCATCTAGACCCCGAATAGCCAAAGCAATATTTAAAAAAAAGAACAATACGGAAGGTATCACACTCCCTGATTTTTGCTTGTACTACAGGGCTACAATAATCAAAACAGCTTGGTCTTGGCGGAAAAACAGACACAAAGACCAATGGAATAGAATTGAGAACCCAGAAATAAAACCACATAAATATGGACAGATAATTTTTGACAAAGAAGCTAAAAACATACAATGGAGGAAAGACAGCCTCTTCAATAAATGGTGCTGGCAGAATTGGATAGCTACATGCAAAAGAATGAAACTGGACTGCTATCTGTCACCATGTACCAAAATTAATTCAAAATGGATCAAAGACTTAAGCATAAGACCTGACACAATAAACTGCATTGAAGAAAACATAGGTACTAAACTTATGGACCTTGGGTTCAAAGAGCATTTTATGAATTTGACTCCAAAGGCAATGGAAGTAAAAACTAAAATAAACGAATGGGATTATATGAAACTGAAAAGCTTCTGCACAGCAAAAGAAACTATTGACAAAATAATGAGGCAACCAACTGAATGGGAGATTTTCGCAAACAGTTCCTCTGATAAGGGGCTAATATCCAAAATATACAAGGAACGCATGAAACTCAACAACAAAAAAACAAACAACCCAATTGAAAAATGGACAGAGGACCTGAAGAGACATTTCTCCAAAGAGGATATACAAATGGCAAATAGACATATGAAAAAATGCTCAACATCGCTAATCATCAGAGAAATGCAAATGAAAACCACAATGAGATATCACCTCACCCCAGTCAGAATGGCTTTCATCAACAAGACAAATAGTAACAAGTGTTGGAGAGGCTGTGGAGAAAAAGGAACTCTCATACACTGTTGGTGGGAATGCAGACTGGTGCAGCCTCTATGGAAGGCAGTGTGGAGGTTCCTCAAGAAATTACGAATAGAATTACCATATGACCCAGCAATCGCTCTCCTGGGTATCTACCCCAAAAATATAAAAGCATTTCTCTATAGAGACACGTGTACGCCAATGTTCATTGCAGCTTTGTTTACGGTGGCCAAGACATAGAAACAACCAAAATGTCCTTCGATAGATGAATGGATAAAGAAGTTGTGGTACATATACACAATGGAATACTATTCGGCGTTAAGGAAAGATGATATAGGAACATTTGTGACAACATGGATGGATCTTGAGAGTATAATGCTAAGTGAAATAAGTCAGACAGAAAAAGCAGAGAACCCTATGATTTCACTGATATGTGGTATATAAACCAAAAAGAACAAGACAAACAAATGAGAAACAAAAACTCATAGACACAGACAATAATTTAGTGGTTACCAGAGGGTAAGGGGGTGGGGGGTGGGTGATGAGGGTAAAGGGGATCAAATATATGGTGATGGAAGGAGAACTGACTCTGGGTGGTGAACACACAATGGGATTTATAGACGATGTAATACAGAATTGTACACCTGAAATCTATGTAAATTTACTAACAATTGTCACCCCAATAAATTTAATTTAAAAAAAAATGATCATCTGGTTAGTATAGTCTTCCAACATGGTGGTAGCGATTATCTCTAAGCAAGCTTCCAATTCAAGAACTTGGTAATTCTAGTTCACTTCCTATAATAATACCTGAATAATCAATCGCCTCTCCTTCCCACAAGTATATCCAGGTCCTAACCCCAGGAATCTGTGAGTGTTATGGTCTATGGCAAGAGGGACTTTCTAAATGTGATTGAATTAAGGAGCTGGAGATGAGAAGATTGACCCAGATTATCCATCCAGGTGGGCCCTAAATGTAAGCTTCAGTGTCCTAATAAGTGAAAGATTTGGCTACACAAGAGGAGACCATGATGTGATGATAAAAGCAGAGATCGGAATAATGTGCTTTGAAAATGGAGGAAGAAACCACACGTCAAAGATGAAAAGCTAAAAAAGACAAGGAAAAAGACTCTCCCCTCAGAGCCTCCAGCAGGAAACCCCCACCTACACCTTGACTTTTAGTTCAGTGAAAGTGATTTCAGACTTCTGACCTTCAGAACTGCAAGAGAATAAATTTGTATTGTTGTAAACCATTAAGTATTTGTTACAGTGGCAACAGGATACCGATACACCTCTCATTTTGGAACATAGTTCTATACGATGAAACATAAAGTCCACCAAGAAAAGCAATGCAACGGTGATTGGGATATACATTTAGGGCCTTAAGAAATGGTGAACTCTGGCTCGATCATGCAGATTTGTCAGAAGGAATGTTTCCTACAGGTAGTCTATTGCTGAGTGGGAGAGGCTCTGATGGGTTCTGAATTGCATAAAGAGAAGAGGAGTTTCCCTGTAAAGTTAGCCTGTGATATGTAATTGATTTTACGTTTTAGCTGAAGCTTTATTTGAATTGTCTCCATCAATAGACAATAGAAGTGTTCTGTATTGATTTCTTTAAAATTGAAATGCACCTCCTGTGTACCCTCCAGGTTTTTTGTTTTTGTTTTGTTTTGTTTTAAATCTGAGAGGAGTATTGTTCTTTTATCTATTTGCAATGAAAGATGTACATAATGAATTTGAGATTCTATGTCTAGAGGTTGAAATATGGCTTGCATGTACAAATATTAAAAGTCAGTTAAATCTATTCACTTTTCCTTGCTTGTCTTGTAAGCACCAGTTGCTTTCCACCAGCATTCAAGTCCTGCCAGGATGTAAAACGTACCTCAACTCACTCTGCTTGGTGTTCTATACTCTAAGTCTTTCCAAAGAGTTGCTGTTCCTCAAATGTACCCTGCATTTCTTATTTCCATGTCTTTGAAAATATTGTGCTTCCTCCTTGAAAAGCTTTCTCTTCCATCCCTCAACTCCCCTTAGTAGAACAGAGGATGCCTATTCATTCTTTAGGTCCCAAACATAAAGAGTCCCCAACTCTGTAGGCTTCTCTGAACTGGAGTTCAATATCCCCTCGTTTGTGTCCCACTGTATCCCACACACATTGTTGACCACTTAGTGCTATGGATTGTCTGAACACTACTGGCCAGTAGAAAGGGGCAGAGAGAGTAGTCTAAGAACGTTGCCTCTTGCAGGAATGACATGTATTTTTGGTTTGATAGAAAAATGCACTTAATGAAGGAAGCTAGTTGGTACTGCTAGGTACTTGTATGTGCTTGTCCTTTCAATCATGTAGTCTATTCTCTTAGTATCCTCATTTGGTTTCCTTCCACAGCATTTTACTAACATCTACATTTCTTTCTTTTTTTCACATTTACTAACAATTCATTTTATTTCTGCTAACTAATACTGAGAGATGCCCGCTCTTCCTATAAAACATTTCCCCACTGAATTCCTCCTCTGATCAAGACTGCACACTCAACATTCTTCTAGGTTTTCTACATGCACTTCAGAATTTTTTCTCTCCTTTATCAAAAACCTTACCCTCATTGCTTTCCATATCTTTATATTCTGATCAGAACTCCTCTCATTTCTCATTTGCCCATCATTCGTGGTTGATAATTGAATTGTTGTTCTGAATTCCAGCTTATTACCGAATTAGGTTTGTCCATATATAGCATATTTATGAAAATATTGGAAAACTCATATTTAGCCCATCTTGTGTTACCTTTCCTATTTTGTTTTATTATGTATTCGTGGATCATTCAAAAGATTCAATTTAACCCTATTGACCATAATCATTGTTTCTTTTTCTCTTATTATTATTATTGGCCCCTGGGATTCCTCTTTTCAGGCTCTTTTTTTTTTTATCCCCCAAAAATAGATGACTCAAACTCCTTTTGAAATTTTCTGCTCCAAGATGTGAAATTGATTCATGAGATATAGGGTTTTGTGGGGTTTTTCAGTAGAAAAGGATGCAACTGGCCCCAATCTATGGACCAGATGACATTACTGAGTTCCACACCATTACTGGAATAACAGAGGAGAGCCTGCTGAAACCTCTTAGTGACAGAAGAGTGATTCTCTAAAAAGGGAGGAGGAGTTCATAACTTTATGTTGATGCATCACATTGACCACTGTTTGTTTTTTTTTTAACTTTACTCCAAAATGAATGTATGTAAAATCCATTTTCTCCTTTTAGAAGCCTCTAGTTTTGTCCACTAAAATAGGTGTTCCATCCAGTAGAGCAGAGGTGATATCACAGGAGTAGTCTTATCCCGACACTTATAAAGTTTTAAAATAAACTTTCTGTGATGATGGACAGGTTCTATAGTCTAGAATATTATAGCTACTAACCAAATGTGGCTGCTGAGTATGTGAAATATGGCCAGTGCAAATGAATTGAGGAAGTGAACTTATTATTTTATGTAATTTTAATTAATTCCCATTTAATTAGCCATTTGTGATTGGTGGCAACCGCACGGGACAATGCAGCCACAGAGGATCATCAAATAAAATTATGGGGTTGAAAAGCCTTCATTTTCTTTTACTTCTTCCTTCCTGACTCCCAGGCTATCTCAACAGTAGGTTGATCCAACTTTGCCTGAGCACAGCACCAACTATCTGAAAACAGAGATTATTCCAACTTCAATATGACTCTCCCTCAGAGAAACACCAGGCGATACAAACACCTAGGTCATTTAGTGCCTCAAATAATTTTGCTATATACTTAATAAAAAATAATAATAAACATTTTATATTGAGATTTAATCTAAATTTATCCTCTAGATCCTTTTCATATCAAATATATTAGCCAAATATATTTTATTGTTACATATTATATCATATAACATAATCGTCCACTCCTTTCTAATGGTCATTTTTAACATAGATTCCCAACATTGTAGAGGCACTGAAAACATTATATTTAACAACCACAATGTTGAAAAATTATAATTTCCTTAGTGGAGAGTGTGAATTATCAGCAAAACTGAGACTACAAAACAAGGGGAATTTGAAAAATGCCAACAATTTAGAAGTGGTGGTAGATTAAGGAAGGCTCTGACTTCCTTCATTGTTTCCCAAAAGATTTTTTATGCAGGCTTCAAGACTTTTAACTGTTCATATTTTGTTATAAAATGTGTGTGCCCTTGCAGGAAACAGAAGCCTTGCAGTTCTCATTTGCACAAATACTGGGAACAAGTTCGATTAAAAATTAGTGGTTTCATAGTTGACTTAAGTGGAGACATAGCATTTTCAGTGATAAACTGCTAAACATGATCTAACTGAACTTTATTTAGGAAAAGCGTATGCGGTGACTATGCCCTGGCTAGGTGGTTGTGAAAATTTAAAAATTAAGAGATTTAATGTTTTCAGGAAGACTCGCAGTTCCCTGAAATACTGAACTGAGATGATCTTAGTAAAATTTAATGAGAATATTATCTTAAGCTCTACTTGATATTACAATATTTTGTGTTTCAGGTACGCATTTGTATTCTGAATGACAAATTTGCTGAATTAGAGCTAACAGAGATTAGGAGTGGGTGGGCAAGAATAAAATACAGAGCAATAATTATCAGAACTTTCTCACAAAAGTTAAATTTGGTAAAGGAAAAAATAATCGTTTGGGTCATTTTAGAGTTTATCTGTGAGGCTATGGTTCTGTCTGCCCTTGAGCTCCTTAGTCTCTTCCTCCACACTGAACCCCCCTCCATCAGGACCATTAATCCTGAGTCTGGGAGGTGCGACTCAAGGAATCTGCTAGAACATATATTTTACGGTTCATATTTATCTTCCTGCTCCCACGGACACTGCCATGAACACTGCCCCAGCTGGTCTTTCACCCTGAGTTGATGACTACAACACCCTTTGGAGGAATTCAGGATATAACAACAGCGATAGATGCCATATTTTGCCATGTATAATGTGCACATTTTTGCCCAAATTTCTGAGGGAAAAATAAGGATTCGCATTATACATGAATAGTACTAATTCCATATCTATATAAATGTTTTCAATTCTTTTATTAATGTGTGTGAGTTAAAAGTATAACTCTAGAAATCAATAATGACATCCGTATACAAAATAATATGCTAGAATAAAATAAGTGGTTTTGTTGAACTTATGACAAATTTGAAACAATGAAGATGTGTGTGATGTGCAAATATCGTAAATTTGTTACATAACATTTCTTGCACCTTACATCTGTTCTTGTTTTTTGTAATTATTTGTTACATAAAATTTCTTGCATCATAATATGTTAAAAAATAATAAATGCTAAAATGCATTTATAACACAAAAAAACAAGTACCTAAATGTAAACAAATAAAATTTCGAATTAAAAAATTAAAACAAAAGATTTTTTTCCTGAAAGTTTGCGCCAAAAAGGTGAGTGCGCATTATACACAGCAAAATACAGTATTTCTGGGCATCAGAGCTTCCATAAAACTTAGTCGGTCTCCCCCAAAAGGGATGTTCTTTTCTCAGTTGGTTCTCCTACAGTTTCTCTTAGATTCAACACAAGCTCCTCTTGAAACTAGGTTTACAAAGATGTCACCAGCAGTATACTCATCCCTGGCTTTCTTGCCTTACAGTAATTTTTGACTCATTCTAGTTTCTATCTTGTCTAAATCTTGCAGACAGATCCTACTACCTTGCCGCCATCCATCCCCACCCCTATTCATGTACTGGAGACTTTCCACTCCCTCAGAGATAATTAACAAAGCTATCCACTGAATTAACTCTTTGCAGGTTCCTTTACCAAGCATGAAAAACTGCATGCATTTCCAAATCTAAATCTATATTAGATCAAATATATGTGGTTTCATTCCTGAAGCCATATGAGTTCAGATGGATTCATTCCGGAAGTATCTGCATTCAATTCAACTGCATCCACGGCAGCTCAGGTTAGTTGATCTGGGATGACAGTTTCTTCTCAGTGATCAGCTCACACTCAACTCAAACACCAAGTCATGTAATCAGGATCCAATTACACATCCCCATCCAGATGATTTCAGTCTTCTAGGACCAAAGTAGGGGATAAAGGGATCAATATAAATAATAGGTTGTTAAAATAGATGATTTCCCAAACAAATTATAAAGGAGTGACATCTCAGAATTGCTCAACTCTTCTGTATTCCCAAGTCCATTCCAGGTACCAACCACAATGGGGAGAATAGGCAAGAGCACATGAATATATATTTACTCATTGACTTTCCATATACCAAATTGGCAGGAGAAATAACAAGGGAACACTATTCACAAAAGCCTTCTAGTGGTTAATTAAAATTTAACCTTTTACTGTATCATTCAAATTCTTCCCTGTCAATATTTCATAGAAAGTCTCCCCTAAATCTTCTTCAGACTTTCCCCAAAGGAGATGTACCTTTAACACATGACTTCACTCTCTTTCATTCCTCATTTGCACTTTATTTGTCTCATTATACTATTCCAATTATAAATTGGAGGGCCCAGGACCAAGCAAACAAGAATGGTGTATGGCAATTCGGGGATTATTGAATTATTAACTCTAACTGTGATCTTGTTCCCTTCATTCATGAAGTTTTAAGAATGCAAGACATCCTTCCAGCTTCACTTTTATCTGTCGTTCTACTAGGTCTTGTCAACCTGTTCATTGTTTTAACTTATTCACTTATTCATTTTATTTCTACTAGATTGACTTAATGCCCTTCTTCTCTACTACAAAAGTGATTCTTTCTCTGAATTTCCTCCGTGATCAATTCTGTACAGTCAACGTCTGTCCCCAACTGAACATCTGTTACAACATGCTTTTGCATGTTGCTGGTCTAGGAACAACTTGATAAGAAGGATCATGCCTTATGCTTTTCTATATAAATAATGTTCAAAATAGATGATCAAAAATCTATATGTACATATATATTTTTAAGGAGGGTGCAGCTAACAGTGGCCCATGTGGGGATCGAACCGGCCACCCTGGTATAAGTAGACCACACTTTAACCAACTGAACTAACCGACCACCCCTCAAAAATATTTTAATGTATTAATTAGGTGAATGACTAACTGTGTAGAGCTATGGGAGTGGTTATAGTGGTAGCAAATATCCTAATGTGAAATTTATAGAAGGTACAATATTTTCACAGTCCACAAACTCAGAGATACAAAACATTACACATTACTTTTCCCGTCCTACACTTGATTTTTTTATCTCAAGTCCCCATTTGACTGAACCTGAAAACTGAAGTTGTTGTTTTCCCCCAATGACTTCAGGATCCGAATGGCAGTTTGAGATTTCCTCTGCCCAATTTACTCTGAGTTGAATCTCATTTGTGGGAGGAGTGGCGGAGGGACTTTCAAATATCAAGGCACTGAGAGAGAACAGTGTCCTAACGGGACATATTCTGTCCATATGGATATTCACTAAGACGTAGATCATCTAATGTGGTTTTGGGCTACTGGCATCTGCTCACTCCAGCATCTGCAGAGATGTATGCATCTGCTTCTCGTCACTGGTCATGAAGTTCACCCTTCCATTAAAATCGTCCCCTTGTCCTTTCCGAGACTAAGACCCAGCAAATCTGAGCAGCCATGGCTGCTCTACCGGGGGCTACACAAGGTGAGGAGGGAGTGGCAAGGATAGCAGTGTTCAGGGCCCCTCATGGAGACAGACATGGCATCTAATGATGTTCTTTTCTTTTCAGGTGCAAGAGAAAGAACTGGTCAGGGGACCATAGTAGTTGTTTCAAGGGGAAAATATCTCTGCATAAATAAATTTGCCAGTTTAAACTTGAAACAAAATTAAACAAATTCTCTTTGTTGTGGCATTGCTTAGGAGCTTTAAAATGCTGGTGTGCTTCCTGAATCTCCAAGAGAGGCGGTATGAATGCAGCAAGTAACTGTTTTATTTAGCAGCTCCTCTGGAGCAAGTAGTCCCTGGAATTCTATTTGGGAAACATTGTTCCAATTTGCCCGGCAATTACTGGCCTATTGTTGTTATTCAATCACCAACACAACTCAGGATACAGACGAGGGTGTGAGGGTAGCTTGACTGTGTCTGAGAATTTGCCATTTCATTTCAATTTAGTCTAAGTGCTCTTTTACACTGCCTCATACAACATTCAAATATGAACCTCCAGGGATAAATTCAAATGGAGCCAGTTGAACCAATTTCCAATCTCGCTCCCGCTTCTCCTTTTCTAACTGCTCATGTCAAGCTAGGGTACTGCTATTGATTTAATAAAGTTAGAAGTGGGGTGTTTAGCAAAGAGCTAAAGAGCTGGACGGGAAATGTAGTGTCCAGTCCTGATGCTGCCACTAACTCTGTAGCTTTGGTTAATGCACTTCCCTTCTCTGGGCCTTACTTTCCTCATTTTATACTGGGGACTTCTGAGTTAAGAAGGGAGAAGTTGGGCTTACCTTTTCATTTTAATGATATTTTGCCTAATGACCATCATTGTTGGTTGGTGGGTCTATCTAGACTGGCAGGTAAGAAATCATTTCTCACAGTGCATGAGCAGCAGGAGGCATTAATATTGACAAGCCCATATGTTTACACTGCACTTGTAGTTATTCAACCCTGTCACAACCACTACTTTATTTGATCCTTAGAATAGCCAATATACAACAGGGATTGTTATTCTTTTTAAAGACAAGGAAACCAAGTTTCAGATATTTGTGCTAGGTCACCCAGATGTTAAATGACAGAACTGGACTTGAACTCTGGCCTTCGCACTTAGAGCCCCATGTGTATTTATTGATACAGTGTTTCCCTTCCATTCTGAAACCCAGCAGGGAGTAATTTTGCTCCAGCCGCCATTGCAGCCAGACAATCACTCTAGAGAGAGCAGTACTCATTATTTTTCTGAAGGGAAAACACAATGTTAACTCAGACAACATAATAATTTTATGGTTTGAATGAAAAAAAAATTTTGCTCCTGTCAAATTCAATTTATATCACAAGACTAAATAAAAAATTTATATACTGGGTAAAGGAAAAATAGAGAGAAAATGTCCTGAGTGGATGAGCTTAAATTATCTCCCATTTGAATGAGTTCATTTCCCACAGAGAGTTTCATCAGGCTTTTTAATTATGAGAAAATTGTTCATCTAGAGTCAGTAATTTGCCAGTAACCTCTTCTTAACCCTCACATCTAAGGTGGCAGAAATGACAATGGGACTCCCAAATTAAAAATATCAAGCTCTCACAGATACTGAGCTCTTCAGTTTAGTAATTGAGTCAGGAAAAGAGGTGACTTGGGGAAACAGTGACATTTTAGCAAAAAAAAAAAAAGACTCAGAGGTTTTAAATTAACATTGGAGACTGGTGTCATCCAGTAGCATGCATAAACAAATATCTATAGGGAAGTATATATATAAATATACATACACATATATGTGCTTGTGCTTACATAACATTATATGAGCTTGGAAAGAATTCAAAAACTTACTTCCTAACTTATTAATGTGATGTTAAAAAAGCAGTAGGTGAAAGTGGGGTGGAGGGATGGGAAGGTGGCTTAAAGGAAAGGGGAGCAAAAGAAAGGGAAAAAGAAATGGAAGTAAAAATAGAAAGCATGAATGACATAATACCTTTTGTTCTTTTATGCATACTTTTCTATAACTGTATACAAATACAAATTTTAAGGAAAATAATACCACAAAGGTATTATAAAATACCTTTATTATAAGAAGGTTTATAAGATACTCAAACATCTGAGAGCTCTGAAGGACAAATACTGTTAGGGAGTTGTAGGAGATGAAGCTGGAGAGCTGGGCCGAGCCCTGAGTCAGGAAGCCTAAACGCAGAATGTTAAAGAACCTAGACTTTGTCCTGAGGTCAAGGGAGAGCCACTGGGGGTGGGGGAGGGGGGACATTGTAAATAAGAGAGTGACAGGCTCAAACTTGGGTTTTAGACATGCCGTTCTGTCAATGGTATTATGATTGGGTAGGGCAGGAGAGGAGGGCACTAAAGATCTAAGTAAGAGGTGATGAGCTCCTACGTCAGGGCTACGATAATGGGATTGGTTGGAAGTACCGAATTCAGAAAATGTAGGTGCTACAACCATTATTATCTCCATTAGTACTACTTTACACGTATATTACTATTACTACAGTATTACTACCACAATTACTTAACTAATACTATTTAATCAACTTACTGTGGATTAGACACTGTGTACAAAAACTCTAATTATCTTAATTACCATGTTTCCCTGAAAATAAGACTGGGTCTTATATTAAGGTTTGCTCCAAAAGATGCATTAGGGCTTATGTTCAAGGGGTGTCATCTTGAAAAATCATGCTAGGGCTTATTTTCCAGTTAGGCCTTATTTGGGGGGAAACATGGTAACTATGACAGTAACTGTGAAAACTAGGCACCTGGCTGCTGATTACTGTAAAGAACATCAAGTGAGGCGTGAGACAGTAACCCTGGCAAAGAGAAGACTCAAACATAAACCACAATTTACAAGATAAACAGCACTAGCAAACCAAGCCATGATATGCAACACAAACTACCTAAACTCAAATTATTGTAACACCAACTCACTCAGACCCCAATGTCTTAAGAAAAGACCACAAAATTTTTTTATAGTAAATCTCTACTGACTCATGCATCTCCAAGGTAAGATCCCTATCTCTTCCAGCAACTCGTCCAGTTTACAAATTCTAACATTGCCCAGGTATACTTATTAATTTACACTCTGAAACTTTTCCTTGGCTAACTCCAGTCTCTTAAAACCTCTAAGCCCCAATCAGTACCTAGAGAAAGTCAAAGGAAAACCACGATGAGATGCCACTGCCCATCCATTAGGATGGCTACTACAAAAAAAAAAAAAAAAAAAATGACAAGTGTGGTGAAGATGAGGAGAACTTGGGATCCCTGTGCGCTGTCAGTGGGAGTGTAAAATGGCACTACCACCATGTGGTATATACATACCATGGAATACTAGTCTTAAAAGGGAAGGAAATCCTGTGAAAAGCTACAGCATGAATGAATCTTGAAGCTCTTATGCTAAGTGAAATAAGGCAGTCATCAGAGGACAAACACTGTATGCTTCCACTTTTGTGGCATATCTAAGTAGTCAGATTCATAGAAACAGAAGAATGGTGGTTACCAGGCACCTTGGGGTTGAGGAGGAATGGAGGGTTGTTCTTTAATGGATATAGAGTTTTAGTTTTGCAAGACAAAAAGTTCTAGAGATCTGCCACACAACAGTTAACATTACTAAACTGTATACTTAAAAATGATTAAAATGGGAAATTTTATCTTATCTTTTCTTCGTCACAATTAAACATTAAAATAACAACAAACACAAACCCTCTCGGCCCCTTTCTGTAACCCCCCTCCTTGCAGCCACCACTGAGACTGTCGAGATGGTACACTCCCATGTTCAATAAGTTTATAAATCCAGTTCTGTCTGATCGGCAGCCTTCCCTGGTGGTCTCTGACAGACTTGGACATTGTGCCAAGTACCCCCTGCATGTCACAAGTGCGGTGGTCAAGAACATGGACTTTGAAGTCAGACACACTAGGGACTTTTGGAGCCACAGCTCTGCTGCTCACTCTCTGTAAAATTGGGGAAAATGTAGAGCCACTATAGGTGTTGATAATATAATAAATGAAAATGTCTGGCATCATAACAGACACACAGTAAATAGGCACTTAAGAAATGCAGCTGGTGATATTGCTCCATGCCCATTAATGTCATTCCTCCCACCATTTCCATCATCGTAAATGAAAAGTGGGAAGGATTCCTGCTCCCTCCACCCTGAAGCTTCCTTCCTGTTTATTTCCTTGACCACCATGTGTTAAGCTCCTGCTAAGTGCCAGGCTCTGGGCGAGGCATTGGGCCTGTGATATAGAGGTGCTGCATCATAAAGGAGCTTCACTTCTTAGACGAGGTGAAAGTGCCCCTAAACAATTTAGACACTAAATTGGAAGCGTAGGGTGGTTAAAGAAGTTGTTCAGAGCGAAGTGATCACAAGACTGTTTACCTTCAGGGTTCCAAATTAAAACGACAGGCTTCTAGAGATGTTTGTAAATGTCATCTACAGAAAGTTAATAATGTTTTACAATAATGATAAATTGCTTTATGCTGGGAGCCCAAAAATAAGCTGAATAAAGGGGCCAAAGACAAAACCAATCAGTTGTTTCTTCTCCACAATAGCTTTGTCCTTTTAAAAATGATTCAGTCCCACCAGTTCAAATCCTCGTTGAGAAGATCCAGAAACAGAGTATGATTGACCCTGGGACTTTCCCTCTCTCTTCTCCCAAAAGAATGAAGAAGAAAAATAACATCAACTGATTGCATGCATAGTGCTAAAATACTTTTACATATGATACCTCATTTCTCCTCATACCATTTCTGCAAAATGCAATGAGTGTCCTTATTTTCCAGATGCTGGAAATGAGGTTCAGAGGTATTCTACAATCTGCCCCCCTGTCTCACAGCTGCTACGTTTGAGAACTCAGGTCTGTATGACATGCAATCCTATGGTTAGTTCAAGTCTCCCATCCTGGCAAGAGTTGTGACAGTTCTTCAGCTGCAGGTATCTTATTATTTTCAAATTCTTCAGAAAGAAACTAGATCCAAGGATAACTTTTTCTGGAGACACTTTTAAAAAGTGGGAAGCTAGGCTACTCAGTGACTGAAAGAATCTTGAATTTGTAACCTTCTCAAGTTCTTATAACTAAATAGATCACAAAAGAAAAGCTGTTATAAATATTTCAGCAAGTTAAACTTTCTTTCAAGACAGTTTCTGAATTGCAAATGGGTCTCCATACAATGCTGTGTTAACATTCACTGCTCATTCTCTCTCCTGCTTCGATGGTGGAAAAGATTAATATATCATTTGGTTAACACAAAGTGTAATTTACTTCCAAAGTGTTTCCTTTACAGCATCAAATCTAGCAGCTCTATGCGAGTGCTGTTCTGTCAACTGGAATAATGCCTTTAATGAACTTGTTTCTGGAATATCAAATGTGTAATCTGCTGCATGACTTGAAACCCTACTGCTGAGAACCTCATCATATGACTTATTGGCTTCCACATTAAAAACTAAAAGAGAGAGAACCCATTCCAGAGCTTTGACCTCAATAAGCTAACCCCCAAGCAGCCACCAGAATCTGCAAGATTAGTTCCAGTTTGTCCCTGTTCCAATTCTGCTACTCTAACCACTGAGTGTGCAGAAGGCAGGAATATTTCACCTAAAGTGGTTGAAGCAGTGAAGTGACAGGGGCACCTGGTAGGCAATGTTCTCCAGAACCATGGAAATCATATTGCATCCCGTGAAAAGAAGAGTATGGTCTATAGGATCCCAGCACACTCTCCTGGGCCCTCATTGGGTAATGTTTAGGTGCTCCAAAACCAATACTTTGCCCAGAAGCTAGGCTTTGCCATTCTGCCAAATTGCCCCAGTCCACATTTTAAAGCAGAATTTTATCCACCTAGCCACCATGCTTCTGAAAACCAACTAAGGCAAGCCAAGAATATCTGCTCTGCCAACAGCAATAAACCCAGGCCCTGGGCTTCCATGTATTCATTCCTGAACTTCTCTCGTTCTGAAACTTCTCCCACTTGGCTACTATGAGACCTCAAGATTTACCTGTGGCTCCTGGAATGTGAAATTTGTGTTGCTGTTTGATCTTTCCCAGTAGAACCTCAGGTTCCCCTAAGGACTGTGTAAATTTGGCTTATCCAATTCATTTAACAAAATAAATTACTGAATACTTAACATGTGCTAGCATTATTCTAGGTGCAGAATAACAAAGAATAATAATTAAAAAAAAAACAGAGCAGGGAAAAGTGCATATTTATCTCATGGAGCTTACATTCTATGGTGTGGAGCAGATTAAATGAATAACTAAGTCATACAAAGTGATGATGCTAAAGAGAAAAACTAAAGCAGGAAAGTGGATGAGGGAGGATAACTCAGCTGAAAACAGGATCCTCAACGAAATCCTCACATTGTAAGTGGTATTTTAGCAAAGACCTAAATGAGGTGAAGGAGCAAGCTGCTAGTTGAGCTGCCTCAGGTCAGAATCTCCTTCCAGATGGAAGAGTCACAGACAGCCTGAGTGTCAGGATCAAGTGGCTCTACCACTCGCTAGGTTACAGAAGATCAACTTATCGTTTATCTTCTCTGAGCCCTTAACTATAAAACAGAGGCGACAGTACCTTATAAAAAGATTTGTAAGGAGATTTCAATGAGATAATATATAAAATACCTGTCATTTCACATCAGCTCAGCCAATGTTATTTTGACAGATGACATATGTAAATAGACAGAGAGATAGACCGATTGACAATAGGATATAATAAATTAGGCTACGATTAGATAGGGTAAGATGAGGTAGAAGAGGACAGGACAGCCTGGGCCCATATGTAGCTAGAGAGACAACAGATATCTAGGCCCACAGACTCCATCCTTATTACTTGCTCACCCCTCCTCTGAGGCACCTGGTTACTCCATCTATAACTTAGGTAGATTTCTGTTTTATGTCCTACTTCTAGCTCTAACACAAAAATGAGTGTTACCTTTGGCAAGTCATTCAGTGTTTCCAGGCTTTATTTTCCTCATTATTCAAAGTGAGCAAAGTATACTAAAGAATGCAATGCCTTCTCCAGCTTTATTACTATATGTTCCAATAAGGTCCACAATTGATTTTTATGGGCTTTATCACATCTAAATAAAGGAGTCATAATTATTTATTAAAGGGAGGACAGTTTTTCTTTTCTTAAAAACAGTGAGAAATGTAACATTTATCGAGCACCAAGTATATCCACAACCTTTTTGTGGGATAATTGGAAGAGTCAAAACAAAAACACTCACAATAGTTAAAAACAGAAATTAAAAAATGTTTAAAGAGAAAGTATATGGTCCAAAGCCTGAAGACATTAGGTATCCAAAAATCTATGGTAATCTTCATCTCTTGTATTTACAAAATTCAGCATTTGAAAATATCTTTTATGTCAATTTTCCTTATTTCTACAAGTATAAAATTATCTTAATTTCAAGTTTTAAAAGTTTATTCCAGGCAATGCAAAGTACTTCCATTTGATTCCAATGTTATCTAATAAAAAATGTTTTGAATGAATATGCAAAATATTATATGAATGATATGAAAAAATATATAAGCCCATTTCCCTGACATCCATGAGATGACATACTGTAATTTCTAAATTGATGAACATTCATTTATTCTTTCATTCATTTGGGAGCAATTATTGAGAGGCTAACTGGTGTCAGGCACTATGTCTACACGCAGGGAACATAAATATGTCAAGATCTTTGCCCTGGAAAAGCACAATTCAGTGGGGTGGAGAAAAAAAATGCTAGAAAACTAAATGATAAATGCATAAGCAATGTGAATACATGATATAAGTACATCATAATAAAGAGGTAGATTAATTATCCCTTGGGCAATCAAAGATTTCACAGAAGAAATACATTCAAGGAATTTTAAAAAATGAATTTATCAGAAAAACAATTTTTCAACAATGGGTATCATACTCAAATAGAAAAAAAGTGACAAAGAGTCATTATTTCAAGGTGGTAGGTTAGAGGTAATTATTTTCCTCTGTACTTTTTATTGGATTGTGTTCAAATTATGTTCTATATCTATACTTAGAAAGTTAGGCAATATTAATACTGTAAAATGAACTATGTAATGTTTATGGTTATTAAGGTCCTTCAGTTTTGTAAAGCTAGAGCTAACTTATCTCTAATTGATCAAAAGTAACAGCAGTCTGATGATTTAAAAAGTTTAAAAAAAAGTAATCTTTGGTTTCCTGATACAGAAAGAATATAGTCAACAGTTACTTTCTAGAAAGCTGTCCAGAAACAACTATAAGTGCCAGTAAGCACACTACTTAAAGAACGGTCAGACCGTCTGCACAGGTCTAAGTCACTCCTGCCTCTACATCTCTCTGACATCTCACACAGCCCACCTTACACCTCTTGTATCTGAATACACCATGCTGATTGGTGCTGTCTCCTCACTTGCCCTTCCTTGACAGTTTGCCAACTTCTACACACGATTCTAGACTTATCTTCTGACATTTCTTCCTTGATGCCTTCTAATATAAAAAGGGAAATAAGATGTATCTGTTAGTTTTCTTTCAAAAAGAAAATCAAAGAGTCTAAATAAAGGGCATTTCTAACTTTAAGGCCTCCTCAGCCGAGGCCGTCCTTGACTTGGTGAGGTCTTCGGACATTTTATTCCTGCAGTTCTGCCCCTCAGTGATCTCTCCTAAACAGATTGTGTTAGTCATCTTCTTCCTCACATTCAATTATGAGTAAGATACACTCATCCATTGGCCCGGCATCATGGATCCCTTGAATAACTGGATTCCCCATGAAAACAGAGACACTGGGCAATTTTCACCTAAGAATATCAATTCTGTGCAGTGATATTGATTCTATCATACTGACCAGAAGGTTTGTCTGGCTAGGGAATAATTTAGAGTAATTTTAATCTATGCCTGAATATATAGGTCCTCAATAAAAACAGGAAAACTATAGTTATTATTCAATAAATAAAATTTGTGAAACAAAATGTTTTTGAGATGTATTCAATAAATTTTATTGAATTTTTACTATATGCCTGGCATTATACCTCATGAAGCTTGTGTTCTAGTGCAAGAGACAGAGTAAGTACTTCTGAATAAAAAGGTGCTTAATCTACTAAAGAACTGCCTCTGACATGAAAAATGAATATTTGGTGAGTTCTGGACAAATCCAGGGTTTAATCTATAAATGCCATCTTAACAATACCAAATGTTGCTGAGCACCACTTAACTATACTCCCAAGGTTCTCTTTGCATTTCTCCCTAAAAACATATTTGTTATTACTTGAAACTTCCTGTTTATATTTCTATCTCTTCTATTATTATGAGCTTCTCAAGGACAGGATTCATAGCCATGTCATTTTTTGGATTTAATATAAATTAATCATCCACCAATATGTCATAAAAGCAAATATACAATGACTATAAACCATCAAAATCTTGTACACATTGTTTTATACACCTGAAATTAATTTAAAAAATTGTGTACAATAGTAGAATCATGTTCCAGGGTCTACAAAATGTCCATAAACCTCTACAAATATTGATTAAACATGTAACTTCAATAGACTGTGAAAAAAGCATACAACACACACAAAAAATTGGCAAACATTGACCTACATTATCAGAGCTGAGTAGAGAAAGAAGCTCTCTGGTCGATTCTCTTTGGGCTCCCTCTTCCTCGCCAACTACTGGCTATCTACAAAAATCTACAAGAATATGCACAAGGAATAAAAAATCCACAAGATGATTCTTCCTATACCTAGAAATCCACATTAAATTCAAAATATGGGTAGTATTTGAGTGGAATTCAAAGTTTGCATGTGTTTTGAAGATAAACTAGAGACTTCAAAATAAAGTCATGATTTTATGGGATCGCATTGAATCATATTCTCCAAAAAATGGATGTGAAGGGTTGGAGGCAAGAAATAAGGAAGAGCAACACTATATTCTGTCATTGAGGAAACTAATGAAAAAGCTTAAGATCCTCTAGTCAAAACTCATAGGGAGTCCAGAATGGGACCCAATTTAAAGGAGAATCATGAGTTTGGTTTTGTACACTCTCACTTTGAGGTACTTTTGGGAATAGATGGCAGTTGAAAGCAAATGGATAATGGATTATAAGGATCTAGAATTCAGATAGATGATCTTGGCTGTAAATATAACCTATCATCTGAAAGCAGATAGTCATTGAAACTGTAAAATAACTTGTAGAAAAACTATGGAGTAAGAAAAGCAACAAGCATAGGGCTGAGACTTGAGAAACCCCAGCATGCTGGGCAGAGAGGATTAGCATGCAGAAAGTGAGAAGCAGTCAAGGGGGTAGGAAATAAATGAAAGACTTCCGTATCAAAATAAAAGGCAAGAGATAAGGTATTTCAGGGAGGAAGAAGTGGCCAACATGTTGCGAGTACTGAGAATTTAAGTAATATGAGTCCCAGAAAATGTGCATTGAGATATTTTAGAGTATCTAAAATGAAGTATAACATGTTCACTAAAGACTCTGGAGCTTAATTTCATGTATCAAATCTAAGCTCTCTCATTTATCACCTACATGACCTCAGACAAAACCATTAACCTCTGTGTACCTCAATTTCTTTATCAATAAAATGGGAATAGCAATAATCCTTACTCCAGAGGGTGTATGTAAGGATGAAATGTTAATCTGGTAAGAGAGTGCCTATCACACAGTAAGAGCCATGTCAGTATAAGTTATTGCTATTGTTATTTCTAATGAGAAGAAGCTATTTCAGAAAATGAGGTTGACTATAAATGGAAGAGAAGAAATAGTCATTTCTGATTTTTGAGAGGTGAAAGGGGTAGCATGCAAAGCATAAGTGGAGGGATTAGCCCAAATCAGGCATACTGTTAACCTCTCTATTATAAAAGATAAGAAGTAGGATGGGATACATGTAGATATACGAAGGTCTGTACCTTATATTGACAAATAAGATGGCTCCACTCTGATAATTTGAATATATTTTCTATTATAAATGAGAGCTAAAATCATCTGCTGACAGTGTAGAGAGAGTAGTGTTTAAAATTTTTATTATGGGGAGTAGATTGGCAAATTGATCAGAAAAACATAATATGATGGCCCTGGAATACCAACGGCCCATTTGGTGAGACAGATGAACTTAAATTTATAAATAAATAAATCTGTGTCTAGTTTGAATTTCTCTAGACTGTTAGCTACTCAGATGTAGGGACAGAGAAAACAAATGACTGAGATCACCCAGGGTGAGTGTTCTGCTAGTGGATTGTGATAAAATACAGCACAGCAAGCAAATTTAGGTCATTATCAAAAGTGTTATTTAAATAATGACATAATGGAATCAAGACTGAATGAGGGGAAAAATTAATAAAGGAAAGATTTTATGGTTGGGTGAAGGCAAAAGGGTCAATGTAATGGAAGTCTTTCTGAAATTGAAGAATTGTCATAGTGTGAGGAGGTGAGGCTAGAAGAAGAAAAGCTTGGGGTGGAAAAAATGAATTAATGATAGTTATAGGTAACTAATTACAAGGCTCAAATTATTACCTTGTCGCCATGGGAATGGCTGTCTAAAGTGGAGTAAAATAGTAGCTCACTGTAAATGAGAAGGTGAGGACAGATCACCTGCACATATACTGAAGTCATTGAGGATGGTGGTGAGCTTATGCCAAAAATGTGATAAATGAGGAAGGGACTGCAACCTGGCTTCTATCTGTGGGACGAACAGCTTTGTTTCTACTGCATTTTACTAAAATTTGAAAAATAGATCAAACAATGGTTTAAACACTGAAAAATAAGTGAGAATATAATTTTGAAAATTTCCAACACTCAATGTACATATATCCTGTGACAATAATATAAGTTTAAATATCATTATTAATTTATTTTAAAGGTGAGAAAACTAGAGGTTGAGGAAATTTCCCAAGCCACAAATATTCTAAATGGCTGAACTGATAGTAGAATACAAATCTGACTCTAGACAATGCAATCCCAAATCTAACTTTAAACTACATGTCTAGAAACTTAATGGTACATGTCTAGCTCATTTAGTTCAACATTAGACTCACTCTGAGCGATTGATGAATTTGGCCCCACATTTTGTGTGATACTTAGAAAAATCATACAGATCAGAAATAAGAAGTCCCTTCTAAATTCATCATTTGAATGACTTAACATGTCTTTTGAGATGAATGAGTTTAATAAACTTGACCATTCCCCATGGCTCGAGAAAAATCTAGGCCCAGACATTTCCTGACGCCCTTAATAATACACTTGATAATGCATCAATGAAACATCCTCAGAACAAAATAAATGTCATAGAAATTTGTAGGCCACTTAATTTTCTGGTTATTCTTTGTCATCACACACTACAGAGTTTAATTCTTCATTGGACTATTTTCAAAACCATAAGTTGAAAGAGAAGAAATTTGATCTTGGTCCACTGAAGAAAATGATTCTGCACCCAGAATTAGATTCCTTACTTTGCATAAATCCTATTTTGTAAGAGTGAAGTAATTATCCATAAAAAGAAATGAGTAGCTTCAGTCCTGTTTTAAAGTTTGATATACCCTCACTAGCACTGGAAATTGAAAAGATTAATCTTGCAACAAATGGGAAGTTGTCTTCAATCCATAAAAGATGTTTTTAGAATGACCGAGTGCCTCAAGGAGGCACAAGAGAAAAAAACAAGGTGAGTAGAATGTGACAGCAAATTGATACTTGCCCCATATTTTCTTGGGTCATGGTCTTACAAAAGGAAAGAATCTTTTTAAATGTTCTTTTATCAATCTCTAGTTTCTAGAGGCTTGAAAGTTATCATGGTTCATTTCATCTAAAGACCTCCATACTCACAGAACATAGTAGATACTGATTGCTTTTTGACTACCAAAAATCCACTCACTCTGACTCATGTTTGGGTTTCCATTCTCCATTACCAAACCATATGCTGCAGATGGAGCTTCCTGCAGTTTACCAACAGGGAGACTTTGGACATATTACATAACTTCATTTTCTTCATTTGTAGTAAAATGAGATTAATAATCTCTATCCTGAAGCAAAAATCATATGTTCCTTATACAAACAATGAAACTTTAGAAAAATAAATGAGAAACACAATTCCATTTGCAATTGCAACAAAAGGAAGAAAATACCTAGGTATAAACTTAACAAAGGATGTGAAGGACCTATACACTGAAAACTATGAGATATTATTAAAAGAAACTGAAAAAAACACAAAGAAATAGAAAGATATTCTGTTTTCATGGATTGAAAGAATCAACATAGGTAAAATGGCCATATTATCCAAAGCAATACACAGATTTAATGTAATCCCCATCAAAACCTCAATGGCATTTTTTAAAAGAAATAAAACAAAAAACACATCAGATTTGTTTGAAACCACAACAGACCCCAAATACTCAAAGCAATCCTGAGAAAAAAAGAACAAAGACAGAGGTATCATACTCCCTGATTTTAAATTATACTACAAAGCAACAAGAATCAAAACACCATGTTATTGGCAGAAAAACAGACATGCAGACTAGGAACAGAATTGAGAGCCCAGAAATAAACCCACATATACATGTATATGAGCAAATAGTTTTCAACAATGTAGCCAAAAACATACAATGCAGAAAAGAAGCCACTTCCATAAATGGTGCTGGGAAAATTGAAAAGTTACGTGCAAAAAAAAATGAAAATAGACTGCTATCTATCACCATATACCAAAATTACTCAAAATGGATCAAAGAATAAAATATAAGACTTGAAACAATAAAATACGTAGAAGAATGCTTAGGTACCGAATTTATGGACCTTGCTTTTAGAGAAGATTTTATGAATTTGTCCCCCAAAACAAGGAAAGTAAAAGTAAAAATAAATGAATGGAGCTATATCAAACTAAAAAGCTTCTGCACAGCGAAATAAACCACCAACAAAACAAAAAGACAACCAACCTAATGGGAGAAGATATTTGCAAACAATACCTCTGAAAAGGAGTTAATATCCAACATATATTAAAAAAATTCCTACAACTCAACAACAACAAAAAAAACAATCCAGTTAAAAAACGATCAGAGGACCTGAATAGACATTTCTTCCAAGAAGACAAACAAATGTCCAACAGATATATGAAAAGATGCTTAATGTCACTAGCTATTAGGGAAATGCAAATCAAAACCACAATGAGATACCAAATCACACCTGTTCAAATGGCTATTATCAGCAAGGCAAGAAATAACAAGTGTTGGAGAGACTGCGAAGAGAAAAGACCCTTTCATACACTGTTGGTGGGAATATAAATTGGTATAGCCACTGTGGAAAACAGTATGGAGGTTCCTCAAAAAATTAAGAAATTATGATCCAGCAATCCCTCTTCTGGGTATCTACCCAAAAAACTTGAAAACATTTATTCATAAAGATACGAGTATATGTACCCCTATGTTCATTGCAGCATTATTCACAGTGGCCAAGACATGGAAACAACTGAAGTGTCCTTTGATAGATGATTATATAAAGAAGATATGGTACGTATGTACAATGGAATACTACTTGCCATAAGAAAAGACAAAATAGTGCCATTTGCAACAACATGGATGGATCTGGAGAATATCATTCTAAGCAAAATAAGTCAGGTGGAAAAAATCAAGAACCATATAATTTCACTCATGTGGAATATAAAACAGAAAGCAACAAGCAAATGAATTACAAATAAACAAAAAATCATAAACACAGACAATAGTATGATGGTTACCAGAGGGAAAGTGGTATGAGGAGGTAGAAAAAGGAGCCAAATATATGGTGACAGGAGACTTGAGTTTGGATGGTGAGCACACAATACAATATACAGATGATATACAATTGTACACTTGAATCTTATATATTCTTACTAACCATTGTCACTCCAATAAATTTAATAAAATTAAAGAAATAATCCCAACCCCATAATTTTGAGATGATCAAATGAAATAAGTGAAAGAGTGCCCTGAAAACTCTTTAACATTGTGTCAGTAATTGTGATTAATGCTTTGAATTAATAAGGAAAGGACTCATTCTCTTCTTTTACCTTGGCTGCAACTGATCAAAATCTTTAACCTTCAAACTTATTATTTCTTTTCAACAGTTGAAAAACGGCATGGCTAGGCTTTAGATTTTAGTAAGAGTTTTATTATGAAGTGGGAGGGAAAAATAGGAAGAAAAAATGGAATGCATTTTATAAATGCCATTCAATAGCCTGGATTTTCCTGTTTCCAACCCATGAACCCCATCCATCCCACTAGGCCTGTCTGATAATTTCCTACACACCAATTAAAGCTCAGATCCTTATCATCCACTACAGAAAGACTTATTCCACAGATGTAACTAACCACCAATTCTTTTAGGTCCCCATATTATATGGTGGTACATCTCTACTTTTGTACCATCACAGAGAATAGCACTCATTTATTTATATGCTTGTCTCCCCCAATAAGCTATAATCTCCTTAAAAATAGGGGTCTATATATTACTTATCTTTATATCACCAATAATTACCAAAGACATTGACACACACAAAAGAAGTATAGGACACGTGTTTGTTGAATTAAATGGAAGTGAGAATTTATTAATCATATATTATGGATTAGAAAATACTAGGTGCTTTACATGTTGTTTCATTTCATCCTCTAAACAGCTCAACGAAATAGATACTATTTTTACCATTTTAAAATTCAAAAGCTAGGACTTAAAACCACCCAAAGTTCATTTCATAATCTTTTGAATGAACTAAATTTAAAACCTGTGCTCATTAATAAGAATATGAATTATACAAATATAAGAGCTACACATTTCTCCTTATCACTATGACCTATAAATAACCCTTGAGATTAATAAAGACCATTCTCAATTCTATAAGCATGACTACACCTGTTGATAGTCAAAAAGAGAACTATCATTTATCAGATTTTATGCCACTGAAAGTCTGATCATTCCAAACTGCACTGGAGGAGCTGTTCTTGAGACAGTAGAGCAAATAAATGTAAGTACAGAAGCTCAATCTGAAAATCTAAAAGCTAGTCATGTCCTTTATCTATGGGAGAAAAGCAGTAGTTAATCAATTTTAGCTAGAAGCTACAGGACCAAGGATTACCAATAAAATAATGACACCCACAGCAATAGAGCCAAGAATGAAGCATGGGGTAGTAAAAGATAAGGAAGACATATTCAGATAACAGGACTGTAATTATAAATGACTTTTAGCCTCAGCAAAATTAATTGAGAAGTTCTTGATAGATGGTTAAAACTGAGCCCTAAATGACATTGACTGTGAGCTATGGCTTTCTGGGACAAACTCTGAGAGAATTTCCCTGAAGTGAGTCAAACCTACATCTATTCCAATGACAATGCAAGAGAGAAATGGGAAATGTGTCAAATGATTGATCAGATGCTTGACCACAGGGTTGCTGACTATAATTTTAAAAATTGAAAAGCAGTTTTTACAAGAAATTGGGGCCTACACTATATCATCTAGAGCGAAAAAAGGAAGGTCACAGAGAATAGATGGTCTCAGTGAGAAGTGATTGATTAAATCTCTGAATAAGCCCTCCATGATGGCTCATCATCACACCTTCTGATCAGCCAATCCAACCTTCACATTGTGACTAGCATTGTCATTTTCAAACACAGAGCTATTCAAAATATCGTAGAGTTTCCAGTTTCCCACAGGATAAAATCCATCCTTCCTTGTAAGTCATGTATTGTCCTTCACAATATGGACTACACTTACATTTGCAGTGCTAGCACCTTCATTTCTAAAACATTCTATACTCTTTAAAAAATATAACATCTATTGCACGCTATCCCTATACCTTAGATGCTTTTCCCCTTCATGCTTTTTGGTGAATCCTATGTAACCCTTAAGACCGAGTTTAGGTGTTGTCTCCCTCTCCATTTTTCCTAGGTAGGACAGTGAAGTCATCTGAACACTCATCAGTACAGCATTATCCTGTTACCTCATATTTATCTATTTCCTTCTCCAATGGCAAGCAGAGACCATTGTTTATTAACCTTTGCATATACTCCAGGTCCTAATACCTGGTATTGTGAGAACCATTATGTTCTCTAGACCCTATAATACCATACTAAGCAAAACATCCTTGCTTCATTACATGGAGGTGAGGAAGAAAGTATAAAATAAGCAAATATGTACCAGATGATGATAACTGCTATGAAGAAAAATAAAGAGGGCAAGGGGATAAAATTGACAGGAGAGCGGTGTTACTTTACCTTACACAGTCAGGACAGACCTTCTGAAAAGCTGTTATTTGGTATATTTCAACACAGAGATATTTCAACAGAGACATTGGGAAAGTAAGTCAGAGCAGCGTTTGGGGGGTGCCCAAACAGGGGAGTATCTTAGGAGAATTATCCAGTGTTCATGAAAAAGAAAAGCTGGATGGAGAAAAGAAAACATCCTTTGAAAGACTGAAGGTGAAAGCTGGGGAATTAGTAGAGTACAGAGAGATTTGACTCCAGTGTTCAATCAACCCAGGTTGATATCCTAGCAATACCAACTATCAGTGTGTGTGTGTGTGTGTGTGTGTGTGTGTGTGTGTTGCAGATACTCCTAGAATTCTGAACTTTTACTAGTCAAGCTCAGAGTACAAATAGATTTGGATAACAGTGGACACTTAAATCATATTTTCCTGTGTCCTGTACTACAGTCAACGCACATGGAGAGCTCAAGGCTAAAAATAAGCTAGAAGATCAGAATTCCCGTAGTGAAGGGTTTATCAATAGTGGCATTACTGACATTTTGGACCAGGTAATTCTTTTATGTGAGAGGCTACCCGATACATTGGTATCTCTGACCTCTACTCAGTCTCCAAATATTGCCAAATGGTCCCTGGACAGAGAAGAACAAAATTGCCCCAAGTTAAGAAACACTGCTGTAGACAAAGGGAAGAAAGTAGAGTGAGAGCCATGAAGACACATCATGTACAATTAAAGAGAATAGGCCTACAGAGTCTAAAACAAACTTTTACTTAAGGTTTTATTTATGAGATAGCTACAGATAACCAGAAATGTCTTTATAATTCTGTTCTGAAATCTTGAAAATATTTAATTATCTAAGAGTCAACCATGCTCATTTCACCAAATGAAATGAAATTATACTAGAAGGATTTAGAGGGATTTTGAACAACCAGTTTTGAAAAGATAACAGGCATTTGTCAAACCCCTCTTTCTGACATACTACAATTAGTCAAAATTGTGTTGACTTGTAATAAATGTCAAGTTTGTTTCGTATTCCCTAAAGATTAGACTTTTTAAGACGTTATTTTTATTCCTTAATTAGACAGCCTATATTCAGTGATTACAGTGTGTTCATATATGGGTGCTCAACAAAAAGAAGCGATAGTCTCTGGCCTTCAGGATACATAATAAAAAAGACAGCGATGTATTTGGAGGCATTCTGTTTCTGATCAATTCATAACTTGGGGAGAAGTAGCATGAACTGCTGACCTCATTTCCTGAATCCTGCATTAGAGATATCATTGAAGTTATAAGGAAGTTGGTGGATCCCAGATACTAACCTAAAATCTATGACCATTCCTGGATAGACAGAGTGTCTAAGTTGTTATGCCCTGTGTGCGTGTGTGTTTGTGTGTTGTGGTGAGGGGAGAGGATGAGAGAAATGACAGTCTAGAGCCAAACCAGATTGTATGCCATAAGATTTCATTCCTCTTTGCAGATATAAATTACCTACCAAAGTAGCTGATATCTTCAGCAAAGTATTCATTCACAAAAATAGATCATGAAACATTTATAGAAGACAAACATTAAAAAAAAATGAAGCACCTACATTATTTGAGCAGAAGTACTAATGAACCAATCAAAATAATAATCCAAAATAACGATAATAAATATTCTCAAATATATAAAGGAAGATATGGAGAGAAATGAGCAGGAACAAAAACAATGGGCATTAGGAAAACTATAATAGTTGAAATAGAGTTCAAAGGGTTGGTTGAATAGCCAAATGGATATAAAGAATTAATTAGTGAGCTTGAATATCACAATGAAGAACTCTCCCAAAGGGCATCAAGAATAACAGAGTAAATCAATTTTTAAAAAGTAGTCCCAGAAGGGAAGAAAAAAAATTAAAATAAAGGGAAAAGTTTTTAAATTATAACTGAGAATTCCACAGAATAACAAAAAATAATTTAAAATTTCATATTAATTTCAGTAATATGAGTTAAAGTTACATCAAAAGGCAGAGACTCTCAGATTGACTATGAAAGCAAGATCCAGAAATATAAGATAATTTGCATAATTTTAAAACAAAGTAATACAAAGTTTAAAAAGGAAAAGATAGAAAAATATACACAATATAGATAATCCAAACAAAATATCATGGTAGCAATTTTACAACAGTCAAAATATATTTCAAGATGGAAAACATAACAGTCAAAAAAAAAGATGTCACTACCAATAAATTGCTAACAATCATACTTTTTATATAAATTTAATACTATTGTTTTAATCTATATAAAGAAACAACCGACAGAAATAGGTAGAAAAAAGATAAAATAAAACTGTAGTTGGAGATTTTAACACACAGTCACTTAGAATTTCATAGTTAAGCTAAAGAAATTAAAAATATATTTGTAGCATCTAAAATTAACCATAGATGAATGTCTTGAATAAATAAGGAATTGCAACATAGCAGAATAAGGCAGAAAACTAAATAGGAAATGACAAAGGATCTAAATAGTTAATAGTCACCGAAGGAAAGAACCTACATGACTATAAATACATGAAGAAAAGCCAAACTACACTAGTAATCAGGGAAATGCTGATGTTGTATCTGTATTTCTCCATATTTCTTTGTAAAACAATGAATTGTGTATACAACAGTACCGCACAGTGAAAACTGATGGAAAAATAACATTTTAGTATGCTATGACAAATGTAAATTTGAACATATATATAAATATGACACTATATAATTCTCACCAATTTGTTTATAACTAAAGACAGAAATTTTACAGAATTTAAAGACAGTAACAGATAGTTACTCACCAGAGTAACTATCCATGTTGGGTAGATAGAGATTAGGAGTAAAAAGCTGGGATGGAGAATGAAATAATAAAGTGAAATAAAAGGGAAGGGCTCTTGCATAGACCAATGAGGACTGTGACCCCATGAATGGATGAATATTACGTAATCATTCTATGAACCTGATCAAAAACAAATCATTCTTTTGGAAGGACAGATTTAGAAGAAACTAGTTGTAGGGGAAGTGGGTGGTAGATGTAACACAGAGGTAAGGACAAATAAACTGAGTCTTCAAGGAGAAGTAGGGTTATACTGGGTAGAGAACACAGAGGAAATCATTCCAAGATAATGAAACATCACACACAAGGACATGGGCAAGAAAGAGATCATCATGTTCAGGGAGCAGCAGGTAGTCTGGGGGGTGTAGACGATAAGATTCGGTGGATTGAGGAAGATAGGTGAAAGAATAGAAAATGACGCATGACTGGTGTCAAAGCCAGAGTGATAGATTGGGTCCAGATTGTGAAGCCCCTCATACGTCCTAGTAGGAAACCACTGGAAATCTGGAGAGGTGGGAATAAGGGATAGATTGACCCTTGGTGGCTTGTGAAAGCCACATGAAGAATTTCCAAGCTGTCACAAGCTAGCCAAGCTGTCAAGATTCCAGAGCTGGAGTGCAGTAAAGCAGTTAGCTAAAATGAGGCTTCTGTGAAGAATGTTCCTGTCACTCTGTGTGGGGTGGCATCTGCTGTAACTAGAGACGAGCAAGTCAACAGACACTTTGATCGTCAAATGATTTATGTCAGCCATCATGTGTGAGAGTGACAGCCACACATCTGTCATCAGGACAATGTTGTATAAAAGTGATTTTAATTGTGTCTGGATTATAAAATGAGCAGAACATCAACGAGATAAATTATGGAATCACAGCTAATTTGCAGATTGTATTATGAAGGACAAAGTAAACTCCCAATGGACGGGGGTGGGGGGGGAGTTATTTCACTGATAGGAGGTGTAGGTAGGAATGTTTTTATAAAAAATGGCAACATTCATTCTATGACAAGAGACTTGACTCAGAAAAACGTCAAGGTGATATATTCTGTTTTCTGTCCTGTATTTAATCAACTGCAGAAGGTATTGATAGAAGAAGCAGACTGTAAGATAAGGACTTGTGAATGTCAAATGTTGAAAGATATTTTGAGTTTTGGGTAATCTCTTCCAATTTGCTATGCATATTAGCCACAATTTAATGTCTCCCTACTGTTTTTCACCTGCCTCTCTGACATTTCCCTCCCCTCCATTCCTTATTGCTTCTGCCCTCATGTAAAGCCTTATCTTCTTTACCTGTGTCTCTCTCCTGCCACTACAGGATGAATCCTCCTGAAGCAAGACTCAGATTATCCAAGTTCCTTGCCCATAAACTCCTTTAGGTTAAGCACTGTCTGCAGAATCCAGTTTCTACTCCTCTTCTTGAGGTCAAGGGCCTTCATGACTTTCTTTCTTTCTTTCCTTCTTTCTTTCCTTCTTTCTTTCTTTCTTTCTTTCTTTCTTTCTTTCTTTCTTTCTTTCTTTCTTTCTTTCTTTCTTTCTTTCTTTCTTTCTTTCTTTCTTTCTCTCTCTCTCTCTCTCTCTCTCTCTCTCTCTCTCTCTCTCTCTCTCTCTCTCTCTCTCTCTCTCTCTCTCTTTCTTTCAACAACTCATTCAATAAATATTGATTGAATACCTACTGCATGCCAGGCACCGTTCTGGACATGTGGGTCATATCAATGAACAAAACCTGACAAACACCACTGCCCTCGTGTAGCTTACAGAGGCCCTCAACTTAACACTTCAAATCAATTTCCCATCAGACTGCTAAGAAAACACAAACTATGTTACTCATAAATCCTTGAACACTTTTTCTATTTTCTACTTTTGCTTGATTTTTTTATTTATATATTCAATAAAAACTTCTTTTCTATTAAATATATCATTGACATCTGTGCAATTCCTTGGGCTCTCAGTTTCTCAACCTTTCATTCAAAGATCGCTTTCTCTTTTCCACCTCAGCCAATCCCTTTTCACTTCAGCCTGGTTTTTTCATTCCCCAATATCCAGCGAGCTCATTTTCCCACCTACTCAGGCCTTCACTCAATTTTCACCTCAGTGAGGCCTCTCCTGGTTATCATATAAAATTACCTCCATCCTGCCCTGCTCCCTAAAATACGTTTTTCCCTTTTCCTGTTTTAATTTCCTCCTTTAACCTTAACTGTAATTAACATACTATGTATGTTTTTATTACCTTGTTGTTTGTCTGTGTTTCCCTCTAGAATGTATGTTTTCTAAGAGTAGATTTCTTTTTTATACAGTGCTGTGTCTTCAGTGCTTGGCTCATAGTAGGTGACAAATATTTACTAAACAAATGAAATTAACTTTCCACTATATTTTTATTCTTGGATTTTCCATCAATTCAAATGTCCCCAAAACATTCAAGACGCACTATGAACTTCTATTAAAGTGCCAAGATTCTTTCACAAGTCCTCTGATTGCCTTCCTTGGACCATCTCCTAAGGGTCAGAGGCCTCTTAGATTCCAAAGAGCAGAGCACAAGGTCTTAATCCTAAAATCAGACCTAATTTTCAGAGTCTCGTATCCTCAACTTTCACTCTTATTGATTCTGTCTGAGCGATCAGATTCAGTACTCAGCTTTTGAATAAGCCCATAAATCTACGGTAGATTGAGATTCTTCTCAGTAACTGATGACCTCCCTTGTAAAGCTTTGTACTCCTGCTGCTTCTCCCTTACCCTCTGACCAACAGCAGCATCTCGACAGACTCTGCTCTAGGTAAAATGCCTGGTTTAGGCTCTTCTTTTCCCTCATGTAGGATTCCAAGGGATTCCTTTAGGACAACCCACAGCTCCAGAAGGATATAAATATATATATGTTGTATACAAATAAATATATATAGGATGTAAATATATACACATATATATACATATATACATATATATACATATATATGTATATATATAGTTTCATAGTACATATATACATATTTATATACATAGTTGCATATATATACATATATATGTATATATATAGTTGCAGAGTACCTGCCAAAATTAAGTTATATTAGTGGTTTCCTAAGGCAAGGGGATGTGTATAATTGGGTGGGGGAAGGGGTAGGAGTGACTGCTAAAGGGTATGGAGTTTTTTGAGGGGGGATGAAAATGTTCTAAACTTAGATTGTGATATAGTCATATGACCTTGTGAATATACTAAAAATCATTGAAGTGTATGGGTAAAGTTTATGGTATGTGAATTACATCTCATAGAGATATTTTTAAAAACTCTTTATGCATACTCTATTTTTGCCTCTTTGAATATCCATCTACTGCTGTTCCAATCTTTAGATCCCAAACATGTATTTCATTCATTCAATAAGTATTCACTGCTACTTGTCAGTTACCATGCTAGACACTAGCGATATAAAGACAACAAGGAAGCCATGGGCCTCACTTCTATAGCTTAAATCTCATAAAAAGTAGATTGAACAAGTGATAATATAAAGAATAACCCTCTGTTAACTGCTTGGAGAGGCAGTTAACAGAGGGTTATACCTAATCCAACAGTAGTCTCTGTGGTAGTTACCATGGTGATTACTATAAAGCTACTCAATAAATGCAGAGAAAATGTGGTCACTCATATCCACAATTCTAACTCTTTTTTTTTTCCCCCTCTCCTCATGTCTTGGCAACTTCCATACAGATACTTAGACATCTTTGTCAGTGCCAGAGATCTGATGTGGTTTTGTGTGTCCAGGAAAGACCTTCAGGCACAATGTTTTCTATGGCTGATACCTAACTCCTAGCATCTCACAAAGTCTTAGGTTTTTCATGCAAATTCCCATTATTTGATAAGAACAAGTTTTCAGAAGATAATTCCCTTTCAAAATTACCCCAAAAAATCAAGCTCAGTATATCCCATATTGTTATACACTTCAAATCCCAGTGATTTTGCATGAGCTATTTCCTCCTGGCACTTTGTTTCAAAACACATTGACTTCTTGTTAAAGGGATGAAAATATATGTTCTCAACACAATTTCTTGAAACAGAATCTTTCACTTCAAAGAAGATCGAGAGACCAAAGGATTCAAGAATAGAGTTCTTCCAGAACAAATGCTACACTTAGGAGATTTGAAGCAGTTTTCAAACACTGGCATGAAGGTGCCCCTAAGTCATTTTATTAAATTCCAATTTGTGAGATAAACCATAGTGAAGTCTCATGTTGCCTCTCTTGTTGTGTTCAGCTGTGTCTCCTTATTTATGAACCTTTTTAGGTGCAGTTTGAGGAATTTTTGTTTGTTTCCTCTTTATTGGCTTCTTCTCAGCTGGAGGAAATCAATAAGGATATGCTTAACAAAATCCTTAAGAATTTTATCACAATCTGTCTAAGCCACCCTATCGTCTGATTTACCCAACAAGAGCATATGATTATTCAGACATTAAAATGTGTTAAAACAGGCAGCCATGTTGTAGTGGGCAAAACACCTGAAACTGGGATCAAAAGACCTATGGTTGAGTCTGAACTTAGCAAAGCACCACTCCTCTCTGGGCCTCAGGGAAAGGGTGTAGCACTGTGTTTGTCCAAAAATAAGACCTACCTGGAAAATAAGCCCTAGCATGATTTTTCAGGATGACATCCCCTGAAAATAAGCCCTAATGCATCTTTTGGAGCAAACGTTAATATCAGACCCGGTCTTATTTTTGGAGAAACATAGTAATCTGTAAAGCACTATGCAAAAGTAAGGTTTTATCCTGAAGATATTTCAATAATTCAAAGTGTTTTGATATTATTTCATGCTGATTTTCCAGGCACAATGTTATATACACAGAATTATTGCTACACATTCACATTTACTTTTTTAATTTTCATCGAGATACAACATTATATTAGGTTCAAGTATACAACATGATTCAATATTTGTATATATTGAAAAATGATCACCACAGTGAGTATATTAACATCCATCACCATAAAGAGTTACAATTCTTTTTTCCTTTTTTGGGGGGGATGAGAACTTTTAAGATCTACTCTCTTAGCAACTTTCAAATGTACAATACAGTATTCATAACTATAGTTACCATACTGTATAGTACATCACCATGATAATCATTCATATTTAAAATTATGCTACAGGATCACAGAGTAAAGATTTTCCCATTTGTTACCCTAAAACTTTACTCCGGCTCATCCGTCACCCTTGTCAGTCCAGTTTCTTCCCTGCTACTGTCTTCTGCCACCTCCCTTCCACATCTGCAGTCTTCACGTGTGTACTTATGCTATTCTCCCTTCCCTCGTCCTTGTCACCTATCTGTTCCCCACTTATTCCTCCAAGTCCAAAATAGAAGATGTCTTATCCATGATACATTTTTTAGCTTCCTTAGTAGGTATGATTCTTTTCTTTTTCTAACTTATTTTTATAAAAATACCACACACACACACACACACACACACACACACCTTAAGTTGCCTCCTATCTGTCTCATGGCCTCCAAATCGATTAGGCTGCTGCTGGAAGGGAGTGGTGGAGAGCAAGCCCGGAGAGATCAGCTGGGGTGAAATTGCAGAAGTCCTTGAATTCCAGGCATCTCTAAGCACCTTGGAGATATTAAAAGGTTGGAAGAGAAGAGTGGCATGTCAGGGCTGCCTTCAGGGAGATCAAAGAGGTTAGAGACCAGCATGGAGCCTGCTGCAACTGTCAAGGCAGGAGGTGGTATGGATAATAGGTAGAAACTTGATAATGGAAGTATGGAGAGGCTAACAGTGAAAAGGCCAGACATGGGGTTTGTGATAATGTCCTGTGTAGTCCGCATTTTCCCACGAAACCTGCTCTTACTGAGTGCTGTCTGTCTCAGGAACTGAAACCATCATCTTCTGAACCATAGAGGGTAGAAATCCAGGAGGCCTACTGGGCGCCACCTTGTCCCTTACTCTAGATGCCATCAAATCACTAAGTTACACCAAGTCACCCTCCAAGATTGCATCCTCCACTTTTCTCCACCACTTAACACCACCTAGGACCAGGCCTTTGGTGTCTCCAACTCAGATTACTCCTACCAGCTATCCTTCCTCCAGGACGTTCCCTGTCCCCCCAATCCATCCTTCAACTGTCAGACAGATCTACCTGAACTGCTACTCTGATCCATTCATTTTCATGAATGTTTAAAAACATGTCAGTGATGCCTTCTGGACCACAACATTAATTCTAATTACTTTAGTATGGCTAATAGTTGTCCAGTGTGGCTCTTTATCAATCCCCCAGACTCCTCCCTTGCTTCTCTAGGTTCTACTCTCCCACCCCGAACTTCTCGCAATTCTGATAGGATCTAATGTTGAACACCTCCATGCCTTTGTGAATGCATTCTCTTTCCCCTTCCATTTTCTCCCTCTCAAAATTACTTCAAAACTTATTTCATTCTTCAAGTATTCAAGGAAACACTCGTCCTCAGTGGGAAACTTTCCATGTCCCTTCCCTGTGCTCGCAGAGTACCATCATGATGCCTGCTGACCTCACAAAACACAATAAATTGTAATTATCTCTATTTGACTCAGAGTTCCGCAGGGACAAAGACTGAGATTTTCATCCTATTATCCTCAGCACCTATTACAATTTCAAGGCACACAGCTAACATGCCATGATGGTTGAATAAATCAACAAATCAGTGATTGTGTGAGATGGCACTCCCAAAATGGAAAGGTGGAAAATAAACCAAATGCATAAAGCCCCAGATGTTCATATTCTGATCCAAATCCAGGTTCATGCTTGAGTCAGAGCTGGGCCTTAATCAAAGATAAGGACTCCTGCTAAGATCAGAAAGCACATTAGGGCTGGCATGTGCCAAGCTAAATTTATACACTGCGCAGTGCTGTTGATTTTGAAGGAGGAGCCAATGCTGGAGTGAGCTTGACCCACTTGTCACTGTTGTGTAGCAGAAAAAAAAAATCACTGGACTTATCAGAAACCATCAGTTCATTCCTGATCCTGCCTCTTACTTACTAGTCTGCAAATGAAACGTATCCCTTCTGTGACTAAGTTTTACCATCTTTAAATGGATAGCATAATCATGTTGCACACCTTACATAACTGACAGCAAATTTAAATAAGATAAGGTATACAAAGTGCCTATTATAGTGGCTGGCTCCAAGCGATAAATGAAAATTACAATAATTACTACTATCATGTGAGAGTTTCAGGCACAGTAAATATTTTGCATGTGTTTGCTTTTAAGGAGTATGGACAGTTCCAAGGTCATTAAATTCTAATGAACCCAATTCTGCAGAGGATTCTATCTCAGGCTTGACCCACATTACAGACTTATCTCACTTGGTTGGTGATCAGTCTATAGGATATAAGACATGCCTAGAAGATGAAAAATTTCAAAAAGTGAATGTTGCTTCACCTATATAGACACAAGTTATAAAACAACGATTATATGCCAGGTGCTCCACAACTGTAGAAGAAAGATGTTATTATCCCCATGTTACAAATGAGGAAAGTAATATTCCAAGGAGTTATGTGCCCAAAGTCACACAAAAATGGCAAAACCCTGATTTGAAACAGGTCTGTTGGCTCCCAAACCCATGTGCTTTCCATTCATGTTGCTTTTTCACTGAGTTTTGTCCTGCAGTTTGTGGGACACAAAGCACTCTCAGATACATAATGTCCTTTGACCTGGCCGAATACCCTATGAAATAATCAAATACAAAAACTGAGACAGAGGACATTTAAGTTGCTTGTGCAAGGTCACAAAACAGTGAACAGCAGCCCAAGAACTCAACCTCCTGTCTTCTGACAGTTATCCACTCTACCTCCTTACAGTGAAGTAACTGCCATCTGGCTAGACTGAAGAGTGTAGAAATATAGAGAACTGCTTCTTCTCAAACCTAGCATCATAAACTCACACAAAACTTACTCCTGGTGGAGTAGTCATACAGTCTATACTCATGTGAAATAAAGTCATTATATAACACATTATATATAAATTCCTTCCCAGCTTCTTCCTGGTACTAGAAGAAATTAACCCATATATGCAAAGCGATGCATATACCAAAGCGCACACCTGGGGTTGAAGGAATCTGCTCATAGGTCATGAGGTGCTAATATTTTTTAATGTTTTATTTATTCAGAAAACGGGCTTTATTAAAAACCACAGAGATTTGAATGAAACTGTAAATATGTGTTAAATGCAGTTTTAGTGATCATGTTGTAGTAAATGAATTGAAAAATCTAATATTCGAAAAGAGTTTCTATTTCAGTTGTTGGAAAAATTTATCAAGCATTTATTGAGGTGCCTGTTGTCCTAGGCAGTGGGATACAGAGATGATTAAGACATGGCTGTACCCTCAAGAAGTTTCTGATCCTATAGGGGAAATTTGCCTATAAACAAATAACTATATAATAAATTATGCTTTGTTTGCCTACATTATCATGCCAGAAAGAGGTACACAATGCATGGAACAGCCAGTTTTATGCAAAGATACAAATAGACTTCAGAAAATAAGTGACACTTAAGCTGAATCTTGAAAAGAAATAATTACCAAGGGGACAACGAACTACAGATGGATGTGTGGGGATTAAAGGACATTATTAGCCTCTTTTGTCCAGTGAACTTCAAATAGTGCCATGGAACTGAAGTTTAGGGGACATGAGAAGTAGACATGGTAAGACTTAACATGAAGTCATAGTAAGAGCCTGAACTGTGGCAGGAGCAGTTAAAATTGAACAGATGATATCTCATAGATGTCCAGGACAATTTTAGGTTTGCCTACATGTAAAAGAGAGAAAGTTCTCCGCTTTTGTGGCTTGAGGATGTCAATAACCAAGACAAAGAAAAAAGGAGGAATATGTAACAGGAAAAAAAGAGTTTTCTCTTTGATAATTGGCTTGAGAGTCTATGTAATATTCACATGACGAGGGAAGTAAGTTGACAGAGAGATAAATGAGACAAGATCTCAGAAGAAAGGTCCAGCCTAGAGATACAAAGTAAGAATCAATCATATTTGGGTGACTGATAAAAAAATCACATGAATAGACTTCTGGCCAAGATGGCAGAGTAGGAAAATACTATGCTCACCTCCTCCCATGACTACATCAGAATTACAACTAAACTACAGAACAACTATCATTAAGAATCACCTGAAGTCTAGCTGAACAAAAGTCCCAAACTAAAGACATACAGAAGAAGCCATGTCAAGTCTGGTAGGAGGGGCAGAGATGCAGAATGGTCTGGTCTCACACCCATGCATGGTGGTTAAAAATTGGGAGGGATATCTCAGCTGAGGAGATCCCCCTAAAGAGTGAGTGGTCCCAGTCCCACACTGGGGTCCCCAGAACAGGGTTCCAGTGATGGAGAGAGAAATCCTCACAATGTCTGTTTGTAAAAACCAGTGGAGACTGGCTGCATGAGGTGGAGGGCAGCTGGAGTCCCAGGCACTCCTCTTAAAGGACCCACACACAAACTTACTCACTGATGGACTCAGTTGCCATGAGCTCCTATGCTGGGGCAGCAGCTCAAAAGACATGAAGGACATAACGGGAGGAACAGAATTGTCTGGCTTCAGATGAGGGCTGGAGGGACACCTTTCTCGCAGACAGAAGGGCTGGCAGAAGCCACTGTTCCTTTGTAGAGCCCTCCCCTCTTTCAGCCTGCAGGCACAGGTAGGTACCAAATCTGAGTCGCCATCAATCTAGCTAAAACTGTTTGTCCCACCCTGGTGATTTTCTGAGACCCCACGCCACCCAAATTGCAGGCCCATCCTGGCTACTTCCAGTGAATTCTCTATACAAATGGCCTGTATTGGCTCATGTTAGGACTTTCCTAAAATCTCTCAAAGGTTCATAAACCCCAAACAAGCAGCATCTGGCCTTCCCATGTCCCATACATCTTGCTAAGCAATCCCAAGCCAGGCACTAGAGGCAGCCAGTCTCAGTTAGCAGCTCAGCCTCTCTCAGGCACCTCCATGCACAGTACAAGTAACAACCATCTGCAGCTCACTTTGTAACTCATACCAAGAGGCCCTGGGCAGGGCACAGGCAGGGGCTGACCTTGGCATGCAACAGAATCCCTCCCAAGAGGCCCCAAAACTAACAAACTTAGTGGCCAGCTTCAGACTGTACCAGTACCACCCAACCACCTCCACAAATGACACATGCAAAGACAGACATGGCAGGCACCAGAGCCCCACTAAAGCAAATCATCTCTGTAGAGTCAACCTCTTTACCACAGCTTCTCCACTGCAGTCATGGCCAGTCTTCACAGCCAATCAGCTGGAGGGCCAATCCCTCCCATAGGTGTGCAAACAGCAATCAAGGCTCAACTAAACCAGGAGTGCATACACAACCCATAAAAGGGACAAACCTGGAGCACCTGCTTCAGGACAAGGGGGATTGTGCCACTGGGCCCCACAGGGCTACCCAAGGCCCTACTACATAAGGCCACTCTACTAAGAGAGAGAAATCGCAGCCCTACCGAATACATAGAAATAAATACAGGGAGGAAACTAAAAAGAGGAGCAAAGAGTTTCCCAGACAAAAAAAAAAAAAAAAGCTAAAGGAGTTCCTCAACATCAAACCAGTATTACAAAAAAATGTTAAAGGGACTTTTTCAAGAAGAAGAAGGAAAAAAGATAAAAAATATGAATAATAAAATGGCAATAACTACATATGAGTATCTATCAACAATTACTTTTAATATAAATGGCTTAAATGCTCCAATCAAAGAGTGGCTGAATGGATAAAAAACAAGACCCTTATATATGCTGCCTACAAGAAACTCACTTCAGATTGAAAGACACACACAAATTGAAAGTAAGGGGTAAGGGCAGAGGGGGCTAGTACAAGAGGGTAAATAGGGTCAAATATATGGTGATGGAAGGAGAACTACTCTGGGTGGTGAACACACAATTTTATATATAGATGATGTATTAAAGATTTGTATATTTGAAATCAATGTACTTTTATTAACCATTGTCACCCCAATAAATTTTAATTAAAAGAAGAAGAAAGAAAGTAAATAGTGGGAAAAAGATATTCCACGAAAATGAAAACTAAAAAAAAAAAAAACTGAGGTTGCAATATTTATACCAGACAAAATAGACTTTAAAAGAAAGGCTGTAATAAGAGACAAAGAAGGACCCAGTAATTCCACTTCTGGGTATTTATCCAAAGAAACCCACAACACTAATTTGAAAAGACATATGCATGCATATGCTTACTGCAGCATTATTTACAATAGCCAAGATATGAAGCAACCTAAGTATCCATCAATAGATGAATGGATAAAAAAAAGTGGTACATGTATACAATGAAATATTACTCAGCCATAAGAAAGAATGAAATTTTGCCATCTACCTCACAACACGGATGGACCTAAAGTGTATTGTTCTGAGTAGAGTAAGTCAGGCAGAGAAGAACAAATGCCAAACGACTTCACTCATATGTGGAATCGAAGGAACAAAACAAACAAGCAAACAAAACAGAAAAAAAAACTCATAGAAACAGAGAATATTTTGATGGTTGCCAGATAGGAGTGAGTGGGGGAATGGGTGAAAAGGGGGAAGGGATTACGAAGTACATATTGGTAGTTACAAAATAGCCATGGGGATGTAAACTGCAGCATAGGAAATATAGTCAATAATACTATAATAACTATGTATGGTATCAGATGAGAACTAGATTTATCGAGGTGACCACTTCGTAAGTTATATAAATGTCTAATCATTGTGTTGTACATCTGAAACTATAATAATACAATATTGTATATCAACTGTAATTGAAAAATAAATTTAAAAATTATTTTAAAAAACTCACATGAATGGATGGCTTTGTCCAGAGAGGGTAGGTAGAGTGAGAGGAGAGAAAAGGCTGAGGACAGAGCGCTAAGAAAGAATATTTAAGATACAGCATAATGGTCAGAAAGAGGAAAAGATACCCCAAAGAAGATGAAGAGGAAAGGTCCATAGGTATAAGGAAATCAAGGGAAAGTGATTTCTTAAAAGCCAAGGGAAGAAAGAGTTTAAAAATAAGGATTGAGCAGTCAGCAGCTCCAATGCCACAGCAAGCCAGCAAGCTCAAGGAAGAAAAGAGCTAGAAAGAGATAGCAAGACTTCTACTGAGGTAAAAAACACTATTCAATAGACAGATAAAATATGATGAGAATCTGCATTAAGACAAGAATGAGGGGATAATGAAAATGCAATGAATGGAAGAGTCTAAGAATTCATCTTTCTCTCTCTCTCTCTCCCCACCCCCCACCCAAAAGAAAGAATTCATGATATGTCTTGAATATGTATTAGATATGAGGGTTAAGAAGAGTCAAAGATCACCTTACCAAAGTTTCTAGCTTGTGTGACACAGCTCACCAAAATAAAGACTGAGTCTGGTGACAAAAATTATGAGTTAAGTTTTGGAGGTTTTGTGTTCTTAGTGCTTATGGCACATCCAGAGTAGATTCCAACAGAAATAAAACAGAAGAAAAGGCATACATCGTTGAAAAGAAAGTGAGTGGCTAGAGAAATGCACCATTAGTCTAAGGTGAATAAAGAATTGAAATCATGAAGGGGAAACCACTGGAAGAAACATCAAAGGAAAAAAACTTCAACCTCAAAGAGGAATGAAAAGCTGTAGGGATAAGAGAGCATGATTGTAGTTTAACATTTCAAGAGTTGAAATGGTACCTGCAATAACTACCATGTGACTTTGGAAGTGAAATAGTTGGAATAAAGGAGAAAACTATTGGAGTCCATGAGGTCAGGAAGATTTAACACTAATACAGGTCATCTGCCTGAGTGTGGAAATTATCTAGAATGATCATAGGTAGGAAGAGAAGTGAAAACAGTGGTCAGGAGCAAAAGTCCTTGATGAATATGAGGGAGTAACCAGGAGTTTAGGAAATGGGAGCAATTGAGAGCTATATATATAATACAACAAAATACTACATAGAGGTATTTTATAAAAGGCAGGAAGATAGAACAATGTTTGTACGTCAGAATGAGAAAAAAAAGAATAATGTTGGCAGAATCTCCAGGACCTTTCAGGCACATAATGGAAGTGAACAGACAGTCTCTGCCTCAGGGGTTTACAGAAGAAAACGGTATCCACGCAGAAGGACCAGAGTTCTGATAAGAATTCGAAAGTAAAGATCCCATGGACAGAATTGGGAGATAGAACCCGAAGAAAATAAGCACTATGCAGAATGAGGGTGGCAATATCTTAAAAAGGAAGCTGAAGATGGCGACTCTTGCCTTTTACTCACATGTCTGCAATTACAGAATGAGAGTTGCCTTAGAAATTATTGGTGTCAAGCTTCAAAATTGGCATGAAACACCAGAGGCCTGATACGGTTGTTGTCTTTATGTTTCATTAATTAGTTGCTGAGACACTGTTCTGGTCATCCTAAAAGGAGTCTGTGGTGACACAGAGCACACATTCTCTGGTCCCTGCCTCTGAGGAGCCCACAGGGAAGGAGAAAAGAGTCTCAGAAATACCTACTTACATGGTAGAATGATGTCATTGCTCTGATAGATTCAGAAATCCTGTCCTTACCTGGTTTCTGCTACATTTCCACAGTACCGGGAAATGTTCTCCATTGCAGATTTTATAGTCCTCCCTTTTTTAAAGAAACAGATGCTCCTCGACCAACAATGGGGTTATGTCCCAATAAACCCATCATAAATTGAAAATATCGTAAGTCAAAAGCGTATTTAATGCACCTAAACTACAGAATTGAACATTAGAGCTTAGCCTGGCCAACCTTAAACATACCCAGAACACTTACATTAGCCTACAGTTGGGCAATTATCCTGAGTAATTGCCTTCCTCTGTTTCTTCTCACCGAAAGAAGGAGACACAGCTGGGTGTTTTGTAGATCTGCAAAAACACAATATCCAAAAAGCACTGGCAACACAGTACACCGCCGAGTATCAGTTGTTTATCCTCATGACTGCGTGGGTGACTGGGAGCTGCAGCTCACTGCCTCTACCCAGCTTCACAAGAGATTATTGTACCACATGTCACTAACCCAAGAACAGATCAAAATTCAAAATCCAAGTACAGTTTCTACTGAATGTATTGCTTTCACACCATAGTAAAGTCAAAAAAAAAAAAAAAGAGGAGGTGGAACCATCATAAGTCGGGGACCTTCTGTAGCTGTTCGGGTACATGTTACCTTGCTTGAGGAACGAGGTGGGAAGCAGGGAGGATGGAGTAACAAGTGGCAGTAGGAAGTGACTGGTCATAAAATACAATTACCAACACACTGGGAAACACTCACCATCTTGGGTGTGAAGTTATCTAGAATGACAACAGTAATTGAGACAGAGGTGAAAATTGTGACCAGGTATAAAGTCTTTAAGAACCTGAAGTTCAAGAGACTGCAGTTTATCTCCCTTCCATGGAAAAGAGAAATGGCACTTATTGAGGGTTACTTTCATTAGTGGAGAGTAGGTGGCAGCAGCTATGGCAGATTCAGAGGTTCAATTTTCTTACTGGCAAATGGAAATTATAAAATGTACATTGCAGGACTGTTGTGAGGACTAGATGAGATAATATGTATAAAAATTCTTAGCATGATGCCAAACACTTTGCAGATTTTTTAACCTGGTAACACAAAACATGTATTTTTACATAACTGTTCTCTCTATAATTCATTTCAATCCTACAGATGGCCAATGACTTAAAACGGCTTTTTGTAGAGCCTGGTATTCCACAAATCATTGCCCATTCAGCTGTCTTTTAACCGTTCCCAATTAATTCTTATCTCTCTATATATTAATTCTAAATATTTAGTTTCTCTAGTTGCATCATTCATTCCCAAAATTAGCATATAAATGTTAGCATATATAACACAACCCATATGTATATATTAAAATATGTGTGCATATCATGGTAGGAAATTAATTTATTTTCCCTCTATTACTCTAAACTCATTTTGTTGCTTGTTTTCAATTTACTTTGTTTGTTGGATTTTTAAACCGATTTATTGATGTATCACTATCGTTCTAGACAGTAAAGCCTTAAAAAATCCCTTTCTCTAAAATGAGAATAAAATTTATGAGAATAAAATTTACATCAAAAGAGTTTTTGTGAAGACTCAAGGGGATCATGTAACTGCCTAATTCAATGACTATCACATGGTCGGAGCTCAATATTATTAGAAAAATAATTTCCTTCTCTCTTGACATGGAGGCAGCATAGGGCAGAAGGTGGAGCATGAGTTTTGATCTCTGAGAAAACATAAGTTGAAATCAGAGCTTTGCCCAGTCATAGGACCCTGGTGAAGTTATTCAACTTCCGTAAGCCTTACTTTACTCCTTCATTCATAACAAGAAGATAATAACACTGACTTCACAGGGTCACTGTGGAAATAAAATGACACAACACCTGAAAAGAGTCTGAAATAGGGCAGAACACATTATATTTGCTCAACAAAGATTTTTTTATAAGACTACATAGTTTTCTAACTGTATGTTTTTTCAAACATTTTGGAGATTTTTATTTTCCATTTGAACCCCATAAAACAGCAAGTCAATCTCTTTATGATTAGGAAATACCTGCATTTCTGATTAGTCCTTTCCCCAATATGAGAGAAATAACAACCTTATCAAGATTCATATTGGTATAGGGACTTAAATTATCTCTCAGAAACATCCTGAAAGGCTCTATCATTCCTTCTGCTTTGCTTCTTTTAATCAATACTGATACCTTACATCAGTACAGTAATTTTCACTTCTCCAAAATGCTTTCAAAAATTGATCTTACAATATTTACATAATACTCCCTCAGTATGAGGCAGGACATACATTATCATTTTCATTCTAGAGATGAGGAACTAAGGATCAAAAATGAATTAATCAAGGTCAAACCGCTGGGAAGTGTCAGAGCTGGGTTTTTAATCTGGTCTTTCCAACTCCAAGGCTCATGTTCTTTTCACATGAGGAGTTATAGTGACAGAGTCAAAATTAAAATTACATTTCCAAGTTCTAATTTCATGCACTGTTCTGCGAGATCATAGCTGCCTCTCACATCAGTTAATGGCAACGTTCCCTGTATGACACCACTAAATTCAACAGCCAAACTAACGCATTTCTATAGCACAGTCATAAAGGTACAGAATGTCAAAAATAAAAGAGCCGATAAAAAGCATCTAGTTCAATATTAGGGCAACAAATCAAGAGCAAGAAATGTTAGGAGACTTGTTCAAGACAATACTTATTAATGTCAAGTCAGAACCAACCATGGGTCTCTGACTTCTGGTTCAATGTCCCTTTCAACCATTCTACACTGTTCTCCCAGACAAGGCCAAAAAGACATTGAATTTCTCTTGTTTCTTTATTGAAATACTTGCTTGCTTAGGATTCCTGAGATAATTTTGTCTTCTGTTAACTTAAAATTAGATGGTTAGTAGGGAAATCAGTTATTTTATTTAAATGTGTTTAGCATTCTCTTTAAGGATTCTTCAATATGTAAAGAAGAAATATTGTTTATTCAAATGTATCACTTTTCTTCCGTAAGTCCAGATTTAAGTAAATGCCCTATTTTAATTAGAAATTAAGTGAGAGCCATTCCTTATCATTTCTGAGGTTGAAAATCATTTGCTTGAAGAAATTTCACCTTAGAAGTAAAATCTGGAACACTCTGCCTCGATTCCACAGTACCGTAAAATTTGCCCAAGTATTCTGCTATTACAAACGTATTAACAAGACACATTTGACACTATCATGATATATGATTGTAACCAAAACTATTAACACATCATAATCTGTTGCAGCATTCCCACAGTTATTTTCCTTTCTTTTCACCTTCCTAACAAAGCAACAGAGCTCTGACCCAAACATAAAAAGTCATTCTGTTTTCCCTACATATTTGAAACACTAGTTCACAGAATTGTCCTTTCTTATGACAGCTATTTTCTTGTGCTTGGAGAAAGCTTCTGGGACTTGTCATATACCAACTCTCTTCCTTTTGGGCAATTTAAAATTTAGAATTGGCTTTACACAAAACTAAAATAAATTACCATTTATAACTGTATTATTTCCTAGGAGGTATGATATATGAAGAAAAGTTGTACGCTTTCAAATCAGACACATGGGGGTTTAAGCCCCAACTCCTCTACATATAAACTTTGTGACCTTGAATAAGCCTTAATTTCCACATTTTTAGACTAAGGATAATAAACCTACCTTACAGAAAAGTTGCAATTATTAAAGGAGACAAGGTTTATAAAAAACCTAATACAATATTTAGTACACATCTATAGTGTACCTTCAAGAAATGTTAAAATAAAATAATGGTAATGATAAACTAACATACTAAAGAAGACATTCACTAAATTTAAAACCTCAACGTTAGACTATGCTGCCAGTTTCTATTAACTTTTTCTAAGTCTGAAGCAAATCATTCACAAAAAGGAGTAAATAATTGAAGGATTTTTCCCTATTCTTTAATCATTCATTCAACAGCGATTAATGAGCGCCTCCTAAGAACCAGGGACCGTACAAGACACAGAAGATATAGCAGTATGTTCTAAGACATTGTCCTCATGAAGCTCATATGTGCATAATAAGCAGAAAAAAATAAGAAATAGAAAATGATGAGTGAGGGTATCTGGTTGGATTTCCACCAAAAGGAGACCCTGAGATAAGAACTTGAGTAATAGTTTACTTGGTGCATGGTCCCAGGAAACAAAATGAGGGAGTGGGGAGTGAGAAAGGCAAATAAAGAATGTCTTAAATAATACTGTACTGTATACTTGAAATTTGCTAAGAGAGTAGATTCTAAGCAGTCTCACCACGCACACAAACACACACACACACAAGTAACAATGTGAGATGATGGATGTGTTAAATAGCTTGATTGTGGCAATCATTTCACAATGTACACGTATTTCAAATCATCACATTATACACCTTAAATATATACAATTTTTATTTGTCAATCACATTTCAATAAATCTGGGATGGGGAAGATTCAAATCGTTCCCAACCAGAAAAAGAATGACTGGATGAATGGATTGCCATGTGGGCAACAGGAAATAAATCCCAATGCAGATCCACAGAGAGACTGTATAACACATACCTTGGAAATCTCCCACCAAGAGCAAAGGTGGGTTGTGTACACACTAAATCTTGCCCCTAATTAGTTGAAATTTGCTCCTTAGGACAGTATCTCTAATCCTTCCAGTCCATCACACCTACGAGCCAAGCAAACTCTGGTGTTCGGAGATAATCTTCCTACAAAGACATGAAAATATTTGGGGTAGAAAGCTACCTGCATGTACAGGAAATTGTCCATCAAAGCTACAAAAGACTTCTGAAGTAAGCGCAAAGATATGGGTGGGATCCAATAGCATTTTCTATACATGGGTTGCCACTCAAGATAGAACAGTCAACAAAGTCCTTTCTGAGCAGTAGAAATGTGATGAGACACAAATAAAGTCAGGAAGTGAAACATGCAAAGATCTAGATATAGAGTATTACAAGCAAAGGGAAAATAAATTAGAAAACCCTGAGATAAAAGCAAGCTTCACCATGTTCAAGAAAGCTTGGCTGATTGGAGTGAAATGAGCAAGGAAAGAGAGCCGAGAGAGAGAGAGAGAGAGAGAGAGAGAGAGAGAGAGAGAGAGAGAGAGAGAGAGAGAGGTCAGAGATGATGTGCGAAAAGCTAGATCATACAGGACCATATAAGCCATAGTAAAGTTTGCACTTTATTCTAGATAAGACGAAGATCCACTGGAAGGGTGCTGAGCAAAAGAATGAGGTAAATCAACTTATATTTCAAATTTAAATTCTGGCTGCTACTTGGAAAATGGACTATAGGGAGGTAAGAGTATAAGGAGGGAGACCAGTTAGGAAGTTAACACAATATTCTAGAAGGATGAGTTTCGTATCAGTAAAAATAGTGAGTAGGGAACAGATTTATGACATACTTTATAAAGTAGAGCTAACAGATCTTTCTACTAAAAGAGAAGAATCAGAGTTCTATGGCTAAAAATAGTTTATTGAACTAGAAACCAAAAGAAGTTTTTGTCGTTAAGAAACTGAAGTAGCTACCATTATTGATGGTTCTATAACTGCCTATATCAATGTGGGGACAAAGACCCAAAAAGCAGTTTCCAGGCTCTTGGCCTCACATAGAAAGGTGCTGGCTCGAGTAGTAAATGGCCATCAACTGTAATCAGATGGCCATCAGCTGTGGCTAGTTGGCCGTCAGCTGTAACCCGCAAGCCATTGGCCACTAATATAACTGCTGTGGCTACGCTAGCAGAAAAAAAATGGGGGCTAGCAAGAGCGGATTGCAGAAAGGCGAATGCCGCCGGTGAGAATATAGTGATGACTCCCCTACCTATGGCTCCGTGGGTGTTCCTGTTTGGCCTCACCATGTCCTGCGTTCTTATGTGGGGAGCGGGACCAAAGACCCCGCCTGACACCCCGCAGGCCGCCCCGCACAACAAATGGCACAGCGAGCAGGGTCCCCTGTGTGACAATCAAGCACTGTTGTAAAACAAGGGACAAAATACAAAATGGCAGAGTTGCATCACAATAAGTAGCCAACTCTCCAGATCAATAACAAAAAGAAAAGATTGCCTTATGCCTAAAGCATGAGAACCTGGAGATTAACCATGTCATAAAGACATCCATTCCCAGTATGTACCACGGAAGAAATAGGGATAGAACTGGTCTGCCCTTAAGTAAGGGAGTATGTTATCACTGACATTGATTAGGATTGCTGGCTCATGGTGATAAAAGGCAGACAACTTTTAGTCAATTTTATTATCATTTGTATATTCTTACAATGCATGACTTTATTGCCTGCACCAAGAGTGGACCTCTCACGTCAATTCTACGGCTGACACCCAGAAAATTGTAAGAGATCATAATAACAGAAAACCTACGTACCAGAAGCTCTAAGTGTTTTACATTTTTATAAATAAAATCTAATACATTATTTAATTTTTTTATAGTAACACGAAGTTGTAGGTTTTATTACTATTCCCATTTCACAAACTCTAACGTTAGAAGAGTTTTAAAAACTTGACCAAGGTCACACAATTGTTAAATATCAGGGCCAGAGATTCAAAGCCAGGTGTGACTAACTTTAAACCATAAGCTCTTAACCACTATTCATTTAATTTAAAATAATACAGCATGATTTATAGACTGAAAATTCACACTTTCAACTTTCCACAAGCGAGCCCAATATTTTGGTTATGTTTAATGTTTCTGAGGTATAAATTTAGTCACAGGTGATGAGGGTTGTGTAGGGACAAGTTTGCTTCACTCATGAATGAACCTGGTCTCCCCCCATGTCCCCACCTCAAAGAGAGGATGGCCATCACCACACATCGTGGTTAATGACTAAGCTGTGTGAAGTGACACCAACTTTGCTTCTTTGTGGGGGGGGAAGAAACAGACTCTCAAAAACAGACAACTGCTTATGTGGCCAACAAAATTAAAAAGGAACTGAAAATACCTAAGTAACGGTTTGCCAGGAAATGGAAGTTCTGAGTAGCTGAAAGAATGTACAATGGTAGGTCAGAATGTAAAATGGTAGGTCAGAATGTACAATGCTGACCTAGTGTTCACATCTAGGTCAGAAACCATTGTAGTTGGCCCTTGGAAATTTAGACACATAAAGTAACCTAGCCCAGGCTAAGGAGCTGTTACAAAAGAGAGCAATTACATACTACTGTATTTTCTCAGAAGAAATAAAGAACAGTTAAATTGGTATATTGGCAGCATACCTTCTACAAAGTGTAGAGGCACCTTCTCCTTCCCAGCCATATCCCTGTACTTTCCTTTCCACGGGCAAAATAGATAATATAATCCGTCAAGTCCTAGAAACTATCAAGGGCCACTGTATGTTAACAGAGCAACAATCTGACACTGGGCTGCTTTCTATATCTATGTGATAAAACAAAGCAGGCAAGGTCGGGCCTGTCACAGTTCTTGTTTTCTCACCTCCTCCACACATTCAGTAGGTCGGGAAAGTTTAGCCAAGCCCTATACCATTCACATGCTCATGCAGCCAGCAGGAGGGGTGATAAGAGCCTGCTCAGGCCTCAGACCTCAGCCAAAAGTCCCTACCTAACACAAAATAACCAAAGGTTTATTTTAGGGAATCAGGTACTTCTACAGCTAATGACAAAGTGGTACTTTGCTTCCCAATCTGCTATTGCCCCTGTGTATACGGCCCCCTAAGGAGCCTCACAGGAGAAAGAATAATTGGTAGTACAGGATTCATGACATAATACCATCATCATCTACCGCAAATTATAAAGCCAAAGTGACAGACTGTTTTACCAAGTTACTACCAAATGTCAAGTGTTACTGATTATCACTACTTATGATAACACCAAGGAAACAATGATAATTACATGGTGAGGCACCCGTGTTATCTTTCATGCACCTGGAACATAATCCCTGTCATCACAGTGGCAACAAGAGAGATTAGGCTTCTCTCTGCTCCAGTGCTCTCATGGTGATGTTTTCATCTACTGGATAAAAACGTTCCCTGTCATTTTAATAACATAGCTTTACAGGCTTTAAGAGTTCTGAAGGATGATGCTGTGCATTTTTATATCATCCTGTGACTTTAAAAAGGTTGGCCGTGTTTTCCTCAGGGCAACCATATGGAAACACAAAACACAGGGGACCCTTTCCATACGGCCTCAGGTGACACATTTGGGCTCTAGACTTAGGTGACTGAGTTCCGACCTGGGCTCTGTCTCCTGCTAGATGAACTACCTTGAACAGACAGCTAATGAGTGAGCCATGTCATCATCTCGCCTCTCCAAGTCTCATTCCTCACTTATAAAGTGGGCAGGATGCAATGACCTTCCAAGATTGTTGTGAAGGTTAAGTGAGATTATGCTTCATACAATGCCTCACAGAGACGGGGTGCTCACCATATTGGTTTGTTACTATAACAGCTCTGCTCCAGACCTTAAGGGATCCTCTCATTTCCCCTTCTTTGCCTTGGTGTATTTTTTCTTAAATTCGTACAAAATCCAAATAGCCAAGGTGGTCAATCTATGAGTTGAGGATAAAGAGGCCTAGAAGGCCGCTTTGCCGGCTCCTAGAAAAGACCTATGATCTGTCTCAGCTAAAATGAAAGGATTCCTCATAGTTCTGCATGGGTCACCTCAGCTCACCAGGAGAAATGTATGTATTGGACTTGGAGCCAAACTTCAGCTAATAATTAAAAACATTACCACCGCCAAGCATTCACTTGACCTTGTCCTTCTTTTGGCACCTCATAGTCCCAAGCAGGGGATTTGGGATCTCTGATAAGGAACATTGTGAACTACTACTTAGCCCCCAACATAGACCCTTCATTTAAACCACGTTACAGGACAGGTTGAACATTATGATCCTTCTTTCATAGGGATGAGGAACCTGAGACTCAGAAAGTTATAATGTACCAAAGGTCACACTATCAGAAAGTAGTGATTTCACCCAGTCTTCTGTCTACACATCCAAGTCTTTTCCTGACCGCTCATCCACACAAGGCTCACATCAAGAAGGTTGAGGCACTGACCAAGCCAAAAGGCTCAGGTCATTTTCAGTAAAAGAAATTCCATTGCCCTGAAGAAGCCACTCTAATGTAACATGTTTGTTTTTAATGATCATAAACAAACAAACAAAAGCTGAGGTAATCTTTTTCATTTAGATAAGGAGGTTAACACCCTGAGCTAAAACATAAAAACGGCATTCAGTTCAAGTATTTACATCAACACTGGTTCTAGAGAGTCTATTTGGGAGCCAAATCAGAGCAGCAGGGTTCAGTGACAGAAGCAGCATAATTCGCCTCTTGTTCCCTTTTCATGGGTTTCCACTTGCCCATCATCCAGCCAGAGTCCATTTCTCCTCCTCCCCTGAGAAGAAGTGAATGATGAGCATTTCAGCAAAGACCTGTCCCATTTTTGCTGTTTCTCTGGGCATTTTCTGCCACTTTTATAGGTCATGCGCCATTGGAATGAAGTAGCCCCATAGGTCATGAAAATGTGGTCAAGGAATGTGATGTTTGCTCCAAAGTGGACCTGATTTATCAGGCTGATAGATATAGATAGAATTATACAATTCTGGAAATGTCCTTAGGTATATCTGAATGGTTTTAAAAATCAATGTCATTTTCATTTCCAATCCTTTCCTAAGCCTCTCTCCTTCAAGAGCCAGATCCCTACCACCTGCTTTATAAAGCCCCCGATAACCACCTGGTCAAAGGGACCACCCTCCTTCTTTCTGTTTCATAAACATGTTACAAACATGTTTCATAGTTAACTACCCCCCAAAATATATATTGGCAATATATACAAGAATAAACATAGCAGGAAAAGAATCAGATTGGTGAATGCGTATCCAGCAAATTTGCTAAAATGCTAAAACTGGTTACATAGAATTCAAGCTCCGACTTTCTACCCACTGGGATCTTGGAATTTTCGAAGTTTTTATAACATTTCATTTACCCACTATATTCAGCAATGTGTATTAAGTATGCAGTTTTTAACAGACTTTGTGGCAAGGCTCAAGAATACAAAAGTGAAGAAATGAAGGAGCAAAGTTCCTAGCCCTGGTGGTTAGGGATGGTGGTAGGTAAGGGTCAGAAATGGTGAAGAAGAAATGTAAATAAACATGGCAATGTGGTAAATGCTATACAGAATGAGCTGTAAGATGCTATAGGATTTCAAAGTAAAATGCATTTCACACTCCCTGGGGAGGGAGAACCTTCACAGAAGAAGTAAATTGAGCCCAAAAGGATTTTAAGGCAGACAAGAAGAGGAAAGACCATCCAAGCACAGGGTATTCCATGTGCAAAGGAGAAATGGTACTTCATATAGAGACAAAGGTACTGTTCCTAGGACCAAGAAAAGTGCTTGGCACATGAAAAGTACTGAACGAATTACAAGTTCAGAAGCACCTTCATTCTGCAACAATGCTTCCGAGGAAAGGGCCCATGAAGATCAGGCACACGGGCACGAGGTATCCCCAGCCCTGGCCCATGCCCATGCATAGGTACCAGTCAATATTGTCAATTGATAAATGAATAACTGAATGAAAAGGAATCTGTAGTTAAAACACCTAGAAATCAAATTCCACTATTATCTGTGACTCTGTGAACTTTGACAAGTTACTAAATGTTTTTGAGCCTCAGTTTTCTCAGTAAGTTATTTAGAATAGAGTTTCTCAATCTTAAATGCTTATGTGAATCACCTGGGCATATTGTTACACTTCATATTCTGACTCAGTAGGTCTGAGGTCAGGCCTGGGATTCTGTATTTCTAATAAGTTCCAGGTCACATCAACGCTGCTATTCTGAGGACCACACTTTGAGTTAGGGAGGTTTTAGTAGATCTAAAACTTTGTAAGCTGTTAAGCATTAGGTAATAGTTGCTGCTATATAATCAGTTAGTTTTTTTATCATTTATGATTGCCATATATCTAGTTTCCTACCTTTTAGTTTCTTTTCAATATTTCTTCTATTATATTTTGACTTGCAAAAATGTATCTTCCATTCAAAATTGACATAAATTTACTATTTCACTTCCCTCTAGATTTTTGCAGGCTCTAAAAGAAGTATTTAACTCTTTGATCCCTCTGAAAATTATCTTGGCATGTAGAATAAGGTAGGAATTCAAGTTAATACATTGTGTACGGGTATACAACTGCCCAATAGCACATTCAGTATCATTTCTTTTCTCATTATTATAATACTTTTGTTAAATTCTTGAGGCACTAGATGGAGTCAGTCTCTTTAACAAATATTAAGTCTACAAGAGTAACTTAAATCTATTTCTGAATTTATTAAATTTTCAATTCCATATTATGTGGTTTTGATAATTGTCATTTTCTAAAATATTTTAAAGTCTTATATAGCAATGACATTGTTATTACCTTTAAAAAAACGATTTTGGTATTCTTGCCCACTCTCACATAAGGATTTTTATTTCAAAATTTTCAAGGTTTGTGGAATATTATGTGAAGGTTCTAATATTGCACTAGATATAAATATGTACTAGGGGATATTACCATCTTTATGATAATTAGTGTTACCTGCTGGAACAGGGCAGAGCTCTCCTTTTACACATTTTTTTCTTTTGCTTTTCCCATTGAAGCTACATAATTTGTTTCTGTGGGTTTTTTTTTAAAAAAAAAAAAACTACTGTTTTAGAAAAATATAAGTATAAATACAGAAATAATAGGCAATGCGGGAGGTAGGAATATTGGCTAGTTTCATGTAAAGTGGGGTGTTTTTTTTCAGTAATTTCCAAGCTTTATATTAACAGAATATAAGTAAAAATCCAACTGATTGTTACAGATTTGTTGTATGTCCCATATCTCCTGTCTTATTGCCTTCAATAATTTTGGTTGAATGTTTAGGTGTACAACCAAGGTATCCGCAAAAACGACTCATTCATTTCCTATAGTTATCTCTTTCAATCACTGAAAACACTTTATTGAGTGCCGAGTGTGTCCTGGGCACATAGGAAACACGCTATTCTCTATGAAACAAAAAAGATTCAGAAACAAACAACAACAATAAAAAAGCAGCCCTTTGAATTGTTCAGAACATGAAAAGAAAAACACATGAGCAAGCCAGTAATTGAAAGCGCAAGATAGTAAGAAGAGTTCATTGTTAAATGTAAGATGCAATGTATTTTCTTCAAGAAAGAAGCTACTAACATCTTGGACCAGCATCTGCAAAAAAAAGACTACCAGCTGTTTTAATACCAGGTAACTTCTACAAAGCAAGCAGGACACCAGCAGTGAACTGCAGGGATGGCCCTGTGGGCCATCCAGATACCCCTTCAAGTCCAAGATGTTCATCTTTCCAGCTTCTGGGAGTGTTGGCTGCTGAGGGCTCACAATTGCATCCCTCCACGGTAATTGCATTCCACTAAAATGAGCTGTCTCAACCAAAGTTATACCCCTCCCTGGTACCCATGTGCCTACATCAATGACTGAATGATACAAGGTACAAAAGCCACAATGTGAGCCATCTCTGAAGGACCACTCCCACTCTAGAGCATCAAGCAGGACTGGCCAAGGCCTCTACCATAACTGGTCTCAGTGCAACTTCTCCCTCTGCTCAATCCTGCTTCCTCAGTCCCTTCATGTAGGAGAGCCTACAGGCAAATCTCCATCCCAGTCTCTCCCAGGAATCTGCCCTAGGTTAGTTATGGATTTGTGGTTCCTTTTGTTGGTGGTGGTGGTTTGGGTTTTGTTTTATCTCTCCTCTCGGGTACAGAAGTAGGGCTCTTTGCTGTCATTACACGTCTATATCTCCAACGTCTGAAACAGTACTTGACATACAGGTCATGCACAGTAAACATTTCCTGAGTAAACGAATAGAACTAGGACCCTACTTCACTCTTTCCAGTTACACCAAAGGCTACCCACCTGCCCCCAAATCTCAGAAGGCAGCTGAGAGTCGCTACTTAACAGACCTCCTGGAGTCTGATTGCCTACCTCTCTGCGTAGGTCTCTGAATATTGCCTGTTCCTAAATTCCCATTGCTTGAGGAACCTTCATTACTTCTTGTTTGATCTCCCTGCTGCTGACACTGCCTGAACCTGAGGTTGGTGCCCTTCTCTTTAATTACCGTCTTCTCCTTGCTTGTACTCTGCTCCATCACCTAGAGTTGATTTCTTCCTTACTTACATCCACCTCCAGGAAGGCAAGATTCAGAACCAAAAACATCTCATTTCATAATTAGGTTCTGTCCACTTCAAAATGCTGCCACTCAAGACAGCAATTATAGCCATGCTTATAACAAGCATTTGCATGCCACTTAACAGTTTACAAAGCACTGATATCTCACAGCTAGGCCAATGCTTAGTAACATTAATTGCATGGCATATGACCTTTGTTGTCAACTGTACCACATTTTCCCCTCCTAGAAATATCTGACAAGTTGGAAATCTCTTCTAACTACAAATTTAGCCCAAGACAAATATAATTAAAATTCAGAAAACATAAATAACAGTAATCAAGTTGGTAGTGTCACACAGACCCCAAGATTCCCCATTCTGCCTAGACCTCTATCTGTAGCTGCCCTTCACTTGTCAGAGGGCTGAGGAGAGAAGCAACCCCTTGGGTCATTTTCCCAGGCACCATCTAGATTCGGCATCATCATAGATTCCTCTTCCCACAGGTCTCCTTGCTTACTGTCCTGACACAACCTCAGCTGTACACAAGGTCCCGTGGGTCACTGTGGAATCTGCTGCTCTCCCTTCATATCCTCATTGTGAAAGAAATAGGGAGTAATCGCAGTCCTTTTCCCTTCTGAGGCCATCCTGTTGTTTTTAGCTCAGTGCCACCCTCTTCCTCTATAGCTGTTCTTCTTCTCGAGACAGTCACCTCAGGCTTCCTTTGTCCTGATTTTTCCAAAGAAGACTTTCAGCCTCTCCATCCACACCTCTGAATTACAGCCAAGTTAGTCTCTATCCAATACTCAGAAAAGTCCTCCACGGTGGCCGGTGCAGGGATTATAACCAAGCTGATCAGCATGTATCAAGGAGAAAACTAAGTCAGTGATTTACCCAAATTCACATTAAGGGGCGGAAACTGATCCTAGATTTTCTAGTGTAAGCAATGTTGGCCCAACCAACTGCAATATCCTGACATACAACAGTAACATTAACAGCCATAAAAACTGTTTACCATGTGCTTCACACTGACCTAGTTGCTATCATACACTAACTCACTACACCCTCGAGACAATGCTATTTTCATGGAACAAGTAAATGATCTCACCCACGTTTTACCTACAAGGAAACTGAGAGTTATGAGCAACCAGCAGCCTGGTCACCTAATCAGGAAGTGCAGGAGTTGAGGCCTGACCCAATCACTGACCCAATCCTAAGTGATTGTTCTACCATGGTGCTAAATTTAGTTGTTAATCTAACAGAAGTCTTTCCCAGTTGTCATTTTTATTTGTGACATTATGTCTGTACGATGCACCATCCAGAGCCACCGTGACTCATCTGGTCCTTGTCTCCCAGTCTCACCTGCCATTTTACAGAACTTTAATGGCTTTATGAAAACACAGTTACTTCTCTATTTATCCTTGTTTTCTCCAGTAAGATTGAAACATTTGTTTCAGACAACTTCTCACTTGAAAACTCTTTTATAGATCCGCTAAACATAGGTATTCTGCCATATCTTTAATCCAGATATGTTAAACATGTTTATGTTTAATCCAGCAGCATGTTAAACAGAGAAATGGAACTGGTCTTTATTGAATGTTCACCTTGCATCAACTATTTCACATTGTTCATGTGGTATAAACAACAAATCTATAAAGTAGGTATCATAAACCCATTTTACAGATGAAGTAATAAGGTTGAGCAAATGTAACTCACCCAGAATCACACAACTTCCAAATGGCATTCAGATTCATATCCAACTGACTCCACAGGAGAATGTGTTTCCCACCACACCCAATGAGTCTCACACAACAATATACTGTGACAAGAGCAGATACCACAAAATTTTAAGCAGCCACACAAAATTTCCAGACTAACTTTTTTGAATTTTATCAAGATTGCACTGTTTTCCCCCAAGACCTCATAGGATTACTTGGACATTGATCTGTAAAGCAGAGGCACTTTGAATATTAATAATAATTTTTTTAAAGCCAAATACACGTAATTCCAAAGTACCAGAAAGCAGACATCAGAATTCATCTAATTTGTTAGAAAGACTATTTGTTACCTTGTATTGAGAAAAATCATGTTTACCGCGTCTATTGCTGGGGGCAAACTAAGAAGTTTTCAGAGTTAATTTCCCCTCATCAATAATACATGACCAAGGCAAACACACACACAGAGGCATGTGCCTCGGGACATCATTTCTGGGCTACCAACGCCATCTATTGGGCCCTGAGCTGCCTGCAGCAGTGCCTGGCGTTGGGAACAAGGTGCAGTGAGGGTCCCAGCACATGACTTAGCCTGGTGTGATCCTGGCTCTCTGTACCAGAAAAGAATGAAGCTTAATGTCACACCCGATGTCCTTTACAGAGATTCATCTCAAAAGACTGCTCTTGTTTTTCTTCAAAAAGGATGGCTCGTGTCTAATAGAGTGGCTATAAGGCAGGGAGATCACCCCATGGAGGACGAGTCCGATGAAGATGGGATTCTACCGTGAAAATATGGGCAGAAGAAACCAGAAGCCAGAAATGAATGCTTTGGCTGAAACAGCCTATGACTAGTAAGAGAAGAACGAAAACGTAGTGCTCTGGAGTGCAGCCAGCGCCAACTCAGATAGAAAGCCTGTCACCCTCCAGGCAACATGTGAGGCATTTTCACATCCTCAGGACTCTCAACGTGGTCCCACCTGGGTTTCAGGGACCCTGGAAACCCCCTGAAATTTCATGCAAAATGGCTTTCGTGGTGGGGGGGCTGTTTTGTTTTATTTTGTTTTTTTCTCAATGGCAGGTTACAGTTCACTAGTTTATCAAAGTTCCAACACTCTTAAGGGTTAAGAACCACCACCGTTGTTACCTCAGAAGACAAAATCATACCGGCAAAGAGCATGGATTTTAGAGTTATACAGGTTAAGTGTGAATCTCCTTTGCCATGACCTTGAACATGCACACACAGACACATTTAAATTCTCTACCTCTCAGCTTCCCTATTCTAGTAATGCAGATAAACTGTACCTGGGAGAAGAGGAATGACTTGTCAGAAGTTAGGCACTAGGGGAAATGGAGCCAGAGCTCTAACCAGATGCCTCCCCATGTCCCTAGAAACTGTTTCACTACTTTCCATTTTCTTCACTGAGAACCCTACCATGCCTGGTCCATGGTCAACACCAAAGGATAGTTCCTGAAACAAAGCCAGATTTATGGGCTTGCAACCTATGCATTTTGTGCCAGTCTCCATACTCCACAGGGCTCCTACACTTGGGGGTTAATGCTCTGCAGCCATCATCTTGAAATTTTTAATAATTTCCTTTTTGAATTTGTGTTTTATAAGTGATGTCTGATGGCACAGTGGAGCATGGGGGAGGGGAGGGGCTTTAAGCCTCAGCTTACACATGGTCCTGCCCCTTGCCACCTCGCCACAGGCCCTTGGCCTCCCTCCCCAGTCCCCACGTTCCCACTCCAACCCTCTAACCTTGGCCCCTCCTTCCCTGCCCCAGCCGGCTGCAGGCAGACCTCCACCTAGGGCATCACCCTCTAGGTCTCAAGGCCCTGTTCTCCTGTCTTCTCCCTCCACTTCCTTCCAAGGACCTGGAAACAGGGGAGGGGAGGGTACAAGCAGTGGATGATCTGGGGTTGAGGCAAGGCAGCACCCATCCCTGCCAAAGAGTAGGAGCACCCAGTGAAGTTCATGGTCAATTCAAAGGGGCCTCCCATCCACCCCCAATCCCAGCACCAGCCACATCCTTGCATGGAGGTTGCACACCCTTGGGGGTTGCTCCTATCCATGAAGCATTAGGGAAGGGGACCCTTGAGAAGAGGAGATCGACTACTCTGCCCTCCCCTGGTCTCATCTTTATTTTGCACTGAGCCCCACAAATCATGTCGCTGGCCTTGTCCTTAAAGGAAAATACATGTATATTTCAATATGGAGGAATAAATGCTAATAACCTAGTATTACTTGAACTCATGCTTTAAACTTCTTCCTGTTAAATTCTCTGTCTGCTGGTGTTAGCACTATGGCATCACATTTATATATCATCAATTACTTGGGGACGGTAATGTAAACCAATAAAAAATTTAATTGTGACAAAGAAAAGATAATATATAACACTACACTAAAGGTGTGCTATCATATAGAACCATATGGCATTTCTATTTTAAAAACTGAGGGAAGAGAAATAGGCCAGTTGGAATAATTCTAGTATTTTTCTTTGTCCGTACTGTCTCTTCTGTACTACAGCTCTGTTCTGGTACTTAGCACTGACAGGAAGGCCTACTGGGGATTTGTTCCTTTTATGGACTAAACAGCTAAAAATCATTCTTTCCTTCTTCCCTATTTTCTCTTGAGGAAATAGGCTGCAAGCTGTATTTTCTGGTCTCAGCCAGAGTGCTCATTCCATGGTATTTAAGAAATAATATGCAACCATTCATGTCTCAGGGAAACTTGAAGATTCATCCACTTTCTCTCTCCTTTCTTCCTTTTTCCCAATGTACATGTGAGTGGACTTGTTCAGGTGAAATTAGAAACAGCAAAAGTTGTTTTGATGGTCTCCCTTTCCCAGTTCCAAATCAGCCCTTTTTACCTCAGATCTTCATCCATATCACCACCTGGGTGACCACCTTAAAAACAAATATAATCATCTCACTCCTGTGATTACAAATCTAGTGGGTCACCAATGCTTAAAGAATCTGTTACTGTTAACAGAAGCCGTCCTGCCTCTATATTCGGGAGAGCTGGAACAACTTATTACGACACAAGCAGAATATAGATTTTATTAATTGCATTATCAGAGAGAGAGATGATAGATAGATAGATAGATAGATAGATAGATAGATAGATAGATAGATAGATAGACAGACAGACAGACAGACATGCCCTCCATGGGAGCTAAGTAAGGTCACAGTCCAAACCTAACTCAGAGAGAAAGGCTTTCGCAAAAATGTCAAAATGCCAGTTTCCTGCTCCTCCCAAATCCATGAGGAGAGATTTCTATTCCTATCCTTTCAATATGAGAGACATGTAACACCTTGGCTTTATTTTTGAAAACCAAAGTTTTAGTGTCTGCTTCAGTGGGACCTAGTCCCTTAGTAGGAATACTAGAGATAACACAGGCTAATTAAAGCAATTAGCTGGAACCAGAGACAGGGCAAAGCAGAGGTCAGGCACGTTAACTATCCAGCTTGTAGTAGGACAAAGAGGATGGGCTAATAAGAGGACAGCAAAGGTATCAGCAGCAATTATAGCCTGCTAGGGACACCCCAAGGGAAATCTTCTTAGTAGCTCCATTATAACACTCACCATACTGCAGTATACTCACTCATGTGCTTAACTATCACTCCTACTAGACTGTGAAATCCTTCAGGGCAAATACTCAGCCTACTTCTTCCTGCCCTTATCCCCATAAGTGTGCAGTTTCTACTCTCAACCATCAATGGGGCTGGAAAGGGCTTGAGAACCCACATCTTTACTTGAGATCTGGGACACTGAAATTTTCTTAAGACCGGTTCTTCCTGGAAAATTAAGATATTAATAGTATCCATCCCCTTTCATACAGTTTCCAAAATGCCAGTCCTGAAAGCAGCAAGTTTGTCCCTAGTACCTGGTCATGAGCAAATACTCCTCACATGTCCTCCCCGGCTCACCTTATCTTCTTATCATTACGAACAATCCCAAATTACCAAATTTTAGCACCCTCTGACCAGGAGAGAGATGGGCTCATGACCTCTAAATGCAATTTAGAAGCTTCAACCAATTCAACAGACCCAGGTACATCCTCCGTCTCCTGGAACCTTGACAATCCCTGATTAACGAGCTGGCATATTTCATCGACAGTCCCCACTGGTCTCACTCCACCTGAGACATCCTATGTTGCAGAACAGGATGAATTAGGCTTCCGTGCATAGCTCCCTCTTCCCCGTGATTTCTGCCGGAAATACCAATACAGACCAACTGTCCAATTTTCCATGATCCACACGACAATTGGGGAACATTCTACTGGCCATCTGTCACTTTTTTTCAGTCAGATGTCTCACAAGGCAAAGGAAACTGATTGTGTTTTTACATATAAATTAAATTGATACCGGTAATAAAACACCTGGCTGAGTTGTGTGACTTAATAAATGCAGCTTGTTCAGGAGAACCGTGCCGGCACAAGATGAAGTGGCAGTCATCGATCAGAAATGGCAGGCCCTACTGCCTGCCTGCTCCCAGCCTGGAGCTGATCTCAGTGGTCCACGGAGTGTCTCCTCTTCCCTCCATCCCACATGTCTGTTTCCTTTGGAATCCGACGGCTGTGTGGATGCCCAACCTTATAGCGAACCTGTTCCCAGTCGGGCAGTGAAGTGCAGTGGGAAGACCACCCACTTAGAAGCCAGGCAGACGTGGGTAAGGATCCCCATTCTGATTCCTAATGGGAGGGTACACTGAGACAATTCCGTGGTCTTCTCTAAGCCTCAGCTTCCTCAATATGTAATACAAGTTTTGCAATACCTACCCTTGAAGATTCTAGTGGGATGAGAAATAGGGTACATAAAGCACCTGGCTTGCAATTGGACACCTATAAATAATAGTAGCAGGACATAAGAAGTCATTTGTGTCAACCTCTACTAAAAAAAAAAAAAAACTACCTCTGTATTATTATTGTTGTTGCTGTTGTTTTTAATCATTTTAGCAGATTACTTGGGAGTACAGAGGGTTTTTCGAGAATGACACAAGCAGAATTAGAACGGAAGAGCAGTTTTCAATTGGAGGAACAAAATAAACTAAAATTCATCACTCAACTGTTATTCAAGCAGACTTTCTCTACTGTTAGCTAGGTTCCCTTACTTTGAGTTCATTCTAATCTCCAAATGGAAATAAGGAATATGTGAATTTCAACAGTAGAACCAGGTCTCACTTACAATATTGCTAAAAGCTTGGAAGATCATTCAAGATTCAGCAGAGCCCTAGCAACCAAGTTTCCCTGTCACTCCCTCAGCAACCAGCTCCATTGACTCTCCACTACTCTGCTAATAGTGACTCCACACTCTCCTTATCTTCTGCTCCTGTCATTCTAATTAATATTATGTACTCTTTCTGGCTTTCTCAGGGTTGCTGCCTACACACAGCTTCTACTTACTCATGGCTTCTACTGTTAATGACTTCTGTTTCATGAAGACTATTTACATGTCTCTTGATGTCCTCTTTGTATTCTCTGCTTTCAGTGGCAACTGCTGACTCTGTCTCATATTCAACTCCCCAGTGGAGAAAAACTTTAGAGTCCAGTTTATCACTGTCAAAGACAATCACCATCACCCAAATGGGTGATAGCTCTTATACCAGTCTACCACACTTCAGATACCTACCCTGTGTCCAGGCAATTAGGGTCAGGACCACAGAATCAAAATTCCACCTATGCCTGGGAACCCCCTGGGGCTGTTTCCAGCCGTAGCAGGAGGCTGTGGGCTTGGCAGGCAGTCGGCACAACAGATTCCTCTCCAAAACATCTCTTTCCTCGGGCATTTTCATTCCAGAAAGGGCTTGTTACATGAAACAGAAAATTGATTACTGCACCAGAGGTGGCACTTATTATATAGGATTGTTCGTTTCAGAAATTTCAGAGTAATCAGAACAACAAAACACCACCTAAGCCGTGTCTTTTGGAACAGAAACCTTTTGACTGTAGAAGACTTTATATTTATTTGCAAATGCAACCAAGATAATACAAAATCCATTTTCATAGTTTGGATAGAATGCTCATAATATTACCAGGATAACTGGAAAATCTTCAAGACAACCCCTGAAATAACAGCTGTGTCATAGAAGCAGGGTGTGATATCTTGATTTACTCTGATTCTTGACCCTGTATTTGGTAGCTCTTCCTTTCAATAAGAGCTTATGGATCATGTACAGACAAAAAGCAACTGCTTGCTGATTGTTTTAATACCTGTGGATGATGAGGGGCTGTCCCAAAATAGCTTTGGTGAATGCCAGGTGGTGAACCTTGTGAAAATTGGTAAAACAATTATATTTCATGCCTGAAATTCACACCTCTAATCATGATGTTCCACTCTTTTATTTCTTGGCAAAGCATCCTTTACTCATTCCCTTGAAGCATTAAACACTAACAATTCAACAAAGCCAACTTTGTAATCTGCATGAATTTCTGTCTTATTCTGTTAAGAAATATGAGGGGGGAGAACTTGGCCAGACCAGAAGCTTCTTTTTTAATATTTGGGAACATCATACGATACTTTATGACAGTGTAGGCAATTTGCATGACATATTAACTGATGAAAAGCAAAGCAACATTGTTTTTTGAATAATCACAAGGTCAACGGACTCAAGAGTAGTATATAGCAGCACGAATAATCTCGCCTGTAAAACGCTGCTGAGGGCAGTTACCCAGATGTCACTCCTGCAAAAGAATCAGTCTAACAATTTCTTGTCTCACACTGGCTGGACTGACCATATCTGAGCAGCCCCAGTGTGGTGCTTTTGTAATGTAGAATTTGTTGAATGAAAACAGTGAAGAGGCTTAGTAGGTAGCTCCATGATTCCCCAGGCAACAAAATCCTTTTGCTTAGAAGAATAAATTGAAATGATCTATTTAAGGGACTGTCTCTCCAGTTAGAAGAGGAGGGCCCTTCATCTTTTTTGCTTCAATACCTATTATAAAGTAAATAGTCAACAAAAGCATGTAGACTTAAATGGAGCGGGGTTCAGCCAGCTCAGATATCTCTTATGAGGGGTTGCTGATGATACTTTGAGACAAAAGAGGGGAATTAGCTAAAGAAGAATTACTGGGATGAGAAGGTATAGTTTCTTATCATTTGTGTGTGTGTGTGTGTGTGTGTGTGTACAAATGTCATATATGTTATATATCATACATGTACATACATCAAATGTGTATATTTAAATATGTATATAAACATATGCATATCAGAAACACTATATGGTCTGTTCTTGTATCACCACAATGATTAATAGTATATTTAGGGGTCACTCCAAACTATCTCTCTGCTCATTCTTTGCTGATCTTCCTCTTATCTCTTATTAAAGACCGGTCTGTACCAGAATTGCCCCAAATTTGCTTAAAATTTCCTTCCTCAGCCTTGCTAAGGATTGTCCCACCATCACCCTAGTTCTCGCCGCAAAATGATACTTTTCAACCTAACTTGTTACCTGAAGAAGAGCTGCCTTGGGCTATATGTGTACTAGTTTCTCTGCTGTGGGAGGCTGTGTAATGGGTTGGAAAGAAGAGGGCTTTGAAAGACACAGAGTCAAGGACTTGTGACCAACGTGTCCCTAGTTACTTAACCTCGTTATCTCAGTGACTTCTTCTCTAAAATAATCATAATAATAGTAGCTACCTATTATTGTGCAGATTAAATTTGATAAATGTATACAAAGTTCTTAATACAGCTTTTGGCATATCACAAACTCTTTAAAAGTAGTAATTGTTTTCATTAACCATTTCTTCACATTATTTTCTTCTCTGAACATTCTGCGTTAGGTACCACGGTGCGGAATCTCTGTCTGCTCTTTTTTCTGATAAGGTGAAGTGAGCAGTGAGCTAACTTTGTCATTATCATGTGCACTAAAAACAGAGCCTCTCCCAGGCAGAAATCAGCTATTTCCTCTCAAATATTATCAAACACGGCCCCCCCATTCCTAATTGGGTAACTACTTCAAACTCAACATGGTATGGGCTACATTTCCACAGTTTTAAACGGGATTATAAATTGTCATATAATCACTTAACTTACAGATGAGAAGCAAAGGTCTTGAACGCTACATGATTTTTAGGGAGAGTGACTCAGATTTTATTTTTGAGTCAACCTAAGCCCTAAATCACAAGGACTGATACCCTGGAATATCTCGTTTGGCAAATATTAAACGAGTGCCCTTTCTGCATAAAATGCTCTGTTGGATCGTTCCCTGATGCCCAGGTTGGGTCAGCTGCCCATCCTGTGTCCCATAGAAACCAGCATATATCTGAGCTAGCGTATCATTCACGCTGCTTTAAAACTGCCTGTTTATGTTTCTGACTCTCTGTGTAATAACAGTTCTTATAACCAATCTCTACTTAATCAACTCTCTGAATTAAGCATTCACCTCTATAGCCTGTGGATTGAGGACCACTGATGCTAACTGCTTAGGACTGGTAAGCAGCTCAAAACGTGTTTACACATTTTTTTGCTTCCAAAAGCTAGGTTATAAATTTGCCAAGAGCCAGTGGTGTCGGTCCCCAAATCTTTTTCTGCCTATTGTCATTGATACTGTAATCATGTCATTTAATTAACTATGATATAAACCATGTCATCTAACTGTGATTAAATATGGGTGCAAAAAGAGAGCTGTTATACCAATAACACTAAATAGAGGGTGAGTCATTGTTTAAATGCTATTAAATTAGCCATGAGAGAAAAGGTTCCAAACAATTGGGAAGCAAAACTATAAAAATTTTTAAATATTTTGTAATCTGAATGAGTTTATTTTAATGGTACTTTAAGGATTTTTTTCAATTAACCAAACAGTAACTAATATGAATACATGGTCTTACATTTCTTTGGTTATACAATGTATCCCAAGTGTAACATAGCAGTGGAAACATAGCAGACCATTAGTAAAAGCTGGAAGAGAGAAAGGAAGAAAAGGAGGAAGGAAGGAAGGAAGGAAGGAAGGAAGGAAGGAAGGAAGGAAGGAAGGAAGGAAGGAAGGAAGGAAGGAAAGAAGGAAGGAAGGATGGAAGGAAGGAAGGAAGGAAGGAAGGAAGTGGCTGTGAGTGATTTAAGTAAAAATTAGGTTTTTGGGCTGCCAAAGTGACAGGTCAGGAATATGCAATATCTTAAAAGTGCATCACAAAGGAAGAAGAGCTTAGTTTGCCCCTTACCCTCTCCCCCCAAAAAGCTTTCAAGTCAAAATTTAGATTTTCCTACTAGCAGTAGATTCATTATCTAAACCAAGCTCCCAAGAAATTTAAGAAGATTCTCTCAGACAACTGCTTCTCCTGCACTTCATATTTATGATCGTCCTCCAAACTTTTGCAAATTAGTCTACTGAGTGTGCAGGAACAGTTGGATTTTACACATCACTACAGCCAGCAGAAGGACAGTCTAAAACTAACAGGAAGCGGCAATTCTGACTTGACAACTTCCAGCTCCAGATGTGTCTAAGGTTAGAAAGTTTCTATTTTATGCATAATTGTTGGGAAGACTGTCCTACCAGAGAATAGGAAACTAAGGAAAAATAACATTAAGACCTACTAAGCCCTGTGCTGGTCCTTTACTTATTTAACCCTACAGTAATTCTGTGAAGGAGGTGTTGTTACCCTCCTTTAACAGAGGAGCAAACAGACTCATAGAAATCAAACCACTGTCTCAGGATCACAGCTAGAACAGGGAAGGAATTCCTGACTGCCCTTCCCCAACCCCACCTTGCTCTCTGGTGTTATTTCTGGGATACTTGTGCCACTTGGAATTATTTTGCATTAAGTGCTGAGCCCACGGGAATGTCTAGAGGTTCGAAGTTCCCTCTAGTCATAATTGAGGCCAGACACCTAAAGAGAGAGACTGTTAAGTTCACCCAGTGTCTCATTCTCCTCACGCCGCCAGCAGCGTCACCGGCTGGCACTGCAAATTACACAAGGCACAGAGGAGCCCTTGAGTACACTGGAGGGTCCTTGTACACATTTGGGTAATTAGGACTCGGATTCTTCCAACCACTCATTGACCAAAGCGATTCCTCTCACAGAAACTTCTGCTCGCATATTTTCTTTTCAAGTCTGCACGAAAACTATTTCCCAGAGTAAGAGTTCCACCTGGAGGATGATAGAGAATCTGGACCACCCTTCACAAAATTATAACGGAGATAAAACTGTACCAGGCTGAACGCAGAACACCTGCTCAAGATAGTGTGCTAAGTATGAACGTTACCACGTGATCATATTTCATCCTCGCAAACAACTCTTTGAGAGAGATGCATGATGATTCTCATTTCGTTGACAAGGTCACGGAGATTGCAAAGCTAATAATTTTCTGAATTCACTCAGCTGCTCAGTACTACAGAGGGAATTAAAACTCAGGTATCCATGAACACATTGTGGACCCTGAGCAGTATTATACACTGCATGTCTAAGCAATCGAAATACTGAAAGATTGACTGGTGGGCTCAGAAGTCAAAATCTTATCCTTGGCCTCTAGCCCCGAACCCCAGGAAACTCCCCTATCTGGATGCCTCCTTCAGCCTTTCTGCTACACTACCCTCCCCAGGAACTATTAATGTCCTGTCACAAGCAAGCTGACTTAAGCCCATTCACACTCAAGTGTAAATACAGCTTAATCAATAAGGCTTAAGTTTTAATTATTTATTTATCCAAATTGATTATTTAAGCTTAACAAATAAAACTTAAGCGAAAATTCATTATTTCTTTACTATGCCATTAATTATTCACATCTAAATTAAGATAAACAAGGCTTAATACATCAAGCCTTGATAGAAAACCCTTGATAGAAAACCCCCGTCTGGTCTGGGCTGGCTCTCAGTTCTCCTTCCTTCTCTCTGCTCCAGGCCTCAGAACCCTACCTTCTTCCTTTCCTCTAGGCTGCTACCACCCATTCCATCCCTCAGGAGTCTTCTCCTTAATGGCCATCTCCAAAATAGAACACAATCTCCCTAGCAACTCCAGTTCTTATAAAACTTAAGACAAATGCACAGACCCTTTGTGTTTCAAGGGTTTCCTTAAGGAGTCCATGAGTAAGTAACAGAAAACAACATGGGGTAATGTGGCAGTTTTTATTTTCCAAAAAAGAACTACAACAATATCTCCCAGCCCACATGCTCTTGTTAAAATGTGACTTTGGTACTCTTCATTAAGTGGTAAGGCCTGAGTCCATTTCTTTGAACCTGAGGGTTTCTTTGTGCCTGCCTGACAGTAGAGAATGGTAGAAATGATGCTATGTGTCTTCCCACTAGAAGGAATGCCATAACCTTTCTCCTTGCTTTCGTAGGACCACTGTTTTTAGAACTCAGACACCATGCAATGAATAATCTCAAGCTAGCCCATGGGAAAAGACCATATGGAAGAAGTCACAGGGAAGTATTCTGGTGAACAGATCAGCTAGACTGATTTTCTGTCCTCCACACTATCATATCGTATTTCCCCGAAAATAAGACCTAGCCAGACCATCAGCTCTAATGCATCTTTTGGACCCAATTTATATCATATTATGTTATATCATATCATATCATATCATATCATATCATATCATATCATATCATATCATATCATATCATATAGACCCAGTCTTATATTATACTAAAATACGACTGGGTCTTTTTGTCCCCAAAACTGTTTTTGATTAGTTCATTCACTTATTCTTTTCTTTAGATTCTGCATATAAGTGAGATCATATGGTACTTGTCTTTCTCTTTCTGACTTATTTCACTTAACATAATGTTCTCTAGTTGTTAGATGGGTGGGGGGGGGATAAGGGGAAAGGTGAAGGGATTAGGAAGCAGCTGGTAACCACAAGATGGCCTCAGGGTTTTTGAAAATTAATTTGGGGAACGTATTCAATAATGTTGTAAAGATTTTGTTGGGTATCCAATGGACATGTGTCCTATTTGGGAGACCACCTCAGGGATACTGTGGATGCCTGATCATGGCATTGTACACCAGAAGCTAAACATTAATGAATGCCAACTATAATTTTATATATATAATGTGATGGCTTGGTGCGAGGTCGGAGGGATAGTGGATGGGGGGAGGGGGGTTCACAGTGTGAGGGATATAAATGATGAACGTCTAAGTATTACCTTGTCTTGTACACCTGAAACTAATAAATTTTAAAAAAGGTCAAAAAAAAAAGTCTGGGTCTTATATTAATTTTTGCTCCAAAAGACACATTAGAGCTGATGACCCGGCTAGGTCTTATTTTCGGGGAAACGCGGTAGTACTTTATCTAACTACTACAATAGTGTAATATTATTACCTCTTTTCTTATCTCCCAACAGGACAGAGCTTATTGAAAATAATCAGATTTGGATCCCAGCTCAATGCCTGGTATACAGTAGCACTGTAAAATGTTTTTCTTTAATTCAATAACTAAATGAAATATCAATGCTTAATTGTTGGTCAAGGAAGGTTATCTCAAAAAAGGTAACATGTGAGCTGGGAATAGAAGAATAGTTTGAACTAGAACATTCCAAGAAGGAAATTCTGTTTGACTGAAAACTCACAGACAACAAAGTGATAGATATTTGGGGCTGGTGGGGGCGCAGTGAGGGGCAGCAAAATATGCAGAGAAGTAGGAGCATAGATCATATATGAAGAAACAGTGGGAGAAGAGTTTGGTAAGGTAAGGTGTGGTAAGTCATGCAGTGATTTAAATGAGAGTCTTTAGAATTTCAACTTTATTTGGTGGCCATTGGGAGATTCTGAAAAGTTCTAAGAAATAGAGTGTTGGTATTGTGTTTTCCTTAAGCCACACTTCCAAATTTTAAATACTTTGTTCACGATATAAGTGTTGATCTAATTAAGCATGCCTTACATAAATGTTTGGACATACTGTTTCCATATCTAATAGCCCATGGTGGTACAATTCCTGGTCTAAATCATGTTCCTGGGTAGAACAAATGATAACTCCTTGACCCTCTCTGAGAACTAGGGATAGTTGGCACCTTATGACAAGTTCTCCATGTCCCAGTGCAATGGAGCTCCAGATGGAATCAACAGCCAGGCTTCCTGTATCTCCCTCAGCAAAACTAACGCAATGAAAGGATCATTAGCCAGAGAAGCAGCAGAATTATAACTCCAGCAGCACCTCAGAAAGTTCTTTGCAAAGAATCCTTTCCAAATAGGCTGAAGCTGATGTTTCTTTGACGAGTACAGGGTGGGACCAGCTTCCTCTATTTGTGGCTCTACGGGAAACTCTGTGTAACTTTTAACATGATTTCTAAATGAAATACCAGAACTATCCCTAGATTCCTCTACTAGGTCAGTGCATGTGTATTTGCCAAACACGCAGTAAATATTTACTACATGCCATCCATTTTATACACAGTACTTCATTTAATTCTGTCTTAATGTTCATGAGAAATGGATCAAGTAATTAGGCCAAAGTCACACAGTAAAAGCTAGTTTCATACACTGGCTGGCTATAACTTTTCTTTTTTTTGCCATTACCTAATTCTGTCTTTCTAGATGTGACAGGTATTGAAAGTAAAAAATTGAGTATGATGTCACCCTTACTATCTAGGGCCTCACAAACTCTGAGGCAGACAACAGGTAAACAAAGAAGAAATAATTAAGATCTAAATAGAAATACCAATGAAATGTAGTGCAGGCATTAATAACAACAGTAATTATTTCTAGTCATAAGGATCGACAAAGCCTTACAAAGGAGAAAAATTCAACATGGATCTTCATAAAGGAACAAGATTTTGATTTATGGTGTACTAGAGAAGACCACTAAGCAACAACCACTACTGGAATTATGAGCTGAGACTGGGCTCTGTCAGAAGACCTGAGTACAACAGAAACCTCAGAATCAATTTTAAATATTGGATTTGTCAGATAAGCAAGAAACACATTTGTGTATAAAACATAAAACAATGCACTGAAAGTAAAACTATGAAAAAGAGAATATCACTCACAAATCTAAACCACAGTGAGATTATCATCTCACACCTGTTAGGATGGCTATTATCAAAAGACAAGAAATAACAAGTGTTGGAGAGGCTATGGAGAAAAGGGAACCCTTGTGAACTTTAGGTGGGAATGTAAATTGGTGCAGCCACTATGGAAAACATTCTCAGAAAATAAAAAATAGAACTAGAGTATGATCCAGCAATTCTACATCTGGGTATTTATCCCAAGAAAACAAAAACACTAATTTGAAAAGAAATATGCACCCCCATGTTCACTGAAGCATTATTTACAATAGTCAAGACATGGCAACAACCTAAGTGTCCACCAATAAAAGAAAATGTGGTGCTAAATCCCCTGCCAAGGGACCCAGAAGGGGTCTCACCTGCCTGTGCAATAGGCCAACAGACCTCACTCAGTCCAGGCTGGGACCCTGATGTGACCTGTGAACCAGCTCTAGCCCCTCCCCACTGAGGTCCAGTAAACCTGGAGAGCACTGATTGAGATACCCATGAATTAGCCGTTGTGGAAGTTCAGGTGTCCAGAAGAGAAGATTCAGCACTCAGTTGGAGCAAAACATATATATACCAGTTTAGATGGTAGTGGACAGCATAGCTTTGAACAGAAAGAGAGCTTCGCAGCCGCAGCAATGGGAAAAAGGGAGAGCCTGTGAGTTAGCACCCTGCTTTCCCAGCTGTGTTGACATTGTTAAAGAGATTCATTTCTCTCTGGCTCCATCCACAATGTTCAACCAGGAGCTCCATGCCTGGGTGTCAGGAAAAGTCTGGGGAAGAGCATAAGACTCTCCGAGGGCAGTAAAGGGATTTAACTCATACTGTATGATAGACTCCATCAACTAGCCCGCCCACAAACTGCTGTGAGAGCCCCACCTGACCCACACACTCCCGGCACCCATATGCCTTAACCCCCCCCCCCCCACACACACACACACACACACTCACTCTACGCTGGGTACCTGTGTACCTTCCTAAAGGTGGCAGCCAGGGAGAGGAGGAAGGAAGCAGGCCCAAATCTGAGGGCCAGGAGGAAACCCCAAACTTGAGCTGTGGCGCCACCTTTGGGAAAACCAAAGAGGCTGACAGCACTCCAAGTGCCTAGTGCGTTGCAGAATGCAGTAAAGGCATACAAGCTTAAAGAATTGTGCACAAAAGGAAGCAAGAAGCTGGAGCCGGTGTGTCCATAGAAGGTCTGAGAAAGCCCCAGAATCTAGCTGTGCAGATGGAAGGTATTTCTGCCCTGAAGTGAGTACAAACTGGAGGAGGTGACTGGTACTTAAAATGTGAACACAACATGAAAAATCAAGGACACATGACACCACCAAAGGATCGCAATAATCTTTCACGAACTGGACCCAACGACAAGGAGACCTACAATTTACCTGAAAAAGAATTCAAAATAGCTTTTAATAGTTTTAATGAAACTCAATGAACTACAAGAACACAGAAAGACAATTCAGGTATATGTGAGATATAGATACAGAAACAGATACAGGGGTACAAAAAAATGTATACACATTTTAAGAGATGTTATCTTAAAATATGTATACATTTGGCACCCTCTGTATATATATTTCATTATTCAGTCATGCTAAGAAAGATAAGTCAGACAGAGAAAGACAAATAGTGTACGTTAGCACTTATATGTAGAATCCAAACAAAGCCAAATTCATAAAAACAGAGAGCAGAATGGTAGTTACCAGGAGATGCAGGGTGGGGAAATGGGGAGATGTTGGTCAAAAGGTAAAAACTTCCAATTATGAGATCAAAAAGTTCTGGGGATCTAATATAGCATGGTGATCACATTTAATAACACTGTATTATATACTTGAAATCTGTTCAGACAGTAAGTCTTAAATGTTCTCACTACAAAATGAAAATTATGTAATGTGATGGAAATATTAGGTAACGCAACGGTGGCAATCATTTTGCAATATATAAGTGTACCAAATCAACATGTGTACATCTTAAACTTACTCAATGTTATATGTGAATTATATATCAATAAATTGAAAAAACAGAAAAACTAAGCAACTGTGACAAATAGACATAACCAGCACTTCACAGAAGTGCAAACAACTGGTCAATCAACAATTGAATAGGCAATAAACACTAGAATCAGGAAAATGTAAATTAAACCCAGAAATATATGCAATCTCACATCTATTAGATTGGCAGAAATTATAAAGTCTGACAATGCCAAGAAAGCCAGAATGGTTCAAGCATTGCTGAAGAAATAGAACAAAGAAACTTTTCATTAGTGCTGGTTTTCCATCTTGGAATCACCTACCATTATTGCTCCTTTCCTTATCAATCCCCTCTCTCTCCAGAACAATAGAGAAAACAGAGGGCATTCTTGGGCATGATGCTGGAGAGCTAGACTTCTGTAACCTGGGCAATATTCAGATTTGTTCAGAGATAACAAATAATAATAGAAACAAAATTATTAGACCCTAGTTTCAACAGGAAGCCTTTAGGGCAATTGTTCTCAAATTTTATCGTGTACCACAATCACCTGGAGAAGTTCACAGATTACTTGACTGGCTTCACCCTCAGAATTTCTGACATAAGAGTCTGTGATGGGGCCCAAAAAATGTGCGTGTCTAACAAGCCCCCAGGAGATGCTAATGCTGCTGGTCCAGGGACCAGACTTTGAGAACTCTTGCTCTAGAGAATGAACAAGGGTCACTTTGATCTAGAATAGTCTGAGAAGAAAGGGATGATGTAACAGAAGGGGATTTGGCATTTATTTGGGGCCCACTATGTACCAGGCTTTTAAATAAATTACTGACTTTAGTAGTCACAGCAAATCCACATGCAGGTGTTATTAATCCCATTCCACAGATAAGGAAACTAAGGCTCTTGAAGGTTAAGTAATTTGTCTAGTATCCCACAGGTAACACATGACAGAGGGATGATTAAAATACAGGTCGGTCTATACGACTACAATTCTGATACTCTTTGCCCTATACCCCATAACTCTTAATGGGACAAAATAATCCTCTACTGTTGGTGTCACGGCATAAGATGTAACCATAACAGTTGGTAATATGGGCAAATGCATATATGTGTGTGTATATATATATATATATATATATATATATATATATATGGAGAGAGAGAGAGAGAGAGAGAGAGAGAGAGAGAGAGACAGAGAGAGAGAGACAGAGAGACAGAGAGAGAGAGAGAGAGACAGAGAGAGAGAGAGAGACAGAGAGTTGGAAGTATGGAACCAATATAATGAAGGTAAAGGTAGCATACCAGGAAAAATATGCTAGCCTAGCCCTAAGGGCCTTCCTAATACCATGATGAAGAGTGAGAAAGAACACTGGAAATATTCCTTTTTTTCCAGCCGTGTAGAGAATTATGAACATATAATCATGCTTGTTAAAGCTACCAACATATTGAGTACAACTCATTTCGGTTACGCTAACTTCTTAGCAAATACTTTATGCTCTTTGTGAAAGGTCCCAAAATAAAGGATTCCAACAGACGTCATTAAGAAGACATCCCTCAATGGAATGAACCCAACATCTTTATCCAGCCCCTCTCTGATTGGAGCATTGACCAGATCAGAAAATTAAAACAAATGAGCAAACAAAAAAGCAAAACAAAACGAGAAACACAAAAACGTTTAAGGTCTAATATTCCCAAAACTGTAGAATTATGGATTGCAATAAGCAGGGGCTGTTTATGCCAGATTCCTCAGACTCTTCTTAAAATTTAGGTAGAAAACCCTCCCTGGGGATTTTTGAAGTTGAAACTGACAGCCAGAGCTCTTTAAGGTGCTGTGGTTTCTGAATAGAATTACACTACACATTGTGTGTATGACTAGCATTTCAGAAGAGACAAGGTGTTAAACAATGCAAACATTTATTAGTACTTAAGCTTATGTTAACATCACTTAGATTTCTGCATCCCAAAAGGGATTGAAAAAAATTCAAAAGGATCAAAAAGCTCACTTGAATTTCTAGTGCTTGCTAACGGAAATAACTCTCTACCTCTGTTATCTTTTTAAAGCAGAGAAAACAAAAACAAAAACAAGCCTTCCCAAGTGGATAAAACCCAAGCTTACAATGAAACACAAAATTGCTAATTGCTACTCAGCAGAATTAGCCTAGCCTGTCATAGGAGTCCAGGAAAAGGTGCTAAAGTAATCAGATAATTACACTAAATAGGTATTTAGTCATGAATTCCAGTGGGGGGAGGGGAGTAGTCCCCACACTAAAAAGCAATACTCGGGACACCATAGTGTCCCATAATTCAACTCAATGTGACACTACCTGCTGGGAAATAACATCCGATTCCACAGGCTGAGGGCTGAGTCTCACAACACTGCCTCCTCCACCCCACATCAGACACAAGTTGCAATCTCAGGTTGTTACTTGTGCTTCAGACCAACCAGCTACAGAATGGAATTTTTAACAACTTCCCGCAACTCAGGATACAATAACAAACCCAAATTATTACCAGTATTCACGCCTGACTGGCTATACATCAGGGATTCCCACGTCCCTCCTTAGATTTGATTAATTTTCTAGAGCATCTTACAGAACTCAGGAAACCATTTACTCACTAGATTATGAGTTTATTATGAAAGGATATAACTCAGGAATAGTGATATGGAAGAGATGCCTAGAGCAAGGTATGAGAAAGGATGCGGTTTCCACACTCTCTCAGAGCACCACACCCCAGAATCTCCATGTGTTCACCAACCCGAAGCTCTCTGAACTCTGTCCTTTAGGGGTTTTATGGAGACTTTCATTACATAGGCATGATAGATTAAATCATTGCCCTGTGGCAACTAATTCAACCTCCATCCTCCCTCCCCTCCTAGAAGGTCAGGGGGATGGGACAGAAAGTTTCAACACTCTAATCACATGGTTGATTTTTCTGGTGACTAGCCCCCATCCTTAGGTGATCTAGGGCATTCCAAAAGTCACCTCCTTAACATAACAGAAGATATCTTTATCACTTTCATCACTTAAGAAATGTCAAGGGCTTTGGAGCTCTGTGCCAGAAAGAAGACCAAACATACATTTCTGTTTATAAATCACAATATCACAAACTGTCACACTATACTAGCATCTGATATGCTGCCCATTGTAAGCCACACCACTTTATTACAGCTTTGAGGTGAATAGGGGAGACCACATAAATATTCACCTTTTTATATTTAACAATTATGTATATTTATCCATATTTTTTTATTCTATGTCCTAATCAAGTTTGGAGACTAAGTTTTTGACTTTGCATAAATTATGCTCATGATAGTGGCCTTTTCATCCCTTTAAGATTAATAATGTTATTTTCAGGCATACAGGAGAATATTGGTGTTTCATTTGCATCTCCCTCATAGCTTTATTTTTCTAAATTTAAGGAAGTATGCTCAAAGTAAGGCAGCTTCTCTTGAAAGTCAGCCAACAGCGTTGAGAGGGAGAGACAGAGAGAGAGAGAGCAGCGCTGTTTGGCACCTAAATGACAGACTTCAAGTATATAAACTGTTAACCCCAGCTTCCCACTTTAAGATTTTTATGGTCTATTCTGAGAAATTTGGAAGTTTCTATTTCCCTTCATTGCATTGCCTAAAATGTGTCATTCTCCTGGAAACACAATAATTTTTTTCTTCATTTTAATGCTGCAACATAATGCAGTATTTTTGAAGGCATTTAAATAAATAATTAGGGATTCACATTTAAGCTAAATGTGTAAGCACCTCCCTGTAATGATATTGATACAAATAATTCAACTGAGTTAACAATCAAGTGACTAAATAACCTTCACATATGCACAGGTTCATACATCTCAGGCAATGTAATAGTCCAGCACCTCACTCTTCTGCTTGGCAACTGACAATTGTTTACTTGAATTGTGAGGTGCTTCTCCATCACAGAAACATTAACATGTAAAGGGAAGTATCTCATTGTCAAGGGAATACCATAATAATAATGGCTGCCACTCATTGAACACTTACTACAGGAAAGACACTTTGTAACCCTGCAACAGAGGTATTACACTTCATTACAGTTGATAAAACTGAGGTCCAGAAAGGCTAGGGAATTTTTCCTAAGACCAACAAATAACAAGGCTTTGAAACCCAGTCTGACCAGAAAGTCTGCATGATTCTCTTTCACCTACCACTGTTTCCCTAATCTGAGATGCACATGAGAATCACCTGGGAGTGTAGCTTTTGTCCAGGAGGGTAGGCCTGGTATCCTTCCTAGTCAGTCAGCAGTCAAGCAGATCAGACTTCAGGACCTTCCTATTTGCAGGAATCCACGAGTCTCATTCTGCCAACTTTGAAAGACTGGTTATTTAAAACATAGGTTCATGAACAAAAATGTACTAATCAGAAATGTGGCATTGGTCTATCTGAATTTGTAATAACTTTGACCAATACGATGCTATCACATTCAAATTACCTTTCAGAATTGAATGCTTAATCACAGGTAAGCACCATATCCCTTGAGTGCTATTTTCAAAATACACAACCAAATAAAAATAAAAGCACAGACAAAAAGGAAAGCTATGTAAATTGTTCAAGTTCATAAAATTAGGATGTGGAGGATCTGAAACCAGATCTGTTTGACAAGAGAGCCAGGAGCTTTCAAGGAGAAAAGGCTGTCTTGATGTTTCTGCTTAAGTCAATCACATACATCTCAAATAAAACGGTGCCAAATGGAATTCAGAGTACATCATAACAGAGTAGAATCTATATCAAGAATGCAAGGATGGTTTAAAATCATGAAATTTATTAATGTAATTAATTAAGTTATCTAATAAAAAGAGATATGCCAGTACAAGTGATGCTGAAGTTTCAATAAAAATTCAATACCATTCATAGCAACAACCTAACTGTTCAATAGTAGTAAAAAATTATAAATTATGCTCTATCACTCAATAAGCATAGGGAACCATTAATAACACCTTTTGAGAAGCTATGTAATAACCTGAAAATGCTTAAGATATTTTCATTGGAAAAATCAAGGAATGAAATTGTACAGAAGATTATAATAATACAAAAGAATAGGCATGGAATAAAAAAACTGAAAATACACAAACCAAAATGTTGAAAGTGATATAATGTGCACGCATTATGGGTGTTTTTCCTTCTTTTCAAGGTTTTGGTTCTAATATTTCAAAATGAAAAGTATACTCTAATGTAAATACAGTAAAAGACTTTTCATCATAACTATAGAAAATGTGTTAGAGCCACTTTCATCTTTCTTCTGGATATGTGTTTTCATTTTCTTCCTTATCCTTGGAGTAATTTGGTATAGCAAGGATCCATGTTCCCCAAGAATTGCAAATATTTCATTCAGCACATCAGCTGTTTCATACCTCATCAGGGGACCGCTTAAGGCACAGGCACTATTTATGCATGCTGGTCTTTTAATAGTGGTCACATGGATAAAAGCATTTTATCTGCTGTCATACTGAATCATTTCTGGAACTAAAATTACATTCTGAATATAATATTTGCCAACTTGCCTTTAGATGGGGAACAAGCTTTTTAGTTAGAAGAGATTAAATTGATTTCCTTTTCTCATTCTAAAGCTCAAAACTCCCATGGCCTCATGATCTGTAAGAATATAAGCCAGTGTAATACATGTTTTCCCCTGTGGCACTCAGCCCGTCTTTTCTCTTGTAGAAAATATAGGCAAGATTTTTTTTTTAAGTTTTATAAATCTATTTTAAACCCCAAACAAAGGATGTGGCCCATGGATCAAAAATTCATGCCATCATCCTAAAGAATCCCACTATTTATTCAGCTAATAGGAAATTGAAAGGCCACCTACAGCCAATACTTTCTCAACTACTTTATTCCAGCCCCCTCCTCCCCAGCCCTACCTAATTCCTCTCCTTTTTCCCCATTTTTATCCAATAATCCTGGCAGATCCCAGAGGCCAATCCTCAGAGGTAGCACCTCCTTGAAGAGTGGGTAATTTGCCAACCAGAGACAGAAGTTGTATGACATATAGTAGCTGTGTGACACTAGACAAGTTGTGTCACCTTGCAATATCATCAAGGGTAAAATAATGTCTTCTTAGAAGACTGTTATAAGAATTACAGAAGAAATGTCTATGAGTGGCTGGTACACAGTGGGGGCTCAAATTATACATGCTAAATATTAAAGTAGTACTTACACAACTGCACAGCAGAAGGAGAACTAAAATGAAAGAAGTAGCCAAGTAGAAAGGTGTGATGGAAAAACTAGTTACCCCTTTGTCTGGGTTTGGGCTCTACACCCTTCTGTGACACTGTGTGGCTTTGGGGCAAAACCTTTTCTTCTACTTTCTTTGCCTGTAAAGTGCAGAATCAGACTGCATAGTCTCTTAGACTCCTTTCTGCCTTAATGTGTTCTATTCTTTTGTTTTCTTTTTTAATCATACCAAGTGCACAGCTTTCAAAACCTGCTCACTTCCTTGAGAGAAACCCTTGGCTCTTTCCTTTTCACTTGATGTTTTTCAGCAGCTGTCACTTCCTACACAGAGTTGCAGAAAGGGCTTGTCATAGCCCCGAGCAAGGTATGTTGCTGAGTGAACAGGGCAAATTCTCTAACCTTCCCACCTAAAGCAGGGCAGCAACACACACTGTTTGATCAGACAAAGCTTTCTCCAGCCCTTCAGTCTGGAGTTCCCTCTGTGGTCAACCAGTCACTCACATTCTTGTTACATTTTCCTCACGAGCCCGCAGCAAATTGGAGCCAAAGGGTCTGAGTGCTTTGTGCATATGGGAGCCTTCGCTGTCTGGCAATCCCCAGCTGGCCTCCCACTCTTCATCCCCAGCAAGGAACGTGCCTGGTCAATGCTCACTGGGGAAGCTGCAGCAGGCACTTACACTGTGAACAAGGGAAGGTAGAGTCCTGCTCACTGGAGCAAAGGCTATTTCCACAAATGGCTTAAGGAGGCCCTTCCTTAAGCAGAGGAACTGCAAGAGAGAGCACAGAGGCACAACCCCCGGGACAGGGTGAGGGCAGGTGGTAGAACCATATAATGGACAAGAGATAGATCCTGGCATTTTAAAGTAAAGAAATGTTCAGGTGAGTAGAGAGTTGGACCTCAACACCAGGTTGAACTGATCTGGGCTACCCTCATATATCATAAAATAAAAAGTTACCCCTGCACTTGTTCCTTGCAGAAGGCCTCAAAATGTACTTAGAAATAACTGTTATCATTCGCTGAATAACTTCTATGATTCAATAACCATGTGTGGTAGATGTTGCCATCTTCCTTTTCCAGATGAGGAAAATGAGGTTCCTGGTGTGGTTCCTTGTGAATAAGTCACTTTACCTAAGGTTAGACCTCTCAGTTAGTTGTCCTAGATCAGGGTCCCTCATGTTGAGATGAGAATATGTGCAAGTAATTTAAGGAGGACAAGATTGAATTTAGAGAAATTCAAAACGTAATTGAATGAGAAAAGGAGAAACGCAATTGAATGAGAAAAGGAGAGGGAAGAGAACAGAAACAAGCAGGGTTGGGGTGTCAGGCAAAGTTCTGATGTGGGAGGGAAGCACTGCATGGCTGATTTTGTCTCTGAGTCACACCATGCAGGGCTAGGGAGCCGGGCTCACAGTCATTGGTTAAGGGCCTCCGTTGGTTGTACACTTCTAGCACCTGGCAAAGTAGCAGTCCCCTGAAGATGAGTCACAGGTGCGGCCCATCAGTGGCAAAGGCAGACCAAAGCTGAGTGAGGGGCCCAAAAATTATGGAAAGGATCCATCTCAGAGGGCCTGGGCAGTGCGTCAACAGGATACACAGCATAAGGAGACAGGACGGCTCAAACTCAGCTCTATCTTCATCCTAAGCCCTTTCCCCACAGTTTCATCTGTTCTTGACAGCCACTTTTGGGGAAAGACAGGACAGCGTGCATGACCGTCAGTCATTATTTAACAGATAGGAAAAATAATGCTCAGAGTAAGTAATTAATCGAAGGTCATGTAGCTGGTACGTGGCCAACTACCACGTTTCCCCAAAAATAAGACTGAGCCGGACCATCAGCTCTAATGCGTCTTTTGGAGCAAAAATTAACATAAGATCCAGTCTTATGTAAGACCCGGTCTTTTATGTTATGTTATGTTATGTTATGTTATGTTATGTTATGTTATGTTATATCGGTTTTATATTACATTATATAAGACCGGGTCTTATTTTAATGTAAGACCCGGTCTTATACTAATTTTTGCTCCAAAAGATGCATTACAGCTGATTGTCTGGCTAGGTCTTATTTTCAGGGAAACACAATAGCACGCACACCTCAAGTCTCTGACTCCAAATCCTCTTCTTTTTTCTCCACACCAGCCTGCTTTCTGCAGCGAAACAGAGGAATGACTTGGTGGCATACACATTTTAAGAAAGGAAAAAACTATTTAAATTATGCTGATGGGAACCACTTTGAGCACCTCTTGTCATTGCAGAAGTCAAATGTGACTTGTGTTCATTGTTTGTTTTCGGTTATATATTATTTCAATTTTAATAGTTTTTTCCTTTCTTAAAATGTGTATACATTTTTGTTGCACCCTCTGTATATCCACAATTGGCAATATATCCCTTTGGGTAAGTACTGCCTGTCCACAGGGCCTCTGTTGAAATGCCACTGCTGGACCGCAGACAGTTCCTGCATATGCCCATTGTGCCCAGGAGCATGCAGACAGGGAAGAGACTCGTGCTGCAGGAACTCAAGTCTCTGGGGGGGACTCTGTATGTATGTAGAGCACTGAGATCCTCAACATAACCCCATGCACTACCGTGTTTCCCCAAAAATAAGACCTAACCGGACAATCAGCTCTAATGCGTCTTTTGGAGCAAAAATTTGTATAAGAGCCAGTCTTATTTTAATATAAGACTGGGTAATATAATATAATATATTATACTGGGTCTTATATTAATTTTTTGCTCCAAAAGATGCATTAGAGCTGATGGTCAGGCTAGGTCTTATTTTTGGGGAAATACGGTAGTTAGGTGAGGAGCTTTATCCTCATTTCACAGTTGAGAAAACTGATAAAGGTATCATTTCCAAGTGACACAATAGGTAATAGATGAGCTATGGGGGAAAGCTCTAGATTGTCGTACCCATCTAGAAGACTGTCTTACCTATGGAATTCCTGAGCACAGGGTAATATTTCTGGGTTTTCCCTGTGCAGAATTCTTTATTCTTCTCCGGTCTCTTAATTACAGCACCTAATTTCTCTTGTAGAAACAGCACCCTGCCATCCCATACAGTCTAGGTGAGAGTGGTAAATAAGTGGGCGGGGCACTTCCACTACCATAGCACTGGGCTGCTGATCTCAGCTGCCAACTCAGAGTATCTTACTCAAACTAGATTTGCTGACAAGAAGACACATGACTCAAGTAAGATCAATGTTTTGGAGGATATTGATATGGGTGCTAGGAGAGAGAGTTCCTTTATTGCAGAGATTGTAAACACTAAGAAGCATGTAAATTTCAGGCTTCCAAGACTATCTTTACAACCAGAGAGAGAGAGAGAAAGACTTTGCCTGGAAATAAAGCCAATGCAGAAGGAAAAAGAGATAAAGAAGTAAGAGATAGAAGGAGGGAAAGATGAAGGGATGAGAAGAGGTAGAGAAGGAAGTGAGAAAGAGATAAAGAGAATTATTGGGGTCCCCTGGATCTAGCCAAGGCTAAAAGGAATGCTAAGTACCTTAGACTTTCTAGTTGCATGAAACATTGCATCCTCTTGTTTTTTAAACAAGTTCAAGTTCTGTTCCCATCGCTTACAACCGAAAGAGTCCTTTCAAATATTATACTATGTAACTTTCAGGCATATATAGATTATATCCATATATTTATTAATATAATATCAACATAGTAATAAATTCCAATCAGTGTAAAGAAATGTTTAAAACAGAACCACTTCTTTGAACTACATGGTGAATAACAGACACTGAGAAACTTCCTGACACTATGCAATAGTAAAGAGTGCTAGACATGGCCTCCAGAGACATGATTCCAACTCCAGGTGCACAGACAGACAGAGAACTTGGGGCAGGAGCCAACTCAATCACTTACCAGCTCTGCCACATTGGAAAAATCTTTTAACCTCTGTAAGGGTCAATCTCCCCATCTGCAAAATAGGACATCTGCATATCTCTCTCCCATACTAGATGTGAGAATTATTAGGGAGAAGGTGCTATATCAACGAAAAAATACTGTATAAATACGAGGGATTCGTTACTGAGGTTATAAATCTTCTGAACAATTGATCTTTTCCTAAAGTATATGTGTGTGTGCGCACGCACGCATGTGTGTGTACATGTAGATGACTGTTGTGTGGTTATAAATACAGAATGAAATAGCATTTCAGGGATTGCTTCTCTTGTCACTCTTTCTCACCTTTACTGCAGTGAGTACTTGATGTGTTTGTTGGTTTGCAGTGGTGCTTCCTGAGTGATTTCCCCCATCAAGCATCATAGCAGAAAAACAATAATGGACTCTGACAGACTCTGAGTTAAAGCTGCCTGGATTGTTCAATACAAAATTCAATTCTATATGTACTATTTCATCCTTGAATGCAAATGCTCCTGACAGCATGTCCTAGTGGCTTTTAAAGGTTCTGCAAAATGCATGAGGTCTGTTAGACTCTGCCTCTTGCAAATCCAGGTTACTGAGATCAGTGACTTGGGTGTCATCCTCTCCCTCGACCCCATATCTCACCAATCTGTCAGCCTTGCCTCCCTCTCCATCTCTCCCGCTGTCATCCCTCCCTCTCCATCGGCTTTGCCAATTCCTGAACTCAGTCCTCCATCATTTCAGAACTCCAACACCAGAATGATTTGTTTCTAAAACAACTGTCTGACCATGATATTCCCCAGATAACAACTTTGTAATAACTTCCTATTATATACCAAATCAAGTCTTAATAGCTCAGTATATAAACAGGATTCTTCTTGAGTTGGCCCCAACCTTAACCTCGTCAGCCTTTTTTCTTGCTTCTCTACCCCATAAGAACCTTCTGTTCCAGCTAGATATAATTTTAACTTAAAATTTCCCAAACTTCCAAGCTCTCTCACCACTCTATGTCCTTACAATTGTTGTTTCTTCTGCATGGAATGCCTCACACCCTTCTCAACCATAGCTTCTTTGTCTGGAAAATTTCAAATCATTCAAAGAGAATGAACTCAAATATCAGCTTCCTTGTGAAGCTTTTCCTGAACCTATCACTGCTCCACTCCAGCCTTTTGGAGCTCAACTCTCTACGTTACTATTATCATAGCTAACATTTACAGAATGCTTACCATGTTCCAGTGACAACGCTAAGCATCTTACACTAGCTAACCTCATGGAATCTTCTCAACAACATTGTGAAGCACATATTATTTTTTATTCCCATTACAGATGGGAAAAATAAAATTTGGGAATATTATTTAATTTCCTGAAATTGCAGAGGTAATTCGTGGCTAACCCAGGATTGGAATCCAGGCAGTCAAACTCCAGAACTCCTGTGCATAACATCCCATACAGCACACTGCACTACTGGTCTATTTCTATTGCAGTATTTATTACATTGTGTGTTAATTCACTATTAGCACATCTGTTTCCCTTTGAAAGAGCCTTGAGCTAACTGTGAATCTTAAGGTCCGATGTTTCTTCATTTAGTCAATCACTCTGCTAAGAGCAAAGCGTGAAAGTGACAAATAAAATAGCACGTGCTAAAGGATAGTGTGATGGGTCAGTAAGAACAGGAGGCCCCGGGGACACAGAAAAGCAGGGTCTGAGAAGAGAAGAAAGGTGTTTCAAGGGAGAAGGAACAGCACGGGCCAAGGCAGGGGGTCTCAGACGTTATCAAAAAGTTCACAAGTCCTTTCCTGGATTTGTCTCACAGTTTGATCTGTAGCCCTCCTACAGCTGTATCCTGACCCTGCAGGCCTCCTGCACAGCTCCTGGGGGTGGAAAGAGCAGTCCCAGTTTCTGGGGAATGGGAACCACATCCCCCGTGAAAGAGGAGAATGGTTTATGGAATGCACGTGTGTGGACATCAATTTGCTCTCAGAGCTAATCCCCAGCACAGAGTGTGATTCCCAGTGTGTCGTTACTGGACCTATAACCTTGAAGACATCACTTAACTCTGCTGAGTCTGCCTCCACATTGAATTGAGATAGTATTGCAGGTCCTCTGTTTGGGAACTAACATTTGAACCTAAGTCAGGAGGGAAGTCTGATTCTGGTACACAGGAGAGTGACTGATAGCATTGGCTTAATGAGAAGTTAATTCATTTACTTGGTTGGCTGGTTGATTGTCAAGATATGCATTGCATACTTCTATTTTCAGGAGTTCTGCTCAGTCCCTGGGTACAAATAAGAGACAGGCACAGACCAGTCCTGTGTCTTAAAACATAACGGAAAGACAAGCATTTAACAAACAAATAACATTAAAGGGTGTGAAGTGTGTTTATAGTGGATTTATACGGTATCTTGGAGCATTCATCAGGAAGACCTGACCTCTGCCAAGGAGTCAGAGAAATCCTCCTTGATTAAACAGAAGTGGTTATGCTTAAGCAGAAACTTAAAGGATGAGAGGATCAGCCAAGTGAAGGTGGGAATGGGAAGAGCTATTCCAGATGGATGAAATAGTATGTAAAAACCCAAGTCTGGAGAAGATATAGCACAGAATAGACTTCTCAAGGAAGTGAAAAACAGTCCAATATAGCTGGAGTATAAAGTATGAGAATAAGAGTAGCATACATGAGACTGAAAGGGGTGACAGGGATGAAATTAGGAGGTTTTTAAACCAAGTTGAGAACTTTGGGCTTTAATATTACTTAGTGAACGTTTTGCCATAGCTGTGCTATTTTTAAAAACCTGATTCCACCCTCGTAATGACCTGACCACCTGGCTGTTTTGACCTTCTATGCCGACACACAGTCATCAGGGGCTCAGTATCTCTTTTTTCTCCCAGAGACTAATATGATTCACATTAAGAAAAGACTTCTCTTTGATTGCATTCATTTCAACAATAAAAAAAAAAGAAGCTATCCTCATTCAATTTAGAAACAGATACTTACCTAGATATCCCTTATAGCGGGCAGACTGGGTTATATGCCCTGACAGAGATATAAACATCATATAGGGTATGAGTGCAAATATTAATTGCAACTTGTAGGCAAGTGCAAATCTAAAGCAGCATTGAGCTAGATGTGGGGTGGTAGTGATGACAGCAAGGGTGGCATTTTAAGCATAGTCACAAATTAAACAAAGTCACATTGATGAAGGACTATCAGCAGTTTTCAAGGACAGGTAGTAGTGGTCTGTGCCTATGTAAGAGTAGGTTAGCACCAGAACTGCCATCTTAAGGGTTAAAAAAAAAACATTTTCTGAACGGCCCCTAGACCAGAACAACCTAATCGTAAACACCTGCATGGCAAGGTCAAGATGTTCTGTTGAGAAAAGGCTTATCTTGCAGCAAGGATGTGGGCAAGGACACAGGACCAAAACTAAGCACAAAGCCCAGTCATGTAAATATCTTGCCTGTGTAGAAAATTACTGAGAGCCTTAGGATGCTATATAAACCCCTGGCTTTGAGTGCTCAGGGTCCTTGTCGAAACCTGCTGCATCGGGCAGATACTCAGACCCCAGCTCGCTGGAAATAAACCTCGCTGTGTGACTTGCATTATCGTGTGTCTTCTGTCCAATTGAGGGGTGGTTGACTCCGGACCCTAACACCTAGAGCTCTGAGTATACAGGTGAGGGAAGGCCAAGACAGTGCATGGATTACGGGGTGAGCACATACATCCTGAACAAATCAGGATACTTGGCAACTGATAAAGCATAAGAGTCAAGAGCATGAACTCTGCCATCAAAAATCTGGGTTCCAGTTCTGGTTCTACCATTCCCTATTCTTGTGACCTTGAGAACATAAATTCACCTCTGTAAGTTATATCCAAAATAGAAATGAGGGTAGTACCTGCCTCGGAGAGCTACTGCCAGGATTAAATGAGATAAGAGATATAAAGCTCCTGGAACATGTAAAGTCTTTTAAAAAGTTAGACACTTTTATTATCATTGTCTAGAAAAACTGCTTTTTCCTAATGTTAAATTTGTTTCATATCCTTAAGAGTATAAAAATTAAATTCTTCCTGTGGTCTGTTTAATAAACGATCTTTTTTAAAAGTATAAAATGAAATTAAACTCAGATTTATGTAGAAAATACTGTATTTTGTATGGAAGAAAATAGAGTGAATTGCATTGCAAAGTAAAAGTGGTAAAAAGCCAACAGCAACCAAAATTTTCTTAGCATATATGGCTCAAATGGTAATCCAAGCACAGGTAATTTCTACTTCTTAATTGCCCCATATCCTCTATATCAAGAACCTACCTGAATCAACCCAAATCACAGAGAATTCCCACCCCCCATAATAGAGAAAATATCACTTCTACTTATAATAGCTAGGGAAAATGGAAGTTAGAACCTCCGATGTGTTTCCTCAAGCCCAGAGTGGAAAGAAAAGCCAGTCCCTTCTAGTATAAGAGATTGGAGATTTATATGTAAAAGAAAGGGAAAGAAGGCAGACAGCACGTCGACGAGCCAACATCTAAAGGGCGGGAGACATAGGCTGTGCTCTGTTTTCCATTTGGAACCTGAGGTCAGTGTGAGAGGCAGGTAGCCCCTTGGCAACATGGAGTAAAAATAGTCACAAAATCAGGAGAGCCTGAATCAGCATTTGCAAAGCTCCACCAACTCTTATGTTGTGAGAAATCTAGAACTTTCCCCCTTGAATCATGGGGTAAGCTGTGGTCAGGGAAAAGCAACTCTATAAATGTGGGCTACAGAAGATGCTTCAAGAGTTAGCCAGAAGCATCCTCAGCACCAGTGGAAGAGGTGGAGAGAACAAGTGAACAGAGAACATGCCAGAGGCCAGAGAACACAGCAGTCATAAACTTCAGCCTCTGTTGTGTCCCGTGTGAGGAGGGTTGTGGGGAGCTAGGAGGGCAGCGCAGGGCTAAGAAATACAGTAGCCAAGAATAGTGTGCAAACAGGGGCCAAGGGACTCCAGCCTCAAGGACTGACAGCCTCAAGGACTGAGCCCCAAATCGGGCCTACCATAGCTTTTATTAGCTAAGTGGGGAAGTAAAGGAGATAAAGCTTGTCAATCTCAAGATCTGTGAATCCTATACATTATAATAGAAAACTGATTCAAGCCCATCATCCTTGCCTGCAGGCAGCGGAACTGTAAGTCTCAGGATGTACTTCCCTAAGGGACAAAACCTTTATGAATATGAATACATGGAGAGCACATCCTTGAATCTCTTCCCCTGCAGGTTTTGGGAAGGAATGCAGCCACAGAGGCAGAGGCTCTCCTTAGCCGGGGGAAGGTGGGGGGCTGTGCCCACCTCTATGAACCCCGTGGGTTCTCCTGTTGGTCCCCACTGGACTGTACCTGGCTTGAGTTGTCCCCCCCTCCCCCATGGGGAATCTAACTCATCATTGGCTGACCAGCCATCTTTCTGGGACCAAACAGGGAGACATAAGGTGCAAGCACAAAGGTAAAGCAAAATCCCTGAAAGGATCCGTCTCACAGACTCCCTTTGCTATAGGGGCAGGTACAAGGAGACAGAGGGATAGGCTGCAATGTGGCAACAAGCCTCTATGCCAATGGCCAGGCAAACCCAACAACATTGCCATGGAGATGAGAACAGCCAGAGGGCAATAAAAGGGGCTCTGGGCACCTAGGCCCCCTCCACCTGTAACAGGTGACACCAGCCCCAATCTCACACACTTAGAGAACATCTTGGAGAAGAACAGAGAAGAGTCTGAATTTAAAAGAGTAGCATTATCCAAAGAGACTAAATCATCCAAAAGCTATTATTTAAACTGGAGAGGACTAAGATATCAGTAATTTGAAATTTTGAGCTCCTTTCTCCCTGCCACATACATTTCTTTCCAGCGTCCTAATGACATGGGGCGTTGGAGGAAGAGTACATCAGTTATAAAAAATAAAGTCTATATTCTCTGAGTAATAGTGAGAATACAATCATGACTCTGAACACATGTAGCATCTCATCTATTCTTTATAACAGGTTTATGAGATGGACACTATTATTACCCCTATTTTATAGATGAGTAAATTGAAGTGGAATGAGGTTAAGTAAGTTGCCCAATGTCAACAGCCTGGACTCCATCCCACATCTGACTGATGCCAAAGCCACCTTTATAACCACTACGCCAAACTAAAAGTTAAACTCTGATTGTGGGAGATATTGAATATCAGTCTATGAACTTTGAGCTTCACTTTATAGAAATGGAGAGAAATAAAAAGTTTTGCAGCAGGGAGGCAGATTATTATTACATTTGAGGTTTAGAAGAATCATGCTCAAGGCAATGTATGAAAGAGATTAAACAAGCAGAGACTGACGCATGCCGTCCAGTTAAGAGACTTACAAAAACTAGAGTGAGAATCAGAATTCAGGCCTGTCTGATGTTAAAGTCAGTGGATTTTCCTTTGGGGCAATCTGCCTCAGAAAGATGACCTCCAAATTTGGACTCAGAAGGAATGCAAGTATGGTGATACCACCTATTGAGTGATGGGAGGTGTGTCAGTATAGAAAGAAAATATTGAAATTGGTTTTGGATACATGTTTTCCGTAAATATCAATCTCCTTGAAAATAAATATGATTCCATAAATTCCAAGAAACCATTCCCAAACCTCTTCATACTTGAAAAGAGCCTCATCGTTACTATGATGTATGTCTCAATTAATATATTCTCAGCATGACTCTTTGTAGAATTGCCTCAATTACTTTTAAACTTTTAAACATGAAAATCCTACTTAACACAGCTCATGAATTTAATTGAAAGGTTTTGTAAAATTCTTGTAATCACTTTGGAAAGGTAGAAAAATAGTTTTTCATAGCTATATAATATGATTTCAGATAAGTCCTAGGAAATGAGCCTTTGCAGTTATTAATGAAGTCAAGACATACACAACTAAAATTACAAACAGGAAAGCAAAGAATAGTGATAAATTAATCATCTGGTTTAATTCGATCAAATTAAATAAATTGTTACTGAACACCTACTTCATGCAGGGCCCTCTGCCGGGTAATGGGATTACAAGAAGGCCTGAGATAAAATCTCTGTCCCCTAGGACTCAGAAATCTATCGTGCTGCAGAAAGAACATGGTACCGCACAGTGTCCTGTCTTTGAATCCCGGCTCTGCCTTGCCATGGTCCATGTACTGGGGCAAATCACTGAAACTCTCCAAGCCCACACTCTACTCCTTCAAACAAGTCAAAGGAACATATGATACTGTACCCAACTTGCACACTTACTATGAAGATTCTAACAAAGTAAGTAAATCCCAATAAATGTAAGCACTTAGTTAGCCTTAGTAGATAAAACTAGTTTACAAACAAATTTAACAAATGGTCTTGTAATAAAAAAGTTATATTATAAAAAAAAGCAGAGTCATGATGTTTTGGGGTTTTTTTCTGAGAGTTTAGGAGGTGTTTTTCAAAGAATAAAGTGGGTAGAATTTGAAGTTTTTTTCAGTCCTCCAGTAAATGTTGTTAGATAGCACACAACCCAACTAAAAAAAGGAAGCTAGACCTTTGTCCAACCAACCACATTCTCATCTGTTGTATCACTGAATCCTAAGCACAACCCCGTGGGGACGTATTATTTTGCCTATTCACAGATAAGGAAACACACTCAGAGAGATCAGGTCATCTCCACGATCACACAGCTGGTACGTAGCAGAACTAGAATCCAAACCTCTGTGTACCCAATGCCTTGCACCCCTCTGCCACCTCCCAGCCTATCTGGAGACACTTGTATAAAGGAGCTCGCAGAAGGTGTTCTGTGAATATGTGCAGATCTGAAAGGAGTTGAAGGAGCAAACTGGATATAGATGGAGTACAGAGGAGCCGTCCCACTAGAGGGGTTGGAGAATTCAGCAGGATTTGGAGATCTTTGGGATGAAGAAGGCAGGAAGTTACACAGAACTGAGATGTATAGGAATGTAACCCTCCCAGGTCCAAGTTCCAAATTTGGAATGTTGGTGAATTGATGCTTCCATAATCCTCTTTCAAAGGCAGAAAAGAGAGTAAGTTTGGTGGTGGTGGTGGTTTGTTGTTGCTGTTATTATTTGGGTTTTTTTTTTTTGTATACAAGTCTAGTTTCTTCAAATGTTTCCAGGTTCCCACTATCCCAATCAACCTCTGAATGTGCTCCTTCAAAACTGTTCTATATCCTTCTGAAAATCATAGCTCCCAGAGACGACTAGCAATGCTCAAAGTTGTGGTCAATTTAAAATGAGTTCAAAAGCACCATAATCACTTTCATTTTGAACAGTGTCAAAATCAATGTGGCCTAAGATGATATAGGTGTTTTGTTTTGTTGTTTTGTTGTTTTGTTGTTTTCAGCAGCCAAGTACCATTTACTGACCCTGATAGACTATGCAAGTTTTATTTAAGAAACACATTTTAATTGACCAAAAAAAAATGTGCACTCTTGGTATGTTCCAAAGTCTTTAAGAGACCCTCACAAAGAAGACTTCCTATTTTAGACCATGACTAGGGTTAAAGAGGTTTCAGAATCACAGCATTGTCTCCTAAACAGGAATGACAGCTAAAATGTTTTCTCTTTAGAGGTTCAAAAGGAACTAAGCAACTGTCAGAAGAACAAACCAGCCCTGTGCGGCAACCCTCTTCCCCCGCTATTTGTTTTCATTCTGTCTGCATCACAAATTGGATACAACTTTCAGAGGCAAGTTCTCTAGGAAAGAAAACTTATTAAAATGGAAAGCTTTCCCAAGAAAGACATGCTTGTACTGGGATCGCAATTTTTTTCAAGAAACATAAATGATTAAATCACTCCATGGATCTGCATTGCTAATTTAATGTTTCCAAACAGAGGCTTTAGGAGATTTGGTCAAGGTTTGTTAAAAGGTTTTAATATATGAGAAAGATCTAACCCGCATGGACGGTGGCTCCTTCTTAGAATACTGACTTAGCAACAGAGTGAAGAGGGGGCTCTTTTTCCCCAACTGGGGCTCCTGCAGGCACACAGTGTGAGCTCGTCCTGCGCGGAACATAGCTTCTGTACGGACAGGACAAAGGAAGCATCTAAATGGTCGTGTAAGAGAATTAATTTCAAATCCTTAAGAGTAGGCAGGGTTATAAAGAAATAGGGGGGAACTAGGGGGCAAACACTTAGAACCAAAAGAACAGCTTTTCTCTTTGTATTCAGAATTAAAATAAGCATAAAAAATATTCTTTAACTAGACCAATCATACACTCATCCCCCACCCCCCGCTCTTGTTTTTAAAAATTAATCATTTATTGAGCACCTCCTCATGGCTAGGAAATAACTATTGCGGGGGGGAGGGGGAGGAGGAGGAGGAGGAGGAGGAGGAGGAGGAGGAGGAGGAGGAGGAAGAAGGAAGAAGGAAGAAGGAAGAAGGAAGAAGGAAGAAGGAAGAAGAAGAAGAAGAAGAAGAAGAAGAAGAAGACGACGGCAAATCCCTGACTTCTTGTAGCTCTAATTTGAGGGTAATATAGATCATCAAGTTATAACAGCATATTTGCCAGCATGTGTGTTTGGCTCCAAAGGCTCCTTCCATGAAAGTCTGTGCAGTGTGTCTTCAGGCTTCTCTGCTTTTTCTTTTTTATAATATTGTCCTTCTCTCAACCATCCCCTTACCACAAACTCCCAGAATTCTTAATTGCCAGCATGGGAGAATTTGACCATCCTGTAATGAGCACATCTCCAATCTGCAGTCACAATTCCCAGGCTCTGATTCTGAATTTATCACTAATAAGCTGTGTGATTCTGGGTGAGTCATTTCTTGTGTCTGGACCATCATTTCCTCTTGTGTAAAACAGAGAGGATCTGAAGAGTCTTCAGGGGATCTTCCAGGTCTGACAGTCCACGGTAGTCTCTACACCCAGCAGGAGCATTTGAAGAGAAACAGCAGTGCTGGACTAAAAAGCAGGAACTCTCTAATGGAATTTCAGGTACTGTGTTGTCTGTTGGGGAAATAGAAAGGTTTGAGCCTGAGGCTACTAGATCTGTCTGATCCCAATCAATTTAATAGGCATTTGAACAGGGTCTACTGGAGACCAGATGAGGAAAATAGCTTCTGACTTCAAGGAGCTTTGGTTTCAGTGGCAGAAGTAGACTTGTAAATAGATAATGGCTATATGGAAGAATACGTCTGGTGAGACAGGAAGTAAGAAGGAGGAGGGAAAAAGATCTTCTAGGAGGAAAAGGATGAGTAGGAATGTCTTCCATGCAGAAGCAGTAGGTGAAAGGCTTAGAAGTTCAAATTAGCAGGATGCCTCTAGAAACTGCTAGTCAGTCCGTGTGGTACAGCCCGAGGTCCACATTGCAAAGAAGAAGTACATAAGTTGAATGTGGAAAAGTGGGAAGGAGTCTTGTGTTTCATGCTAAGGAGTTCAGACATTATCTTGTGGCTCTCAAGGGACAATGAAAAGGTTTAGCAGAGATGGGTGATCCATAAGTGACTGGCCCCTCATCCACATCTTAGACCAGTTTGTCTCTCTCAGATAAAGCAACAGTTTGGGATCAGTCTGTATGCTTTTTCTAGTCTGTTCTTGAAAATCTTCTAAGTTGCACCTTCCATAACCACATCCCTAAGATTCTGTGGTATGCCAACCCCAGGAGAATTCATTCTGTACAAGCTAAGCATTTCTGCATGGGCTGCTTCCCAAGCAACACAGCCAAAAGCTACAGTACAAGCTCCAAACCAACTCTGCAGCTCCTGAATTATTCAGGGGACTATTAAAATGAGACTCACGACTCACAGGGCAAATTAATTTTAATTTTTAAACAGGCAACATTTTAAACTGTTCATTTCCTTGAAATGTATCCGCCCTGGCATTTTTATCATCCAAAGAGTAAGTAAAGCTCACAACAGAAAGAGAAAAAAGAGCTGGCATGCCCTAAACTGGGACTCTAATGTTCAAGAATGAGCCCTCAGAATGAGCAAGAGTCACATCATCTACTCTCGGAGGGTATGTGTCTAGAAAATCCAATGTCAATCTAAGACATTCAGTGCTAGAAAATTCACTTTTCTCTCTGCTTGTATCATACTAACATGGGGTCATCAGCCTGAAACTTCAGCACCTTCAGTCGGAGTGCTTTACCTCCACAGCTATTTCCACATCAAGCAAGAGGAAAGCGGAGTGCATGGCAGAGGCATCGAGGCCTAAGAACATTCCTCTGAACCATAAGCTTCTCTCTAAGATGAGGACTACGGGTTCCTGTCCTACACAACAGTTGCTCAATTAAATGTTACTCGACTACTAAATTTCATATGAAAAACCCTTGTCCAATGGGGAATACCCTCTATGCTTTTCCTTTTCTTCTGTACTACCTCTGCTCTCCATGACTAGGAGTTTAAGGGTCCTTGGGATGCCCAGTGGCCCCAGAAACAAAATTAAATACCACCACTGCTACCTAAACTTTGCCTTATAAGTGATCCGTTTTTCTTTTGTCATTCAAACATTCAGGAAGATCAGTGTGGCTGCCTAAACTGAAAGTGCAGAGGCCAAGTTAGGGGTGAGGGGAGACTGGTACCCTGGCTTCCTCCCTCCCAATCCAGGGTTTTTTTTCCATCCCACTTCATGGTATGATGGAATCAGAAAGTTTCTCAGACACTCACTTGGCTTCCTTCCTTATTCTTTCCCTTCCTGATTGCTGGAAATTACAGAATGAAGAAAATAAGAAATGTTTCTGAGATCCCTCACTACAGCCCCACCATTCTGAGAGACAAGTGATGTACACTCTAATAGTATACAGTCATTTCAATAAATCCATGAGGAAGAATTTTTGTAATTGATATATAATGACATAAAACTGTGTTAGTTTTAGGTACATAAGGATTTGATATATGTACACATTGTGACATGATCACCACAATAAGTCTAGTTAACATCCGTCACCTCACAGTTACTAATTTTTTCTTGTGATGAGAAATTCTAAGATCTACCGGCTTAGCAACTTTAACATATATAACCCAGTATTGTTTACTGTAATCACCATGCTGTACATTACATCCCCAGAATTTACCTTATAACTGGAAGTTTGTACCTTTCGACCCCCTTCACCCATTTTGCCCACTCACCACCCTCCACCCTTCGACAACCACCGATCTATTCTTTGTATCTGTGAGTTCCGTTTTTTATTTTTAAGATTCAATATAGAAGTGAGATCATACAGTATTTGCCTTTCTTTCTGACTTTTCATTTCACCTAGCATGATGCCAGGAAGAATGTTTTATACCCATTTCATATCTGAGAAAAATTGAAGCTGAACAAGATTCATTAGTAAATCCAGGATCACACAGAAAACCAATAGTAGTACTAAGATTTTAATCCATGTATATGTCTGACTCCATGTTTTTGTTCTTTGTACCTTATAAGGAGGTTTTGGGTGGGTTGGGGTGAACTCTGAATAAGTAGGTCGTCTTTCATTCCACAGCCACTACCCAGGCTCATAGCCTATGTGACACTTCTTGAAACCCATGCTCCCTCACAACTAAGTGAATAAGACTTCTCATTCTCTGCCTATCTGTGTCTCATCACAGTTTCTCAGACTCACCAAACTTCTGCCCCATCGCACCACAGGACTGACATTCACTAGCATTTTGGAAAGGGTTCCAGTATCCATAAAGGCAGCTCTGTTTATTTCTATTCCCCCCACTCTTAGCTATGCTCTTATTTCCAGACTCTTGACATTGACTCAGCATCTCTTGTACTTGACAGCTTCCTAATTGGTCTCTCTGCCTCCTGTCTTTCCCTCTTTCAATCCATATTCCACAATGATGTCAAAGATATGTTCCAAAACATAAATATGAACATGTCACTGAACTACTTAAAACCTCGCAGCTACCTGATCACATCCGAATCCTAAGCAGGATGTATAAGGCCCTCCATGTTATGGCCTCTCACTCCTTCCTTACCCCCTTGCTACTTTCCCTACCCCCATTCTTAAAACTTATACTCTAACCGTAAGAAAATACTGCCATTTCCCATTCTGCAGCACACCTGTGAGTTTCACACATACTACCACACACACACACACACACACACACACACACACACACACTATACACAATCATTTCTCAAAACCTAGATTAAATGTAATTCTTTCATCAAGCTTCCCATGATCATTGCAGGAGAATTTTATCACTCATCTTTGGGTACCCATTGTTCTCTGTACATCCTTAAATTATAAAATCTATCCTATATCTGTCATTTCAGAACTCTCTTGGGGTGGCTGGTTGGCTCAGTTGGTTAGAGCGCAGTGCTCATAACACCAAGGTCGCCAGTTCGATTCCCACATGGGCCAGTGAGCTGCGCCTTCCACAACTAGATTGAAAACAATGGCTTGACTTGGAGCTGATGGGTCCTGGAAGAAAAAAAAAACCTCTCTTTATTTTTTCTTCATTAGACTGTGTCTTCATTGAGGAAAGAGAGACTATGTCTTATTTAACTTTGAATCCAGTTTTAACATACCAAGCATTCAACAAGTGTTTGAGAAATGAATGAGTTGAATAAAAAGTTTAATAATTAATATAACAAGTAATGGTATCAGGGTAACTGATCAGTTGTCTCAGTAACTTACTGTGTTAAAACTCAATCAGTCTTCTACATATTACTTTCATTTCCCATCTAAACAACTTTCTGTATGGAAAAACATGCTGACTAGCTAATACTCATAGTCTTTACCATGTGGCAGTTATATTTCTTTTTTTTTAATTAAACTTTATTGGGGTGACAATTGTTAGTAAAGTTACATAGATTTCAGTTATATTTCTTATAAATTAACAAAATGGGCATTCTGATTTATACATCAATCTTCTACAAATGTGTTTAGTATGAGTCAGCCTTCATGATGCTAACCTCTAGCCATGCTGGGGAAACTATCTTTGGGATCAAAGTAAGCTAAGAACCACCTTGTGGGGCTGTGTTCAAGAAGTCAATCAAATTGTATCTTTATGGAATTGTTCTTTAATTGAAATTTAAGTTGTTATAAGACCTTAACCCTGATCCTTAAATTTATTAATTGTAAAAGAGAGACTTGAATTAGATCCTAAATCACCAACTGAAATGTCAGCTGTCAACCTCAACAATGTTAGACTAAAAGAAGCTTGGTTGCATGTGTGACCATGATAATCAATCATGATTTCTATCTAATTGCATTGCCCATTAAAATATAAGACACCAAACAAAGCACAACTGTAGGCCTCGTACAGCCATCAGTTAACCTGGTTCAGAAATCTCTTGTTACCTTGCAGACCCTAATATTCTTTAAGACTGTGATGCTGTGGCTGTCATTTCTATGACTTTCATTCTTTCTTTCATTTATTAATGCAATAAGAAGTATTGCATCGCCAGAACTGACTCATCTTCTAACTGGAAGTGTGTACCTTTCAAGCAACAGTACCCTATTCCATCATTCCCCAGGCCCCGGTAACCTTCAATGTACTCTCTGTTTCTATAAGTTCAGCTTTTCCAGAGCCCACATATAGGGGATATCATGCCTACGTTTCTCTACTTGACTTACTACCCTCAGCATAATGCCTTCACAGTCCATCCATGATGAAGGTGTTAGCTAACACTACCGTGCTAATCATATTGCAACATACAAGTGTTATCACATCAACACAATGTACACCTTTACCTTATACAACATTTTATGTCAATTATATCTCAACAAAGCTGGGGGAAAAAATAATAAAATTAAAAAAATAAAAACTAATAAGTACTGCAGGCACCGAAATAGGGGATGACAATACAGGTGTCAATAAATACGATGCTTCCTTCAACAGATACCGTGTTTTCCCGAACACAAGACCTAACCAGAAAATAAGCCCTAGCATTTTTCAGGAGGACATCCCCTGAACATAAGTCCTAATGCGTTTTTTGGAGCAAAACTTAATATAAGACACAGTCTTACCCTGTTTCCCCAAAAATAAGACTTAGCCGGACAATCAGCGCTAATGCATCTTTTGGAGCAAAAATTAGTATAAGACTCAGTATTATATTATTATATTATATTGTATTATATTATATTATATTATATTATATTATATTATATTATATTATATTATATTATATTATTACTATATTATATTACATTATATTATATTATTTAAGACGTGGTCTTATATTAGAGTTAAAATAAGACCAGGTCTTATATTAATTTTTGTTCCAAAAGACGCATTAGAGCTGACTGTCCAGCTAGGTCTTATTTTCAGGGAAACACGGTAGGTATTTTGGGGAAACACAGTACCAAGGACTATTGGAAGAGATGGACTTTCAAGTATTAAAGGTATGAAGTTGTTTCAAAGGGGGTTTCAAAGAGCAGTGGAAACACAAGAAGAAATATAATCTATGCACAAGACAGTTGCCCTGGGAAGGTCAGAAAGGCCTCACAGAGGACGTGATATGGGAGCTGAATCCAGAAGGATAAATCAGACAGGGAAGAGCATTCCGGGCAAGGGGAACAGCATGGGCAAATACACGAAAATGTGAAAGAGCTCAGAGTATAAAGGAGGAGGGCATAAACAATCGGTTATTTCTCTTAGTCCAAAAACTTGAGGAGATGAGGGAGCATAAGGAAAAGGAAAAATATGCTTGGGTTCCCTTGAGTCTTTTCCCCAGCCTCTTAAAGGACAGTAATCCCCTACGACAAGCACCAGACATTTCTCATCTGCACTGCTATCTTAGTCCAGATTTTCTTGTCCAAAAAGTGAGCGAGACACCTCTCATTCCTGGTACATCGCGTTCATTTGTGGGGCAGCTTCCTTTCTCCGGGGAAGCTGCTAAGCCCAGGAAATAAGACCCTCCTCCTTAGAGTGCTTGGGGCACAGAGGTGCTCTTCACTGAAAAGCAATTTGACTCATGTTAATTCTTTGTCGTGATAGACACGATGGTTTAATGGTTTAATGTATTTCTTAAATTACCTCTAAACAAAGTGAAGGAAATCACCACTTACTACATAGGTTGTTAAACTGTTTATTAACACTTCGTATAACTTTCTGTATCCTCAACTTGGAGATTGCCAAATAGGAAGCCGAGAAAGGAATTAAAAATAAGAACCACTGCTTAGGTAGCACTTTCTATGTCCCGGTTATGACTGCAACTACCTCGCAAACATTAATTCACTTAGTCCTCACTACAGCCCAATGAGACAAGCCTTATTAACTTAACAGATGAAGACACTGATGCACAGGGAGCTTGTTTCTTACCTACTGGTGATAAGTGCTAAAAAGTGACATTTGAATTCAGGCAGGAACGAAACTGAAGACTTTGCTCTTAAGAGCTGTGATAGACTCCCTTGTGCTACAATAGATGCGATGGCTCTGTCGCATTATGTGCCCAATGATTTGAATAAATTGCATCATTTAACCTACACAACACCCTATATTATGAATTAAACGCTGAGGTGTGGAGAGGGTAACTGGCCCAGTGTTGCACAGCTGGTGATTGAAAGAAGCAGAATTTGATCTCAAGTCTATCTGACTTAAAACTCATGCCACGGTGTCTGCCTGTCTCTATAAATGCTGGTGGTTTACAGAGAAGGAAGATAACTGGTTAACCAAGGAAAAGGCCTGACTTCCCTGGATGACATTATTTGTATTTTAACTCCAATATCGGATAGATTTGAAAAAATCTGAAACTGAGACTTCATTAAACAGTGATGAGTTTTGGCTGGATCGGGGGTTGTCAAACAGTGCTCCTTGAAGCCTCAGGGGCTTCATCAGTGGGAGAAGTTCAAGTTCTTCACATAATCCCCTGTATTAATCAGCTTTTGTTGCAGTGACAAACAATTCTAAATCCCCGGGCTGCACAACCACAAAAGTTTATATCTCACTCACCTTACATGTGATCTAGACTCTGTCATTGCCAGAAACTATATTACCACTAAAATTAGAAATGTAATCTAGTAACCAACCACAAATTCCTACCCTCTTCCAGCTCTTTTCCTGTAGTTCACCCATATCAATTATTATTCAGCCTCATCAAGGCGATCATGCCGACAGCAGCCCAGATCCATAGCCCATGGTTCTTATCAAGCTTGTATTGGTTTCCCTGACTCCCTTGTCCCTTGTTCCCTGACTCCCCTTGGGCTCAACCCAGCTCTGAATGAACATACCCTCTGTCTTCTCATTGCTTCATCCATTCAGGTGAATTTTCTGAAGAACATCACATAACTGGAAAAATTGTTTTTACCATCTATTCAAGATCACCAACTCCAAACTCAACACTGCCTGGCAATGTTTCTGCATTTCCATAAGCTCAGTCTGCTACTTTACACAAAATTCTCCCATTTCTTTAAAGGTCTCATACTTCACCCATATTTATAGTAGTTGATTTACCTTACTTTATTAAGAAAAGAAGAAGCCATTGATAGTAGCTTCCACACCTTCCTACCCTCAAATCTACAAAACACCTATATTCAGCCATTTCTTCTTCCTTTCATGTTTAACCATAAAACATTCCTTCTGCTAGTAGTAGTCCCTCTCTCTACCCTTTACATATGCTTCAGATTTCATTTTCTCTCCTGTTCCCAGTTATTCTTCTCTCCCTTGCATCTTTTTTGTACCTTCGTCTCTAATAGATTTTTACATCATCATTAAATCTGTTATCTTATCTCCCATATTTTAAAAAACAATCCTCTCTAGCTCCCAAGTCCCTCTCTATCTACTGTCCCACTTTTCTGCATACCAAACTTCTCAAAAAAGTTAAAAATGATACCTGCCATAGGTAAATGAGGCGACATGAACCAACATATATAAAACATTTTTCACCATGTCTGATCTGATTCTCAATAGACGATTATTTAAAAAGTAGTAAAAACCTTAATAAAAATATAAGTAATTGCAACTGACAAAAAACATTTTCTTATATGCCAGCACAGCCCTTAGCATTGTAGCAGACCATCTCAATTTGCTCTTACAACGACCCTATGAAGTAGGTATTAATTTTATCCCAACTTTATAGAAATGAAATCTGAAGTTTAGAAAGTTTAATTTGCTTGAGGTCACAGAGCTAGAAGATATTACTAGCATTTCCTTCCAAATCTGACTCCACAACCATGTATTATCACCTTGTAAATCACCCCTATCTTCTGTCCTTCTCACATTTTCTACATACCTCTACTTCATAAGAACGGAGACATTTTTTCCCAAGAGCAGAGGAACAACCATCAGGAAACACCTCTGTGAAGCTGAATGATACAGTCATTACCTCCTGATCACTTGGGGTGTCAGTGCATGAGCAGAGCCACTAGGAAAACCCCAAGGAAAGTGTTCTTTTTACTGGAGAACACATCCACAAGAATTATGGAAGAAACACTTTGTGGATAAAGATGCTAGAAGAGTTTCTAATGGGAAGAACATGAAGTTTGGGAAGGAGGCGAGTTCTCTGAATTTGGGTTGGGGAGAAATCCCATAGGAATGGACAGATGATGACCTTTTGGTGGATATACCAAATATGCACTAAATATGGACACATCTTTTGTGTGGGGATGAAGTGTTAGCTGCAATAGAAATGGTGAACCACAAATTTTTAAAAGGACCTTCAACTTTGAGCTATTTGTACCCAGCTAACTGTGACCTTGGTTCAGGGTTTTAAACAGCTCACCTGAGTTCATTTAGGTAAAGCATCTAGCAGAGCCCCTGGTACTTCGTAGGAGATCAGCAATAGTGGCTATTACTATTATTGTTCAAAATCTTCACATAGTAGTTATTGAATAAATGGTAAGTCTGGTTTTTATAGCACATTTTTAAAAATTGTATATTAGTAGAATTCCCTATGCATCAGAGATGAGTAATAATAGCTAACACTTTAAGCACTCACTCTGCTAGGCTGTTAACTCATTTCATCTTCTCAATAACCCCTCAAGGAAGATGCTATTATTATTCTGATTTTACACAGAAGCTAATTAGCTTGCATACAGTCAGTGAGTAGGTGTTAGAGGCAGAATTGAACCCATTCTCTTAACCACCATGCCATAATGACCAATATAGATACTACACAATCCATTTCTCTAATGTATAAAATACTGGGTTAGAAATATAAAGTATGTATATATGTAATAACAGCAAATTATCTAGTATTATTTCCAACAAATAGAATTTCGGGTTGACATAAAAAATAAATAAATAAATAAAAAGCCTGCGTTAAATCCAGCTGAACACAGACAGAAGCAACTGAGAAGTAGAAAGTATTCAGTGAATGAAGTGATAACCCTTTCTACATATTAAACCTGAGGGGGTGACTGGCAGAGCTGGAATGTCCTCAAAGATATTCTCAATCAACAGGGAAATGTCAAGACCTGAGGGAAAACCTGAATGTGAATGGATACATTAGAAGTGCTTGTAATTAGACAACAAAAAGCCAAGTGGGAAACACTGAGGGGTTAAGACACACTGATTGAAATATCAGTAACAATATGAAAAGTGTAGTTGAATGCCTCAAAGGCCAGACCAAAAAATTAAGGAAAGTATGGAAGACCAAATATAACTAGAGAAGGAAAAAGGAAAAATAAGTTATAAATGTGGGGGGAGGGTTGCCTAACCTACTCTGCATCAAGCATTTAATTTTTATATCCACCCTTTGAGATATATTTAATATTCCCATTTGACATGAAAACTCTGAGGCTTAAAGTGAATTTTCCAAGGTCATTCAACTATTATGGTGAATTTCAAGCACAACTCCTAATGATCAGCATTGAGCTATCTTGACTTAGAAACTTGATCTATTCATTTCCCAGGACTGCCTCTGAAGAAAGAACTGTATAGGAGTGGAAAGCACGGCCAAGAGGTATAACTAAGAGAAGAAAATTTCATGGAGTCTTAAGGCTTTATTTTCCTGCCAGCTAGATGGAATTTCTCATGCTTCAGAATCACCACTGCATTTTGAGAGAGCACCAGTTAGGCGACGCTTAGCCGATTACAATTTTGTACTAATTACCTATATATCCTTGTTGTGTCCCTGTGTCTTTTTACATTTTTCCATTTTTCAATGGTATCAAGTGCAAGGTGAGCTAGGGACTGGTAGAAAATGGACACAGGAACAGACACACACACACACACACACACACACACACACACACATTTCCTTACTTATTTAGCAAAGGATGCTAAAAGGAAGCTGCACAGAGTAGGAACAGAGCTTGTCTTACTGCAGCTTTTCTAACAGGGTTCTCTGGTTGCCCCGTATATTATTTATGCAAAGTAAGGTTTTTCTGCCTCCAATAAGCTTAATTTTATGCTTCACTATATCCTTTTATACTTGCAGTAGTAAACATTTCTGTGTGTCTATCAGGGTATTTCTGGAAGAGATTAGCATCTGAATCAGCAGACTAAGAAGAGCACCCTCACCAACACAGGTGGGGTCATCCAATCCGTTGAGGGCCTGGAGAGAACACAAAGGTAGAGGAAGGGCAAATTTATTCTCTTCTTGAGTTGGGACATCCACCTCCTTGGGCCCTTGGACATCAGCACTCCTGGTTCTTGGCCTTCTGACTCAGAGCGGGACTTATACCCTGCCTCCCCTGGTTCTCAGACCTTCAGGTTTGGACTGAAATTTCACGACCATCTTTCTTGGGCTTCCAGCTTATGGATGGCAGATCATGGGACTTTTTAGCCTCCTAAATCACATGAGCCACTCCCTCATAATAAATGTCTTTCTCTATATATTCTATTGGTACTGTTTCTCTGGAGAAATCAAACTGATACAATACATAATGTTGTCTTGAGGAGTAAATTAGTTAATATATAAACATTAACTATAAATATGTAAATATTAGTTAATTAGTAAAATGACCCAAATACTACCCAATACATAGTAAGTACAATTAAGGTGTTAAATTTTGTTATTACATGAAACTTCCTATGTCAAGCACTATAACACCTTATCTAATTTAATCTCGCAAAATCCTGTGAGGTAAAAGTGTTATCTCCACTTTACAAATAAGCAAGTTGAGGCTTAGAAAGGTTAAATAATTTAACCAAGATGATATAGCTAGGCTATGATAGGGCTGGATTACATACCAAATCCCTCTGAAACAGAGCTTCTGTTCTTAACCACTCTATACAACACTGCCTCTTTTTACATGATGAAGTTGAAAAATTCTTGTGAAAGCTTGCAACAATGAAAAATAATACTTTTGACTACTATGCACATCACATATTTGTAAAACATAGTTTCTACCTTGCAAAACACTGACTAGAATTAAGGATGATCAATAAATTGTAGTATAATAACTAGCACATAATAGGTGCTTAATAAATGCTAGTTATCATTATTATTATTATCTTATAACCTCTCACAAATCCCATATGATAGATCTCCCATTTTATCAATGGCAAAGTGAAACTCCAAGGGGTAAGCAACTTGCCCAAGGTTATATGTTAGAGGAGTTATAGAACCATAAGCCTGTCTGACTATAAAGTTTTTATATGTCTGAAAAATGCTATATTTGACCATTTAAAAAAAAAAGGCTGAATTTGTCCAGCCCATAGGACAAAGTTTACATAGCATAGATGGGGAAATGTGAATATGGACAACTGTTATTAAGAAATGACCTAATAATAATGGAAAGAGTTTAATTCAAATTTCAGACAAATTGATCTACTTAGAACATTTCACTATACATTTTTACTCTTAGTTAAGAATCAGATCACTGTTTTATGTTGCAAAAGAGAAAAAATTAACATATATTCAGGGCACTTCAATAAATATATGCACACTATAGTGACTGTGATAAATATTAAGAGTGGGAAATACAGTGTTAGAATATCAAATACCATGGAATATCAAATACCACAGTTATTTTTTTTAATGATCTACTTTATCCTTTTTACCTCTCCCTAATTAAATAATATGATAATTGTCTTCAAATTTAAAAGTGTGGTGAAAGATGAATTTGATTTATTCTGTATGGCTCCATAGAAGAGATCTAAGACTAGTGGCAGACTGTATAGGAAAATAGTAATGTTATTAACAATAATAATAAGCTATTATTTATCAAGCATTTATTATGTAGCAGGCACTGTACTAAGTATTTTTTGTGAATCATCTCATTTAATTCTGACAATGCAAGTGGTAGGTTGCAGGTGAGGAAATAGAGGCTTAGAGAAGTTAAATAATTTGTCAAATAATTTATGACTGATGAGCAGTGGATACTAATCTAGGATTGCTGAAATCCAAAATGTATATTCTCTACCATAATGATATAGGTTTAATGGGAAGAATAGCTTTGGAAAAGAACTTTCTGAATACAGTAGGATCCCTACCACTAGAACCATGAAAGAAAGGGCTGAGAAAACACTTGACAAGTATTTTACTGAAAAGATTTATGTATTTATTCATTCAATCCATATTTATTAAGCGCCTACTAAGTAAAAGGCATATTATTTTACAAGTTAAGGATTAAATAAAAAGCAAGACTGCTCCAAGCAAGTGGATGTAAATGTGTGGCAGCAAAATGAACTCAAAGATTTTTTAGTTTCTCTAGCCATGTAATTCTGTGAGTTTTCATTTCTTTTATTCCAAATAATGCCAGCAGTTCCTAAAACAATTGAAACAAAAGAAACTTGTTACTTCAGCTACCTGATTTTTTTCTTTCCCAATATCTTTCCTACCTCCCCCATTCAACATGCTGATTTAAATTAGCTTTGATGCCACTCAAAATTGAGGAATGAAATCCAGGCATTCCCACCGAGCTCTTTACAACTGACGCTGAAACCTCAAGCTGTGCTACCGCATGAATTGCCCCTCTCTCAAGTATTTCATATGCTCTCACTACTATTTCATCAGGGAACGAAGATTATCTATTTTTCTGCTTGAAATCATCATTTCATTTCCTGTCTTCAGGCTAGATAGCTTGTCTATTATGATAGCAGAAGATACAGATACCGCTTTTGTAGGCTACATCTACCAAACATTAGGAGTCATTTCCCCCACTAATTACTCAGCAAATTGAAAGGAAGGAATAAGACAAGTGCCAACTCAAAATATAGGGATTTTCTTTTCTTTTTTTTTTCTTTTTATTGTGGTAAAAACATTTAACATGAGCTCTACCTGATTAACAAAATTTTGTATTAGTTCTAAGTGTACAAAACAATGTAATAGTTCAACATTTACACACCTCAGAAAGTGATAACCTCCTGCCCCTCCCCCAATTTACTACCCCTATGACATCATATAGAGCTGTTACAATTTCATTGACTCAATTCCCTATGCTGTACTCCACATCCTGTGACCATATATATATTAAATTATAGTTGACATTCATTATTATTCAGTGTCAGCTTCAGGTGTACAGCACAGTGGTCAGGCACCTACACCATCCATGAAGTGGTCTCCCTAATAAAACAAGTGCCCATCTGACACCCTACAACATTACTGATTATATTCCCTAAACTGTCTTTCATCTCCCCGTGGCAATCTTGTGGTTATTGATTGTGCTTTCAAATCCCCTCCCCTTCTCCCTCATTTAAGTGCACAATACCGTATTGGCAACTATAGGCACCATGTTGTACAGCAGATTTCTAGAACTTATTCACCTGGCATAGCTGAAAGTCTACACATTTCCTACTCCCTCCAGCCCCTGGCAACCATCATTCTACTTTCTGCTGCTATGAGTTTCACTGTTTCAGATACCTCATATAATGGAATCATGTCGCATCTGTCCTTCTGTGACTGGCTTATTTCACTTAGTATAATGTACTGCAGGTTCATCCATGTTGTCACATATGTCAAGATTTCCTTCTTTTTTAGATATGTTATGTAATTTAAATTAAATTTTAAAAATTTATCTATGTCTGGCTTTAATGATGAAGTTTTTACATATTGTTCACTCATGTGGAACTACTCAGTCTTCCAAAATGGACCCTTCATCTCTCTCTTACCTTTGTGTTTTTGTATATATTTCTTCCCTTCTTAGAAACTCCTTTCTTCACTGCCTGGATAGATTCTACTCAACATACAAACACACACAAAAATTTCAGCTCACCTGTTCACCTTCCATAGGAAGGCTCTGCTAATTATCAGCTTCCTAAATTGGGCTAAATGCACAATCTTCCTCTAGCTTCCCATCACTCCCAGTACATCCTTCTAGTCTCAGGTCATTATAATCGCTGACTCATCTGTCTGACTTTCCCAGTAGACTAAGAAATTTTCCAAGGAAGAGATTTTGGCACTGAGTGCAAGCACATTTCATGTGATTCTGACAATCTACCAGCTGTATCTGGAATGTAACTCAAGCCTTACCTCACATTAATTTGCTTAAAATGTATTTTGTCTGAAGGGTGTAAATATGTTTTTTCTTAAATTAATGTCATATGGAAAGCATTGTAATGAGAGATGCTTACATTGTAATGAGAAATGAAGTTTGAGAATTGAAAATCAAGAATCATTTTATCAAGAAAATGTCTCCTAAGGGGACTTTCTCACAATGCACCTACAGAATTGAAGGCCTTTCCTGATCTAATGATCTCAACGATGGCTGAGACATGACTCCTGCCCTCAAGGATTTAGCAAGTTGAACTTAGTAATTAACTAAATAAGAAATAGAATCAGCCGTGTTGATCACTCTGCAGGCATAAACGTGTGATGATCAAAAGGAATTTTTGCACTGAGCCATAGAAATCCATTTTTTTATGGTTATGAATCTTGCTTGATTAAAAAGATGCCTCTTTTAGATATTTTAATTCACTTGTTCATTCATTCAACAAATATTTCCTGACCATGTCCCATATCAGGCATTTTGCCAAGCACAGATGGTACAAAAAAATGTAAGATAAATACTTTTCCTTTGAGGCATTTTTAATGAAAACAGATAAATACCATAAACATAGTAAATCTTATTTTAAAAAGAAAGTAAACTTAACTCTGCATGGGGATCATGAAAGGCTTCTCAGTGAGGATAACATTGAACTTGATTTTTAAGGGAAGAGTTTGAATCTGCCAGAAATTTTATTATTTGAGACAAAGATAGAATTGAATATAGAATTTGTTTTTACTGTGTATGCTAACCAATATGAGCCTCTACCCAAGAACACAATTAACAACCCATAAAGATGATTACTTTCCTAGAGACAGGTGTGCTGCCATTTTCCTGTCTAGAAACCCTTAATTTTCCCAGGTACGTGAATTTAAAGAAAAGTTCTCTTAATATAAATTCATCAGAAGTGCTAAACGCCAAATTATTTTCTATATTTTACACATATTTACTAAAGGATTTTCAACAAACCTTTGTGTATGTGTGAAGAACACTCAGCAAACTGTTTTTCTATGTCATAACACTTTGACTTGAGAATAAATTTAGTGTCTCCAGATTTTGCAAACATGTGTTTGTTGGTGCCTTCCAAACATTAAAAAGTGGAGATTCATGAGGGAGAAAAAGGCTCACAATACTTTCAGAAAGTAGAAGACATTTTTAACGCCTTAGGTTCCAAGTAAGGAGGAAGAATCATGCAATATACCAATTTTGTTTGTTTGTTTTACTTTTAAATTTCATTTTTCTAAACATAAATGAATATATTCACATTGTAGAATATTGCAAAAATACAGAAAAATAAGAATGATCATAATTGCTGTCATTTCCTGAACACTTTCTCTGTGCCTTCATATAATTATCTCATATAATTCTTATCACAGCTCTGAGGTATTATAATATCTTCATTTTACAGTAAACAGTTTTTAAGAGACCTAGAGATACTAGCCGAAGGACAAACTTAAGATGTCAGACTCCAAAGCCTTCACCTTTAATCATCTTCCGTAAAGCCACCACCACTTCATCTAGTTGCATATTTTCCCTCTTTTCTTAATTTATTAACTCATTTAAATAATACTTAATTACATATTTGTGCCACGCACTCTACTAGGAGCAGAGGGTATAGAAGTCAGTGCAGCTTTTGCCATCACAGAATCTGTATTCTAGTGGAAATGGTACACACTGCACAGTAATTACAAATGTGGTGAGTATAATAAAGGAAAGCTTGGAGTGGTTTGGGAGCTTGTAATAGAGGGACCAAATCAAGCCTAGTGGATCACAGAATGCTTTCCCAAGTCATCTACCTATGAACTTATTACATATAGCTGAATTTTCAACTAACACTATATCCTATTTCCTGAGTAATTAAATGTTATTTGTTTAAACTGCTTAGATAATATTTAGCCATAGCAATGCATCCATTAACTATTTTGTATTATTAGATATTTTCACAGTTTTATATTTTTCTTTGTTATAAACAATAATGTAATTAACATCATTATGCATAAAGCTTTTTCTACATGCCATGTAATTTCCTTGAAACAAAGAATCCCCAAATTAGGGGCGGCCAGATGGCTCAACTGGTTAGAGCTCGAGCTCTGAACAACAAGGTTGCAGTTTCGATTCCCACATGGGCCACTGATCTGACACCTCCACAACTAGACTGAAGACAACGAGCTGCAGCTGAGCTTCCAGAGGGGCAGCTGGATGCCTCCGTTGGTTAGAACATGAGCTCTCACAGTTTAGTTCCCTCATGGAATGGTGGGATATGCCTCCTGAAACTAAAGATTAAAAATGGCAACTGGACTTGGAGCTGAGCTGCGCCCTCCACAACTAGATTGAAGGACAACTTGGAGCTGATGGGCCCTGGAGAAACACACTGTTCCCCAATATTCACAAATAAAATCTTTAAAAAAAAAAAAAAAGAATCCCCAAATTGGAAAGTTGCAGATACCTAGAGTATCATAGAATTAAAAAAAAAAGCTTAATAGGTAAATACATAAAGAAAAAAATGAAATTATCACCATTTTAATTTGAAAGAAATATATGGTAGTTCTAAGGGGGGAGGTCTCTAAACAGTTTTTGTTATAACTAAAGTCCAAATTGTCATTATTGATTACAAAAACATGAAAAGCAGTTACCTTCATCAATTATACTTCCATCTATACTTTTGTACAGAATCGCATTTCTTCATTAACATGACAGAACCCTACTCCTTCATCTTGAAGGCTCAGCATTAAAACTCTTGAGTGCTTCATAACCACCAGTAGGAATTGCTAGTTGTAGATTCCACATACACTCCCTGTTACCGCCACCGAGAGAGGAAAGGTTTGGAGGCCAGCTAAGTGACCAAGGACACATTTCATAACTCCTTAGGTTCCAATTTTCACATCTAAAAAATTAGGAACTATATCTCCAGCTTTGTGGTTAAGAATACTAAAAGAGAAAAAAGGAATTGTATGTACGTGCTATATACCAACTGTGCCTCAGATACTGCGTAAGGTCCTTCATGTGTTATGTGTAATGTCTAACAGTGGTGAGTCAGCCCTCAGATCATTTGTCAGGAAAGAAAACAAAATGTGGGGAACAGGGGATAAGAGCATGATAGCTAAAGATATGAGTTTCTTCTTGAGGTGATAAAAATGCTCTAAAATTGACTATAATGATGGTTACACGAATCTGTGAATATAATAAAAACCATTGAATTATATACTTTCAATGGGTGAAGTGTATCGTACATAGATTATATTTCAATAAAGCTGTTTTAAAAGAGAAAAATAAATAAGCTATTAAGTAGCAACGACATCCTAGTTAGATGGATTCTGGACCATGCAAGATTGTATTTTAACGCATTTGATAAATACTTATTAAGCACATGATATGTGCCAGGAACAATTCCAGATGTCAGAGATATAGTAATATATAAGCCAAACAAACCCTACCCTAATGCAGCTAATAATAGGACAAAAATACGCCATGTATAATAAATATCAGGCCTCATAAATACTATTAAAAAAACAGAGAAAAAGATTGAAGACTATTTTTAAAAAGGTGATCAGGAAAGACAGCTCTGTGGAATTATCCTGTGAACAGAAAACTGAACAAAATAAGGGAGCAATTGTGGCAAAGGAAATAGCAGATACAATGAGCCTGAAATAAAAATGAATATGTCATATTCAAGAAATAGAAGTACTGGTGTACCTGTGGCATACTAAGTCCATTATCTTCAAGTTTGTACTTCTGCCAGTCTGCATACCTGCTACTTATATATATTCTGATTATAATCCAAATTCTTGTGCCTATCTTACAAAATGGCACCATTTCAGCAGAAATAATTTGGAACTATAATACCACTTTGGAGAACTTTGGATATAACCGAAATTACCCAGCTTTTAGGTATCTTAGAGCAAAAGGGCAGCATAATTCCTAATAATCAATGGTCTTCCTTCTTCTGTTGGAAAGATATATATAAAGATAGATTTATTAAATGACTTTTTGCTCAGTTAGTGAAATATGTGAAAATTTTACAAACATTTCACTTTTGGATCCATCAAAATCTTGTTTCTCTAGTCATTGCCTATATTCCACAAAACATCTTATTCCTTCTGACGATCCCCAATTGTTCTTTTTTTTATCTTTTCTCCTAGATCTTCTTCCCTTTTCCTCCGGTTCTCCTGATCTTAAACCATCTTCCCTACTCTGATTTCATCTTAGAGTACACCATTTCCTTTTAAAATAAGATCACCAAAACAGGAATACATACCTGGAAGGCAGATTTTAAGATCTGGCCTTGGTCTAACTTACAGACAATTATCACATGTTTCCCCAAACTGAGAAGAAAGGCAGAAATCTACTGAAGACCTTCAACAGCATTGGGAACTTAGTATCCCAATCTTCCTAACCTATAATAACTAATACTTGTGTTCGTAGGCCCATCCAATGTTCGGGCCTGAAGCCTAGCAAGAAAGAAACAAACAAAACATCTTATTAGAAATACTCAAAAAGAGTGAAGTTATTCCTGAGGTACATCAAACAGAACAGGAATTTTAAAAAGCACAAAATGTGGGGTAACCCTTATTATAGTTGTTATATTTCCAGTAAATAATGACTACATATTAACCTAGTCTTGCACGCCACAAACGGCAAACGCATCAGTGGTTTTAGAACTCACCTTATCAATAACTTCAGTCAACATTCAGGAGTAGAGCCATAGGCAGGTACTCCTGCTGCACTATTCTCATTTTTTATGAATGGCCATAAACTAGAAATTCAGGACTTGGTACATAAACAAGTAGCAGAATGGGAACTAGTTCTCCTAACAGACATTTAGACATTCACATTTGCCCAAACATAGTCAGAGAGTCTTAGAACAAAAGCAGAGTAAGGCCCCAATACCAGTTAATGGCTTTGCGAAATAAACCAAGTGAATGTCCCCAAGCCATCTTGGATTCCCCAAATGAAAATGCCCATACACAGACAGCACAATAGGTGTTTGGAATTATCCATGAGTTGGGATGATTTGAAAAGAACAATTATTTCTAAAAGCAAGATAGATCCCGATCAAAAATTATTAAGTAGTCAAGGAATCTCTAGATGCCCTAAAGCTGACAAAGTAGCTACTCTAAAGGCAAAAATTCTTTTAAAAATAAATGACCTAGAAATTAACAGGCTCTGCCTCACTATTATGTCAAGCAGGTAGTTCTTTTAAAGATACTTGTTGTCCCTGTGAAGCATCCCAAATACGTACCTAGATTTTGGAAGCCATTGGGAAAGCCAAAATTCAGCCCCAGCATCAAAAAACAAATACTGGAAACTACATGGAGGTAAGATATATGACAATAATCTATGGCTTTCACAGAGTAGCTGACTGATAGCACTTGATAACCTTAAGTGGAACTTTGCTAAGATCCTTCATGAAATCCTCACCACAAAAGGACAACCCGGTCACCATTATGCACCAATACTGTTGGAGGACTTTTGATAAAATCACTAAGGATGTCTCTACTGCATGTCTTACCTGCAAAAACATAATCCCAGCAAAACTGTAAAGATTGGGCATGAATGGTATAAAACTCCAGGGCCTATTTGACCCTCAGGATAGCATTTACTGGTTGTTGGATGCTTGCTTTCAAGATTGTTAAAGCTTTTCCCTGTCAAAGAGCAACTATCTTGACAGCATCAGAAAGCGATTTCATTTTGTGTTCCTTTCTTGGGGAATCTCAATTGCCTTTCTAGTAATAACCATACTTATTACACTAAGACAGGCATCAAAGAGTTTTGCAAGGCAACACACTTACTTTCAGACATCCTTACATTTGAGGCAAAATTAAAAGTACAAATAAAATTATCAAACTAAAGTTTAGTCAAATTTTCAAAAACACTTCAATTTTATAAGCCAAGTTGCTGTCCTTAGCCTAAAGACATTAATATCAACTTCCTTTGAAGTTCATCACTCTTTTCTTGTGATTTAATAATAAGCCAACAGCGCACTAGAAATATAAGTTGTAATCTTAGACTCTGTCCTGATGCAAGTAAATATGGCCAAAATACTGCAACGGACTCATGCAATACACTCAATTTTACCAACAGATATGGTCAGCCCTCCTCCACGTCCATCCAGCAATCATTGTATGATCTGAAAATCTAAAGAATTGGTCTTCTGAAAGAGATATCAGAGAAAGACATCCTTTGAACCCCATGGAAATGACATTACCCAGCTCTGTTAACAATTAGCAAAGAAGTAAAATTCCAAGGAGTGGATCCTTTGATCCATGTCTAAAAGTCATAAATTATCCTCAGAACACAGGTGGCCCACTCCAGCTGGAGACCTCAAGCTAAGCATCCTTAAGAATTCCCCAGAAGGATACAATCTTCAAGAGAGTGCTAAACCAAGATATTTAGGTCAAGTTGACAACAGCATAATGTAGACTGCTTCCACCCAGATCTTTGGAACTAGACTCACCAGATGCCCAGAGGCAGAGTAACACAGTATCCTTTGTCTAGCACTCTTAATTTAATATTTGGCTATTTATTGCCACTTGATTGAGTTGCAGTCATAAATTGCTAATAAAAGAGCTTCTGTACCGTAGCCATGTTGAAGAGACTTCCTCTAGCCATATTCATACACCATTTTGTTCTGGATAGAATTATCTAGTTCTATCATATGATTCTGACAGATTTTGGCTATAGGCCTAAACCAAACTGACGGGTTTGCTATATAAAACCCAGTACTTCAGATAAAATATTAATCACTATGTATTTGAACATTCAGAGAGTCATTTCACTGGACACGTTTAGTACCTCAAATATAACCATAGCACAAACTATAATATCAAGTCCTATAAAAATTGGACTTGACTGTATTAACAACAAAAATTTTTAAAAACTGATTATAGTGCTATTAATAGAAGCCAGAAACAAAACAAGGATAGGAACAAATATTGAAGCTGTATTTTCTGTTGTGGGTCACTTGTTCTCCTCAGAGGTTTTCCAACATCCTTACAAGAGTTATTCAACTCCACTTAGAGAACCTTTCTTCCCAAAGGAAGAGTTAACTGTCATACTCCTATTATGTTAAACATATACTCTCACAACAAAATGTGTGCTCCAATAGGGTACTGTCTTTTATGTGGACATCAAGCCCTCATTTGTTTACTATAAAGAAGTTTACTTGTATATATTGGGTAATTGTTTGAAACTTTCAAGTATTCATGATCATTATAACTGTTTACTTCAAGTTTCACTGAAGTGCATTTCCAGGAATTTCAAAATGAAGTTACTACAGTCTACTATGAATATGCACTGTCCTACAATGAAGGTCATGGAATTAGAAAAGGTGGTCAGAAATTTATCATTAAAATTTAACCAAATTATAAAAGATACTCTCCCAGTGCTCCAGCCTTGGAAGGCCGGTCTAAAACTCATTACCCCAAGTAGAAGTAAATAATTAAGTAGCTTTCACTTTCTGTTTGCTAGCCATGTGATATCTGTGCCATTTCCAACATTCATGTTGAATTTGGAGAAATACCATCAGTCAGGGAGAAGAATTCATCTCTAAACTGAAGGTGATGGCCACTTGCCTCTCCAAGGTAAACCAAAATGGAGTCTGAGACATGACTTTCTTCATGAATGCTGGTATTGTGGCTTCAAAGCATTTGGGCTCTCATTTTTTATGTGCATTGTAGTTGTCAAGTATGGTTTTCCTGCGTCTCAAATGCTGCTGAACAGCCACTGTTGTGTTAGATGATCCAAGTGCTTATCATTTGACAAAAGCAGCAAGAAGGTCAGATCCAGGTTTGACTCTGAACAGCTGTGACTGAAATAAAGATGTCATCTAGAGATCAGGACAGTGCTGTACCTCTGGAATGAAATTAATTTTTGTGGCTGATCCTCTGGTGTAGCTAGAAGACGGCCAAGAGACAGAAGTCTGAGAACCTACACAACAAACCCATTAGTTGTATAATACTAAAAACCAGAAAAATTACCCCATAATTTATTCACTATATTTTACTTAGATTGACTTTACCTTAATATTCACCAAATCCAAAGACTTGCCCCTGCTTCTGATGTCCTGGCTAAATAATGTTCAATTTCAGCCTATAACTGATAAAAAGCATGCATTGATTGCCCCTAACAAAATGTTATTTAAGAACTGTATCTGTGGTGTTTTCCCTTGCTGTAATATGTCAATAAAACTCAGTTTGTAAAAGATATTGTTCTTTGAGAATAGAGCTTTTGATACCTCAAATAGGCAAACGAGGATGGAATCTAGTGGACAACTGTAGGATCTGTTGATCTAGCTATAGAACCACACTTCCACAGGTAAAAGGAAGAAAGGCGGAATGTATATGATTACAGATGTACTACAAGACTATTTTCATGATCTGGCCTCAAGAAGATTCACATTACCCATGTTAGATAAGCATTCTCCGTTCCTGCTCTGACATAATACTGACTCAGCTGGACTCAGACTCACCTAGTATGGAATCAATCCAAAATGATAGCTACATGAGGGTGACAATTAAATTTGAGAACTTGTTGCATGATGTTGCTGACCTGTTTTGATATCAGAGGAATAATTCATTATGAATTTATACCAACTAGACAAACAGCTAACCAAGTTTACTATTTGGAAGTGCTGAAAAGGCTGCATGAAATAGTTAGACGACCTGAACTTTTCACCAACAATTCCTGGCTCTTGCATCATGACAATGCACCAGTTCACGCAGCCCTATCTGTGAGGGAGTTTTTAGCCAGTAAACAAATCACTGTATTGGAACACCCTTCTTACTCACCTGATCTGGCCCCCAATGATGTCTTTTTTTACCCAAAGTTAAAGGAATATTGAAAGGAAGACATTCTGATGACAGTCAGGACATCAAGGATAATATGACAACAACTCTGATGGCCATTCCAGAAAAAAAAGAGTTCCAAAATTGCTCTGAAGGGTGAACTAGGCGCTGGCATCGGTGCATAGCTTCCTAAGGGGAGTACTTGGAAAGTGACGACAGAGGTATTTAGCAATGAGGTGTGTAGTACTTCTTCTAGGATGAGTTTGCGAACTTAATTGTCTGATTTCATATATGGACATGTGGATCACAGAGATGGGAAAAAGAGGTCTATATTTAATGTTGATGCTCTAAGCAAGCTATCTGGTTATCAAAATAACAAAAGAAAAATAAATTAGACACATATATTTCCCTGTTTAAATGCAAAATTATTACCTTGACAAACAGATTCTAGAGTTTTATAGGATAAATAAGTGAAAATAACCCAAAAACTTTTTGATATAGATTTATAATGAGTAATCCACACATAAGCTATTTTTAAAAAGGATAGCCTAAAAATAATACATATTACTTACAATACAAAGGAGATATCATAAATAAATGAAGAAATCAAAGACTATTCAATAAACAGAATCAAGACAACCAAGATTTAAAGCCCAATGAAGTTAGATCTTTATCTACCATCATACACCACCATAAATTCTTGCCGGAGTACAAAGTCAAACAAAAAATAACAAATCACTTAATAATTTAAAACACGTAATTTAAAACGCATCTGGTCTTACATTGTAAAGAACAGTAAAGCATAAAACCAAAGAAGAAATCACAATATTAACAATACATAGCATTAGCCACATACAAGTTTTTAGACTTTTGAATAGCACAGGTTAATTAACAATCCAAAATAAGAGTTAAATAATACACTGAGAAAAAAATTTTGAAATATTTATTATAAACAAATATTCATAATCTTGGTATGAAAAAGTTCGTATAAGTCAATACCAAGAAAGCTAAAATTCTAATAGAATGATGAACATAGCATATAGAAAAAGAACTCACAAAAAATAAAAACTTTTAAAGGAATAAAAATGACGAAGAACCAAAGAAGAACACGTGAATATTACTAGTCATTATGGAAACGCAAGTTAATTATAAAATTGGCACTCTCTGAAAAGTATTTTAACTAATAATACTCAAGATGGTGATAAAGCAAATATTTAAATCTGCCACTGGCAGGAGTACTACCAAATCCTTTATGGAAGTATTCTACCAGTGCTAAGAATCACAGCAAAGGTTTGCATACATTTTAATGCAACAATTCCCTTTATAGGACTCTACTCTCAAGGACTTATTTAAAGCCCATTTATAAACAACATTCAGCACAGCATTATTTAAAAGAGGAAAAATTCAGAAACAACTTTAGTATCTAGTCATCGGAGAATAGCTACATTAGTTATAGAAGGCTGAACTCAAATCATCTATGGATAACCAACATTTTTTAACACTTGCCTAAATTTTGGCCATTTTTTTACATTAGAAGTCCTACCTCCTGATGTATCAGTAACAAACTAACATTGATAGACTCCCTGTAATAGGATGCAGATATGTGAAAAATGAGCATCAAGAGTAAGCTGCAATACAAGGGAAATCAATCTTGTAGCAAACTCAGTTGTGGAGCTACTCAGTGCTTCAGTGGTGGTAGCAATGGGCGAAACCGGAGGAAGAAAAGCAGCTCTGAAGTCAACAGAGTTTAATTCACTTAGGCTTCTCCAAACATCACATTCCAGATAATCTCATGATAGACCAGCTGGAAAGACTCTGAAATATTTTGGAATAAATAGAACCATTTGGCATTAATTCCAAATTTAGCCCATTCACTTCTTTTTAATCTTCTTGAATTCTGTTAACATTTCTCACACTTTCAAATATATTGCTCACTATATAAGTAACCAGAGTATTTCATGAAACACTTTTATCAGGAGACACTCGGCCAACTGAAGAACTTTAGTGTAGGTGAGTAATGGGAAAGGAGGGGGGTGAAGCAGGTATTTGAATTACCTACTATGTTGGCATTAATGAGCATAGGGCCATTACCTACATTTTCTCATTAAATCTTCATAATCATGTAGAAAAGCGTACACTAATATCTCAATGTTACAAAAAAGGAAGCTGAGGAAGGCTAAATAATCTGCTAACGGTTACTCTTCCAGTGGAAAGATGATTTAATGTTTACAACAATTATATCCACTTTCCAGGTGAAAAAAAGAAAGGCAAACAACACAAAGCTAGGATATGGTGGAGTCAAGATTTCAATTTTGGTTTGGCTGATTCTAAATGGGGTCTTTTAAAATTTTTGCTGTTTTGTCACTTGTTAGTACATGACACATACATAGTGAGCTACCAATTCCTGATAGTTTTTATTATTAAGATTTGTTCTAAAGTCCACCTACTTTAGACACTAACATACAGCCTCCTAAATTTCATTCAGGTTAGTAGATTAACACGTGTACTCAGAAATAAAAATATTCAGTAGATTTGATGCCCCTTGGCATTGATATAAGCTCAGTTCTAGATTGAAGTCATATTGATTCAGGATTACATTAGAATTACACAGGAATGGCAACGTAATACATTATAAGGGACTTATTCTAAACTACTCTTCACCTTCCATGCTAAGTGAAATGCAAATAATCTCCAGGTGATAATTTATTATTGCTAATTTACCTTACCAATATTTATGAACATGTATTGAATAATCCTAAATCAACAATTTGCTGAAAATAAAAGGATGACTGAAATTCAGCAAAGCCACGCAATCAATTTTTTTATCTCTTGCCTCAAACACAATGACAGCGTGTGACAGGTTGATTTGCATTGATATTAAATGTCAGTTTTATGAAGTTCCACAGTGATGCACGCAGGACTGGCACCTGACTGACTGGGCTGCCCTTCAGGATACAGCGATAGAACCAGGCTCACCAGGCAACGTCAAAAAATTTTCCACTAGCACCATTTGAGAGGCCATAAGGCATGGTGGTTAAGATCATAGACTCTGGAGCCAGACTGCCTGAGTTCAAATCTCAGTTCTGTAATCCGTATTACTAGCTGTGTGACATTGGACAAGTAATATAACCTCTCAACTCTAACATGGAAATAACAGTACCTTCAGCATAAGTTTACAATGTTAAAAGAGCTAAAATTTCTGAAGCACTTAGGAAAGGGCCTGGCATGTAGAAAACACTGTGTGAGTATTACCTAATACAGCTACCACTTACCATCAGAAAACTTTGGGAGGGTGGAACTTCCACTGCTGCACGTACACACGTGTTTAGAAAGTTTATTTCAATTGATGTTAACCTTGGTGTGCAAAAATTTAATGTGGGGAATCCTTCTGCAATGTACATCAATTCATCCCATTGTACATTCTAAATATGTTACAATTTTGTTTGCCAATCACACTTCTATAAGCTGGGGGTGGGGATCCTGGGAACAGGACAGGTAAACAAAAAGAAGCAAAAACTGGAAAGCAGGAAGCTCCTCAATTGTGTTTCCACAGTTTGGTTCAGAGAGTTTTCCCTTAATCCTTCTGATTGTTCTGTTTTTTATCTACTTTGAGTAAGTTTTGGTTCCATGCATCTTGACGATCCCTAAGACAATCACCTTGTTAAATGATAGATAAAAGAGAGAGCTGTGAAGGAAGTCCTTGCCCCAGCCAGTGAAAGCAACCTCCTCCATGTTTGGTTGGCCCAAAACAATTCCTTCCACCTCCCTAGTGCATTACCTCACACCTCTCCAGCACTGATATCCAAAATGTTAGCCCAAGTTATTTAGCTGACCCTGAAACCATAGCCATGGCTGATAGGTAGAAATCTTGAGGAGAACAAGAGTTAGAAGCCTGAGTTGACATGTGGACTAAAGTTTTCATTAATAACTAATTTAAAGTTAGAAGAAGGTAAGAAGCTACATTAGCATTAATTCAGTTTATTGGAATGTGGAGGACTGATTAGAAAATACGGTACATGTGATCTTTATCCCTCCAAGGAGAGTAAAAGCCACAGCCAGCCTATCTCTCAGGCCTCCCAAAAGTAAAGAATTTCAAGAATTCATGGATTCTTCCCTGTCTGTTGAAAGACATATCTTTTGGGATTCTTTTATTTCTTGGATTTCTTCCCTTAACATCCAGATTTTACAATTGCCCTATTGAAGGATTGTTTTATGTTATTCTTTTTTCCAGTTATGTTTATTTAAATTCAGTTTTCTCCTGCTACAATATTTTCTACGGGCTTCCTTGTTTAAATATGGGTAGTGGGGGTGGGTGGCGTGGGGTGGCAGACTTCAGATGAGTTTCCACATCCTTCTAGGTTGTGGAATGCAATTCCTCCAAATGTAAAAGAGTTGATCTTAAATGTTCTCACCACAAAAAAAGAAATGATAATTATGTGATAGGATGGCAGTGTTAGCTAATGCTTTAGTGGTAATTGTTTTGTAATATATAAATGCATCAAATCAACACACACCTTGCACACTTTATACTGACACAATGCTGCATGTATGATATCTCAATAAAACTCAAAAAATTGATCTTGAACATTGTTCAAAATGCAGATCAAACAGTAATTGAACAAAAGAAGATACAAAATATCCTATGGATTTTTATAATAATATAAAATAAATGCATATGAAAATTTTCTGGAATGAAATACACCACGTAATAATAGTAATGACAATAATAACATAAAAATCATGCCAAGTACGTAGAGATCCATTTCATTCAAATTAGCACAAGTCCACATTAAAAGAACCATGGAAATATTCATTACCACAAATGAATAAAACAAATCTCTCTTTAAACATGTAAGTATTTCAAAACAAAATGAAAATTTGGTTCAATACCTCCACAGGCCACAGACACTTTCTGTGGTATAAAATCAGAAAGAATAAGAGGGAACTATGAAGAAGTTGATTTGTGGCAGGAAAAATGTGTAACATAGGGTGGCTTTCAAAAGTTTGTAAAAATGATATTTTATTACAAATTACCTAGTTTCTGGTTCACTAAAGCACCCCAGGTTTTAGCAAGCCCCAGTCTCTCATAACAAAGTTAAATTCATCTTTCTACAGTCTGTTAATCTTTTATTATTGGCTCTCAGTAAAGTTACAGTCTTTTATAAAGCCATAAATGTTATATCAATATATAGCATGATATTATAGGAGCATTTTTATAGTATTTAAAACCAAACCTGACTGTAGATACTTCTACCTTCTAAAATTTTGGATAAGGTATAAATCATACTAATGGAAAAAAATATCTCCACCCTGGTTCCTTCCACTTATCATGAATAAGAGAATAAACCTAAGATTTTCTATCTTTTACTACTTCTTCTGTAAGGTTAAAGAGTAAGACCCAGGGCAGATGACACTTTTTCAGCAGAGTTCCTCAATTAGTTTTTGGGTCTGGAAAGTATGTCTGGAAGAGAATAAAGGTGTGGAATATTAAATTGTTCTGAAAAACTATTATGAGAAAATAAGATATAATTGTCTTAAAGAAGCAAAGAGAGGAATCAACCTGGCAAAAGGCTGGAACTTACTGAGAAATTTGGTCAATTCCTAGTAGTGAGGGAGTAGAAGAAATTTTAAGGCAGGAAATGTCTAATCTTAAATTTTATGATATTTTCACTTTCTGCAATGTAAATATTCCTCTATAAGTAAAGTTTACTACAACATAAATGTTTTTATGAATGGTCTGAGGGGCAAGTAAGAAAAAATAACCGGAGATCCAGTCAAGATGGTGCAGTAGGTAAATGCTGTGCTCACCTTCTCTCAGGACCACATCAAAATTACAACTAAACTACAAAACAATCATCATTGAAAATCACCTAAAATCTTGCTGAACTGAAGCCCTACAACTAAGGACATACTGAAGAAGCTACCTTGAGACTGGTTGGAGGAATAGCGATGTGAAACAGGCTGCTCTCATACCCACGAGTGACCATTAAATATCAGGAGGGATATCTGGGTTGCAGAGGTTCCCCCAAGGGAACAAGCAGTCCCAGCCCCTCTTCAGTCCAAGTTTTCAGTGCAAGGGAGAGAAGTCCCCATAATTTCTGATTGTGAAAAACAGCAGAGATTGTGGCTGGGTGAGATGGAGGGTGGCTGGAGTCCCAGGCATTCCTCTTAAAGGGCCTACACACAGACTTACTCACAGAGAAATCACTGACTCTCAACTCCAGCACTGGGGCAGCAGTTGGAGAGATGATAGAGACATATTGAGGAGGGGAGTTAGCTGAGTTGTCTGGCTTCAGGATGTGGGCTGGAGGGGCAGCTTTCCCCCAGACAGAATCACTGGTATATGCCATTGTTTCTTTGTTTAGCCTTCCTCACTTCCTGTGTGCATATGCAGGCACACACTATATCTGAGTCTCCATTCAGCTGGCTGACACCATTCATTCATCACACACTAGTGATTCTCAGAGACTACCTCATCCAACTTTTGAGCACACCCAAACCACTTCTAGTGGCTTTATTTTACAAAACATCTGCCTTGGCTCATGCTGCAGACTTTCCTAGGGTCTCTCAAAAATTCGTGGAACCCAGAGAAGCAGGATCTGGCTTGAGCAGGTCCCATGTCTCTGGCTGAGCAGCCCTAAGCCTGGCAATAGCAGCAGCCAGACTTGGTTCACAATTTGTTCTCTCAAGGCACTTTCAAGTATGGTGTGTGTGGCAGCCACCTGTGGACTGCTTTGTGGCTCCTGCCGGGTGGCCCCAAGTGGGGTACATGCTGTGGCTGAACTTGAGCTGCAGCAAGTCCCCACCCAGGTGGCCCTGGGGGTGGTATGCCCAGTGGCCAGCTTCAAAATAAGCTGGAGCATCACCCAGCCACCTCCAAGGACAACAAACCCAAGGGGCAGGTTGGGCAGGCACCAGAGACCTGCTGAGGCAGATCCTGCTCTGTGGGGTCAGCCCCTGCACCACAGCTCCTCCACTGCAGTCATAGCCAGTCCTGACAATGAATCGGCCCAAGGGTCAATCCCTCTCAGAGACAAGCAAACAGCAACCAAGACTCAATTACAAGAGGAAAGCACACACAGCCCACACAAGGGACACATCTGCAGTATGTAGCTTCAGTGACCAAGAAGACTGTACCAATGAGACCCACAGCAGACCTACTACATAAGACCACTATAGTAACATAGGGAGACACAACAGCCCTACTTAATACATAGAAACAAACACAGGGAGGCAGCCAAAATGGGGAGACAAAGAAACATATCCCAAATAAAAGAACAGAACAAAGAAATAAACAAAATGGAGACAAGTAATCTATCAGATGCAGAGTTCCAAACACTGGTCATAAGGATCCTCAGTGATCTCAGGGAGAAATTCAACAAAGAGATAGGAAATAAAAAACTGAAATAGAAAACATAAAAAGAACCAGTCAGAAATAAAGAATACAATAACTGAAATGAAGAATACATCAAAGGGAATTAACAGTAGATTAGATGAAGCAGAGGATTAAATGAGCAATTTAAAAGATAAGGTAGCAGAAAACACCCAATCAGAACAGGAAAAAGAAAAAGAATCCAAAAAAATGAGGACAATTTAAGGGGCCTCTGGGACATCAAGCATACCAACATTCACATCATAAGCATAACAGAAGGAGTAAAGAGAGAGCAAGGAATTGAAAACCTATTTGAAGAAATAATGACTGAAAACTTTCCTAAACTGTGAAGAAAATAGATGTACAAGCCCAGGAAGTACAGAGAGTCCCAAAGGAGATGACCCCAAAGTGGCCAACACCAAGACACATCATAATTAAAATGCCAAAAGTTAAAGACAAAGAGAGAATCTCAAAATCAGCAAGAGAAAAGCAGTTAATTACTGTGTTTCCCAAAAAATAAGACCTAATCAGCTCTAATGCGCCTTTTGGAGCAAAAATTAATATAAGACCCCGGTCTTATTATTTTATAATGAAATAAGACTGAGGTCTTATAGTAAAATAAGAACTGGGACTTATATTAATTTTTGCTCCAAAAGACGCATTAGAGCTCATTGTCCGGCTAGGTCTTATTTTCGAGGAAACACAGTACCTACAAGGGAGCTCCCATATAACTGTCAGCTGATTTCTCAACAGAAACTTTGCAGGCCAGAAGGGGTTGGCACAAAATATTCAATGGATGAAAAGCAAGGGGCTACAACCAAGATTACTTTACCCAGCAAAGGTATCATTTAAAATCAAAGGACAGATAAAGACCTTCCCAGACAAGAAGAAGCTAAAGGAGCTCATTACCACTAAACTAGTAATACAAGGAATCTTAGAGGGACTTCTTTAAGCCCCCCCCCAAAAAAATCAAAAATACAAACAATAAAATGGCAATGGTGTAAATGCTCCAATAAAAAGATAGGGTGGCTGACTGGATAAGAAAACAAAACCCCTACATATCCTGCCTATAAAGACTGACTTCAGATTGAAAAACACACAGAGATGGATAGTAAAGGGATGGAAAAAGATATTTCATGAAATTGAAACAAACAAACATAAAAACTGTAGTAGCAATACTTATACCAGACAAAGTAGACTTTAAAACAAAGACTATAAAAAGAGACAAAAATGACCGAGTAATCCCACTTCTGGGTATTTATCTGAAGGAACTTGAAACACTACTTCAAAGTGTCATGCTCATCCATATGTTCATTGCAGCATTATTTACAGAAGCCAAGATATGAAGGCAACCTGGGTGTCTCTGAATGGATGAATGGATAAAGAAGAGATGATACATATATATAATGAAATATTACTCAACAGTAAAAAAGAATGAAATCTTGCCACCTGTGACAACATGGATGGACCTAGAGAGTATTGTGCTGAGTGTAGGAAGTCAGAGAGCAAAATATAAATGTCATATGATTTCACTTATAAGTGAAATTTAAAGAACAAAATAAATAAACAAATGAAATAGAAACAAACTCATAGATACAGGAACATTTTGATGGTTGCCAGATGGGAGAGCAGATGAAGGTGGGTGAAAAGGGGAAGGAATTAAGAAATACAAATTTGTTGTTACACAGTAGTCATAGGGATGTAGGGTACAGCATAAGACATAGTCAATAATATGGTAATAACTATGTATAGTGTCAGATGGGTACTAGACCTATTGGAGTGATAGATGAAAAAGGTGTTGGGAGACTGGGTGGAAAAGGTGAAGGCATTAAGAAGTACAAATTGGTCATTACAAAATAGTCATGGGGATGTAAAATAAAGCATAGAAGAAATAATCAATAATATGGTAATAACTATGTATAGTGCCAGGTGGGTACTAGTCAGGGGGATCACTTCATAAATTATATAAATGTTTAACAGCTATGCTGTACACCTGAAATTAGTATAAAATAATATTGAATGTCAAAAGAAAAAGAAAAAGAGAACTGTGCTCCTTATTTGAGTTGATGGCAAGAAACTGGTAAATAAGAAGACACAGAGATGTGGAATGTTTACAGAGCTGTAAGCTTTGGAAAGACAGGGACACAACTGTCTTAATTATCTATGCCTAGGGATTGAGCCCATGACTGAGCAAATCTTCAATAAACATGTGCTCAATGGAATCACAAATTATGTCATCAATACATAAACATTAAACACAATAGTGTTAGAACATACGGAAGAATGTGTTTACCTTTTCCCAGAGATTTTAACAAAATATTTCTGGAGGAGTTTTATTTGAGCAATCTGAGCAAAATTTTGAGTTCACCAGCGGACAGCAAGGTGAGTGAATTCTAGCCAATGGAGACAACATGTGCAGGAGCACAGAAGCATGAAAATGGCCTGGTGTGTCCAGAGATTTTCAGACTGTGGGGCTTAATCTCAGAGTGTATATGAGAAAAACCAAACAAGAAGCAGAGGCCAAAGCCTACAGACACTGTGGTGCACCATGAAATAGAATTCAGGCATTTTCCTACAGACAGATGACTCTGTGTATGCAAAGAATTATTATCCCTTTTGTTCAGGACACCATGCTCTTGTGAATACAATTTACTAAAATAATCTGTGCGGCAATTTGGAGATGCACTATTTTGTCCATGTTCCTTGAGGAAGGCAGCAGTTTTCACCATCCAAGATGCATTCATTTAGAGACCCAAAGGTATGGAGGCGTTCGAATGCACATAACTTCAGAGAGAACATACCACACTGAATATTGAGGCTAAAAAACATCCCTTGTCATCGCTGAATTGACAGAGATAAGATAATCCGTGAGATGAGGTGGTGTTTCATTTTACTCATAAATTGATACACATACTATTATAATTGAAATCCTAACACATATAGGAGAAAAATCCAATTAGGATCACCAGAATGTGTTTTGGAAATAGCATAGGAATATAAGGAGATTGGGAAAAGGACCTCCAGGTCTTTTGATTATCACATGCCTAAAATCTGCATATTCCTGCTCATCTGGAAAGCTACCATGAACTGTGTGGTCCTTATACTCCATCCGCGATTGCTATTTTCCTTTCCTCACCCCTTCATTCTCCCACTAATCAGTATGTGTGGTGTTTTGTTTTTTTGTGTGTGTGTGTGTTTTTTTTAAGGCAAGAAATAGCAAGGGTAGGAAAGCAAAAATTTTATCACTGTTTTGCTGCCTCAATCCAAATTGAATGCTCAAGCTCCATTATTTTTATAGATGCTGTCAGTTTATCCTGAAATTACTGACATTCTAAGATATTTAGATAAAACTATGTGACCATGAGGAAGGCCCAGAGGGCAGGTCATGTTGGCCCACTAGAGAGGACAGGGAGAGACGACAGCTGACAGGAAGACCTAGGAGAAGGTCTTCATTTGGATCCCACAGATCACCAATGGGACTATAAAGAGATTTCTGGGGTCCATGAACTTAGATGTAAAGATATACTGCATATTATTTTCACCTATTTCTAACTGAAATTTAGCATTACCTTAAGCTATAAATGTAAGAATGCACAGCAAGCAGTATTAGCAGTCCCTATGATTTTGTCACCAAGAGACATGACAGATATTTTCATTTAACATTTCTGTTCTGGTAAATATATCACTTATACACATCACTAATTTGAAATTACAGTAGTATTTTGACTCACCATGAATCATACCTAATCACAATCTTCCACTCTACAGGTATTGACCCAAGTTATAATACAACTCTGTCCCAAGTAGTCATTTAACCCTTAATGATGAAGCTCTATGTTCTCACATTGGTAGCCAAGATATGGCATGCTTTCCAGTGGACTCTGTCTAAAATTGTTTATTAGTTAATATACTGAAAGGTGTGAATCATGGTAATATTTTGATTCTTTCATTTCAGTATAATTTTGTGTACTTCATTGTATGCATAAAAAAAAACCACTCTGAGAACTGGTCTTTAAGTTTGACCAGACTGTCAAAAACAAACATTAAACAAATAAATTTTTTTTTATTTAATTCCTTGGTCTAAATCATATTGCCTTCTAGAAATGAGGAGAACATCTATCCTTATCTTCCTTCCATAATTCAAACCGGTGTCATTAAAGGGTAGGGTCTGAGAGATGGAAGAAATTTGGCAGTCTCCACTACTTACAATAAAAGAGTATGACTTCTAGTTTTTGTGTCAGGAAGGAGGCAAGTCTGAAAGCCAAACTCCGAGAACTGTCCAAGGTTCTGAAGCTTGTCCCTTTGCTTGTATTTGTTGTTTAAAATTATTTGCATTGCGTAATTGTCAGCAACACCTTAAAGCCAGAATGGCCCGTGGGTTTTCCTTCAGAGGCAAACACAAAGGAAAGCACTAAAACAAGAAGAGACCAAAGCAACAGAGTAGGTGTTGTGTGTGTGCTGGAGGAAATGAGCGCACTGAGATTCCTGAGCCTGTCATAGGAAGGAAAGAGGGGACATCAAGAACCATTCTATTACTGGAGAGAGGGATGCTAGGGTTAGGGATCATCTGCTATTCTCTCAACCTTTCTCAAAAAAATTTAAGGACACAGAAAACTTGCTGAGGAGACACTGTGTATAATTGTTAGGGACACTTCCATGTTCTGATATGAAGATCTGTTAAAAAATCTTGCATGAGATGACCACAGTGAGCCCTTTCTAATTCTGGACTATGGTTACTGATTTTAGAGATGCAAAGCCCCTGTGCTGACCCCACCACCAAGTTACCCACCTCCCACTAAGTCCTATAAAAAGAACAAAGCATTTCCAGCCTATATAAAATATTGAACCCCCAGGAAACAGAACTTAGTAGGTCCCATTCTTAAGAATACTGGGTCTCTGAAGAGAAATAAGTACAAGAGTGTCAGCATTTCTTCAGTGGTAGGCCTTGTGCTGGATATTTATTTCATTTCATCTTCAAGGCACTAATTTAAAGTAAATATCACTACCTAATTTTCCAGCAAACTAAAACTCAGAGGGATTAATTAATTTACTGAAGTTCATAGAAAATAGTCAAGGTTACTTGACTCTAAACCTATTCTGTATTTGCTACACTGTGCTATGCAGAATCATAAACAAGGCCTCACATTATAGAACCAAATCCAAGCTTCTTCAACTTTATATGTTGTGATTTTTTATCAGATTTCTTTATCTCTCGGTGCCTCAATTCCTTCATCTGTAAAATGTGAATAATAGTATCTGCTTCACTTGGCACCATCTATTTGGCACATAATAAGTAGGTGATAAAAGTTATTTTTCATCATGACACAGGAAAAGAAAAAAGCTCCAAAAAGGAGGCAACAAGAAACTAAAGATAGCAAGGCATGACCTAGTGTCACTTGATTTGCACAGCATTTTGTTTTTCTCCACTTTAATTCAGGAAACATTTACTGCATATCCAATAAACTCAAGGACCTCTGCAAAATACAAAGATGACTTGAAACCAATTCTGCTTTTAAAGATTTATTCTTAAAAATATATATATTGAGGTGCTACCATGGGCTAGATTGGGGAGATATATATAATTAAACGTAAAACAGAGTTTTATCACATTGTAATGTGATGTTTGGCTTCACAAGCCTGTCTCCAATTACACTATGAGCCTCATAAAAGCAAAAACTCTTACTGTCCACTGTCTTCCCAGTATCTATTCCAGTGTCCTGAACACAAAAGTTACTTAATAAATGTCCCACGGGGAAAAGGAAGGAAAGAGGGAAGCAGGGAAGAAGAAGAGAGTGGAGAAGGAAGGTGGAAGAACAAAAGTAAACAAGAAGGGAGATGGTCTACAAAGAGGCACAATCAGAGCATCGTGACAATATGCTCTGGGTGGAAATCAGAGGAAGGCAATATGAACTGGGTGGAAATATTGTGGCATTTGAGATATATTAGGTGACTTGAGGGATGGGTTGGGACTTAGTCTTGTTCATCATGCCTGACATGCAGTAAGATTCAGTAAGCTTTTGTTGATTGAATGAACCAATGGATGAATAACAAAGGGGTGGGAAAGAGTCTTGTGAAATGACAGTGGGAATCTGAACATGCCATGTGCCTTTCCTATTCTCAGTCTGCTCACCAGACAAAATGAAGGATGAAATCATGTCTTTCAATGACTGCTACTAACATTTTCATCCCCAAACTAATTTTGCCGTTTTATCTTTTGAAGAATATAAACTAGAGAAAATTACTCTCTGCTAGATGGTGGCTGACCCACATTTTTATAATTCTATGCTACCCTCTGGCTCCATGTAGCTAGTTCTCAACACTGGGGGCATAAGATTTGCAGGCTCCACAATATTTTACAATATCTGACACTCATTAAAACATGTTAAACCAGAGAAATGTATGTAACTCCTTTTAAATGACACATTTTTACGTCTCAGGAACTAGGAAGGCCTGTACAGTAAAAACTAAGAGGCTGACAATTACATGAACAACTACCTTTGATATCTTTTCTAGATTTGCAGCTCAGATGTTCTGCCTCATTAAGTAAAACTACTTTCCACTCCTTGTATTACTGAAGTGAGAGGTCATCATACCTTTGAATTGAACAACTTTTTAGAGTTCTCTCTCTCTCTCTCTCTCTCTCTCTCTCTCTCTCTCTCTCTCTCTCTCTCTCTCTCTCTCTCTCTCTCTCTCTCTCTCTCTCTCTCTCTCTCTCTCTCTCTCTCTCTCTCTCTCTCTCTCTCTCTCTCTCTCTCTCTCTCTCTCTCTCTCCTACAAATGTCTAACAGTTGTAACACAGCCTCAAACAGAGATTATGAGCTGGGGGGAGAGAAAAATATAAGATAGAAAGGAAGTTATTTAAATACATCCCTGGCAGAATATCAAGATCGTCTAACAAATTGTAAGATTCCTTGGCAGAAAGAAAGAAAGGAAATGAGGCAGGGGAGAAGAAAGAAATAATATGGCAGGCAACATCTTGAAATTTTTGAATAGGAGGTATTTACATCTATTAAGATGTATTTAAAAAAAAAAAGATGTATTCTGTGTGAACTACTGTGCCCCGCATTGCAGATACTGAGATGAATAAGGCACAATCTCTGTCATTTAGGACCTCACAGGAGAACGTGAAGAGAGGTTTGTAAACAGATGCTTTCAGTGTAATACAAGGGCCATGCTAGGGGCATATCCACAATCTGTCAGGACCCTCTTAGCTCTCAGTATGTCAACAGCATGAAGAACAGAAATCATGCTAATTCCGTCACTGTCTCTTCCTGCTGGTATGATTTTTGGACAAGTTACATAATTTCACTTAGGTTCAACATCCTATTTAATAGTAGTATCCACCTCTAAGAACTTTTGGGGATGTTAAATGAGATAACACATATGGAAGGTTTTTTTCTCAGTTCATGGGCCATAAGAGGTCTAATCTGTGATTTATTTCTTGAGAATATTTTATTCTGCTCTAGAAGAAAAGACAAATAAATGCGATAGATAAAACTCTTTAGAAGTGTTAAGTGTAGAGAGGAAGTAAGCAAGATGTTTGTAAAATATAAGCAGAATTCAAAAGTATGTTAAATATCAACAGTAAGTATGTAACACATAAGATATGTTACAGATGAATAAGATGAGTAGAATGTATGAGAGAATAAATGTGAGTACTACCAATAAATAGAAATGGATAAAAAGAAATTCATAAGGTATGATTATGCCGTTCTGATATTCTGGTGACATTCTGGGCTGACAAGAACATCATCAAAACATCAGCTACTCAGTATAAGCCCATGATGGCCTAGTGTATCCCCTGCCCAAGAAACACAAAAAATCCATACAGCTCATCAGGCTAACTTTTTTGCCATGTGTACTTGTATCTGCATCTCTATGAAAGACATTATGTATTTGAACACAGGTACCTTCTATTTATTGAGCCAATTTGTTCAAACCTCAATTCTGGTCCTTGTATACATAACAACAGAAAGGAAGGCTGAAGCAACAAAGAGAGAGAGAGATAGACAAAATATAGAACATAACACATTTTGGAAAGTGTTGTCCATACATCTCACTTGCATCTTAGCCTGAGGACATGTATATTAACAAGATCTGTTTCCCTTTGCATCTCTTTCCCTTTTAAATTGATTTGATAAGCTATGCAATTAAAGCACCTTAATTTGGTCTATGAACCTTTTTTATGATCTTATGGTCTTTCTATGAACCTTATCCCATGATCTCTGAGAGAACTAGACTGGTTGTATAGTTGGAGGCTGCCGTTGCTTCAAGGTGACTTCTTACCTGTCAGAAGTCATGTATATTAGTTCCTTTCCTTCTTCTATCTTACTGAAAGATAACAGAATATATTGCAGTACATTTTGGAATGGGTATGGCTTAATTGTATTTACTATTGACTCTACTTATACAAAATATGTCTATCATTGCAAGTCCCACCCAACTCCTACTGTGTAAACATCAACCCACACAATGCCACCTCTCTTATTGTAGTGCGTTAGACCAGGAGTGGATTGATCCACTACCAGACAACTATTGGCTGGGGAGAGCAGAGACTTATGAGACATGAATCAGAAAGATTAGCTAGTCAGTCAGATAATGATGTTGAGAATTTAGACCGGAGACACTGAAGCCAGTATCCCTTATAAAGAGGAACGAAAGTGGGCAGGCCATGCTATGCTCACGGGCTGGTATGGAAAGTGGGTGAAAAGATGAACAAGGCTCTCACATTCAGGATGATGAGAAAGGAACAGAATACTGGCCTATGACAAGAGGGCGCAAAGCACATGCACAGGAAGAAGCAGAGATATCACTGAAGAGTGACCACAAATTCACCCAGGAGAAATAGGGATGGGAAATTTGCCTTAACTGCAGCTTTCCATTTCCAGTTTTATGCGGCCCAGCTATTTAGAAGTTCCCATCTTGGGTCCCAGACACCAGTACAGTTTGTAAGAAATTTTCATTTACCTTGTAGTAGTTTTTTACTGTTTCTGTTTCTTGCAACCAAATAAATAAAAAAAAACTTAGAATACTATTCGTTCATTTTAATGTTTCCAAATAACTTCATTTAGGAGCCACTTACACATCTTATTTTCAGAGTGTGTGTTGATGGTAAAACTACATGATTCAATTAATATGGTGTCACTCATATATTTAAGTGTCACACTCAGCTAGTGTCATAAAAGACACCAGCTATACAGACTCTAGTAAATGAGAGTACTTGCTGATGACATTGAAGCAGCCAACAGAACCCTAGACCCTTACACCTAAACCATCTAGAAGAAATAACGCCAACAAGCTTCCTAGTCCCATGCTACTGGGCAATTTAATGATAGAGAAAAAAGTAGCATATTCCCAAACTCACTCAATTTATAGAAATGCCAACAAAAATTGCCATCAATTAGCCAAGAGAACAGTAATGTTGCATTTCCAGAAAATGTACTCCATTTGATAGTTGAATCACATTTGGCCTATGTGTACTTATTTCTTAGTGAAGAAATAATTAGCAAAAAAAAAAGTAATATGCTTATCTCCTGGTTTTATGGGAAATGAACTGTCAGAGCTTGACAAGGTCACATAAAAATTTGTAAGCATGTCACAATCAGAGACTCTAAAAGTCATTTGCCAAAGTTTTATTATATGTATATTAACCATTGAACTGATTTCCAGCTCTAAAAATTATTTCTAACTCAAAAAATCATTTTAAATGGGAGTTTCAATGTTACTTTAACTCCATTTTCCCTCTATTATATTGCAAGTACTGTGTCAAGGAGTTTTGAAAAATAGACTGTTATTCCCATGTACAAAAGAGTAAACTGAGATTCAGAGCAATACTACTACTTGCGGATACACAGCAAGTAAATTACAGAGCTCATATTCTAATGAAACTGTGTCTAGCTCCAAACCTAGCCTTTTTGTTTCATTATGCTATTTCAACTCAATAAAAATTGTGTTAAGTTGATGCTATTTAAGCAATAAAATGTGTTTTACTTTGGTCATTTTTATGGACAGGTGTTTGACTGGCTCTAGCCTTATTTAAACAAAATAAACAGTTTAGACTTTTTCATTGACTTGGAGAGAGTGTCAAGATAACCAGTACTACTGGTACAGAAAATGTAAGAAGGTACTGGTCTGAGGTTCTCCAAGAAAATAGAATTCATTATCTGTAAAAGAAATAGCCTTCAGGCATCACAGGGGCTGCCCACCATGCATTTGTTAAATGAATAAATGGAAGTCCCTCAGGAACCTGAAACTCAGCATCTCCAAAACTAAATTCATTGTCTTTACATTTCCCATTTCAAAAAATATAATAATAATAAACTGATCTGTCTTGTACTTCCCTACATCGATGAATGACATCACCATCCATCCTGTTTTCTGAACTAGAATTCTGGAGGTCACCCTGACTCCTCCTGTTTTGGATCCCCTGCATTCAGCGTGCTACTATGCTGGATTCCTTCCAGATGCCCTCTCCAGATCCACTTGTTGCTGTCTCCTCCTTGCTGTGCTCCTAACAGTCATCTCACCGTGGAGGGCATCAGGGGGCTTACATTCAGCCCATGCAGAACTCCAGAAAGATATCAGACAGAGAGAGAGGTTGGGGTAGATATGACCAGGGTTCCATCTCTACTAGGACACTGTTAGCTGGCTGTGACCTTTGACCAAAGGTCACAGACCCTGGCAGCCTTCCCAGAGAGTTCTTTCTCACCAGGTTCTGGCAACTACTCTCTCCTCTTGCTATTTCAGCCTAGGGGTAGACATAACTGCCCACTGAAACAATCTTCCTTACAACATACCTACATTCTGCCCTCACCTTCGTTAATAGTTACTTTCCTAAAATTTACCTCAAAATAACTAGTTTGAGTGTGCCCTCTATTTCGTATGTTCTGACTAATATAGTAATCTAATCCTGTTTATTCTACATATTTCTTGAATCTGTCCACTTCTTTGCCCAATGCCTTTGCCTTAACTTGGAACTTCATCTTTTATTTCCTGGATTTCTGTAATGACCATTTGACCAAGCTCTAATTCATTCTCCATATTATAATTACTGACATCCTTAAAAAAAAAAATCCAGTTGACAAAATCATAGCCCTTTTTAAGCTTTTTCAGTGACTCACTGACTCCTCGTTGTACCATGGTAATTCCAAACTCTCAAGATGTCCTACAAGTTGCTTTATTATCGGGATCATGCTCACCTCACTGGACTCACTGCACAACACTCTATACCCCCTTGAACTCTATGTTTTAGTTATGCTGGTTAATACTTCAGCCGGCCTTCATAATGCATTGTGCTCAATCCCTCGAACCCAGTCTGGTCTTGCACATTTCACTTCCTCCTACCAGATCAACCTTCCCACTCCACTTTCATTGACTAACTTTTACTCCCCCTACAGGACAAGTTTTGGCTTTCTCATCTCGCGGAAGCCTTTGCTGAGATCTCTTCTCATTCTAGGTTAGTGTTCTTTCTCTGTGTTCCCATATGCCTATCTTTGTCATGACACTGACCACATTGTTTGCCTCTACTAGACAATAGCTTCCTTGAAGGCAATAACCAAGTCTATTATCTCTGTAGCCAGAGCTCCAGAAAAGTATGTGACATAGACTAGGTACTCAATAAAGGTTTGTTGAATTAATTAATTTAGCTCCCTGAAGATTGCTCCCAGTGAAACACAAGCCTTACAAAGCGTACTTCTCCTATATTCTCTTTATCAAGGTGTCTTTGGTACAGAAGTATTTGTGATGTGCATGTTTATCTGAACTATGAGGTGATAGTGATTTGTATGTATATTTATATTTCAGGCAGTCACATTATGCCATGCTTTAGTAATGGCTGCATAATTCTCCCACTGGGAGAGCAGTTTCTATAATCGCAGTTGATGATTTCTTTTTATAGACTTTATATTTTATGCACTGCCTTTTATTGTCAGAAATCAAATTAAGAAAGAGAGTTCTTCTGAAATGAGGTTTCTGGCCCTGAAAACTATAAATCCAAAGGTAGGAACTTATCTATCCCAATGAAATGCCAGGTAAATTACCACCAGAGATTGCAAATTGCTTGAGAAAACTGTTTTCAATGCACCAACAGAGAGTAGGATTTAAAATCAGAACAAATGTGATGTGGAGAAGAAGACTCACAGAACGTAGGATCTTGAACTTTATGGATTTAATTTCTGAGCTACTACACAAATAGATACCTCCATCTATTATGGATTATGAATGTTACAGTTAATTTTTCTTTTCTCTGCTCTTTTTGTTGAGCAGATTCCATTGCTGTAGACTGCAGAAAGTTGTAGTTGTTTAGTCTTTCATTTTCATTATGTATAATAAAATACTACTTGTTATAGAATCTCTGACATATCCCCATTGCCCCTTTGCCATGGAGACCATAAACTTCCCATTTTGTGGGAATGTATCTTCCCCATTCGTCAGTTCTCTACTGCTATATAACATAACACAATTTAGTGGTGGTTTCAATTATTCTATCACAGGGATGGTAATGTGCACTGGGTTCAGCTGGGTGATTCTTTTGCTGAACTTGCCAGTGTGGTAATTGGTCATCTGGTGGGTCAGCTGGGGCTGATTAGATTATAAGGCCCACCCCTCAGGTAGATGGGATGACCGGAGCCTCTCTCCATGTAATGCCTCACTTTACATCAAGCTACCTGCATTTATCCACATGGAGGTCATAGAGTTCCAAGAGTGAAAAGGGAAGGAAAGCCCCAAAGCACAAGAACTTTTCAAGCTACCGTTTAGGTTGTGTTTGCTACTTTCTCATTAACCAAAGCAAGGCACAAAGCCAAACCCAGAGTCAATGTGAGAGGAGAGGAGTGAATGTTATGGATACAGGAAGACATGAACAAATTGGGAGCCATTAGCAAAATATTCAACCATACCATTTCTGATATTTCCTTCTGTGTGGTGGAGCCTCACTTATGCAATACTCCTAGCCTCTTACTGCTGCTTTACTCCCTCATACCCTGGAGAGTGGGAGTAATTTTTTTCCTGGAAAGTTGTGTGAGAATAAAGCAAGCATGCTCAGTGAGCTCTTCTCTTTTTTCCCCATTTGGCGTGGGCCTACCTACAGAAAGCACACATTCTTCTTGCACCCTAAGAGTGGTCTGTATCTGAATTTAGGGGCCCAGTAATAGAAAATCCATTTGTCTGCAGATAAAAGTCATATTCTTCAACACCCAGATTTTGACAATAAAGAAAATTTGGGACCTAGCTATGTAATCTTCTGTCTTCTCAGTTAGTTCAGAAATCAGTCAAAGAAGACCCCATCCCCTTTTATCCTAATCCTCTCCAAGTACACACACACACACACACACACACACACAAATACAAACACACAGAAAATAGCATTTGAGTGAGAAACTTTAGTTATTGTGCCAAAATGACAGCTCTCTTAACTGAGAAAAAGAAAACTGGTAAGAGGAAAATTCCTGGGAATGACTATACAATAACAATTACAGAAATCCCATCATTGAATAATGGGGAACTTGATGAAGTCTTTGAGAAAAGATTTCAGCTTTAAGCATAGGAAGAATAGAATGAAACTTGAAAAGACCTAATGTATTACAGAACCCAAATAAAAATTATGACCAAGTGCACTGAGATGGGAAAAAGACTAAACCCAAGGACTCCCAGTGAGGGTGACTAAGGCTGTGTTTTCCAAAATAATTGGAGTTAGGAACAAAGACCCAATTAACAAGAGTGGGCTGGAAGCACCCACAAGTATATAAATGAAAAGAGTGGTAAACTAGAGGAAGAAGAGTGCCACATTTTCCACCTTCCACTTCTAAAATCTTAAGTAGTTGATACACTTCAACATTAATCTAAATAACAACCTTTGCAATTACATATGATTAGTCTCATTCTATAAGCGAAGGAACAGAGATAAAAGGAAATTAAGGGGGGTGGCCGGTTAGATCAGTTGGTTAGAGTGCAATGCTGGCAGCACCGGGGTTGCTAGTTCGATCCCTTCATGGGCCACTGTGAGCTGCGCCCTCCACAACTAGGTTGAAACAACTACTTGACTTGGAGCTGATGGGTCCTGGATAAACACAAATAAATAAATAAGTCATTAAAAAGGGAAATTAAGGTACCTCTCAAGTGTGTTGTAAATTTAATCTTGTCCAAAAAGAGGTTTGGCTTTTGTTCGGACCTACTAGGATGTAAAGAGGCTGTGTTTGCTTCAGGCCCTCGGGCTAGCCAAATAGTAACAACAAGTTAAAGTGGGGGCCTTGACCGACACCAACTGAGTGATTTAGGGTAGGAGATTTGGAGTTCACATGGAGGGGCTGGAGACTAGAAACTGAGACCATACATGTGGATATTAATCAATCATACCCATGTAATGGAGCCCCAGTATGAACACTAAGGCTTGGGTGAGCTTCCCTGGTTGGCAATATTCCATGCACATTGTCACACATCACTGTCAGGAGAGTAACATAATGGCCAAGATAGTAATGATGGAAGCTTCACATTTGGAACATTCCTGGACTCTGCCCTAGGCATTTCTTCCTTTGGCTGATCTTACTCTCTGTAATAAACCATCACTGTGAAAATAATAGCTTTCAATGAATTCTGTGTGTCTTTTTAGCACACAAACGTGAGTGCAGTTTTGAAAACAACCCCCTCAAATTTTCAGTTTTGATGTCAGATTTGATGTCAAATTTTGATGTCAGAGTGCAGTTGATGACTGAGGGCCGTCTTCTGGAGGACTATGTGTCTCTAACTCTGTAGTTGACCCTAACCTCTCACACAAAGGTAACCCACGAGCTACCATGTGTGGCTTTGCAAATTGCACACTGCAAACTCCAGAATTTGCAATTTACACAGAGTACAGCTAATACCACCAAGTGAAATAGATAAAAATACTACTCAAGAGATCTTTTAAATAACAGATATTTTTACTCTTCTCACTAGAGCTGAAGATTATGAGAATAAAGAAAAATCCAATATTAACTGTTCAGACCATATTAAGCTTTAAGTCAAATAAAATCCAAGACTAGACAACTAAAATTGACTACAACAAAATCAAGTATCTTGGGATGACTGGGCATTACTTGACAATTCCTAGAGCTGTGTGCCTATCTGTATGTGATACTCCTGTTAACCCACTTAGGAAGAGGTGAAGTCAATTTAAACCAAATCCTGACATAGAATCAAAATTAGTTCTAGAAACCAAAGCAAATATAAGTCTATAGAGGGAACTAAACAAGGTAAAACAAACAAGTGTGGGGATAGTTAATATTCAGATGCTGGGAGTTTTGTAGGGCTTAACATTAAATAAAGAAACATCCTAGGGAAAGATTACTGTTTCCAGGATGGAATCTATCTTGGAGTCTATGACTGGGAATTTCTTGGGGCACCTTGGATTACTGCCTGAGCAAACGTCTGGAGTAGATCTACTCATTGCACAGAAAGTTTAGTGGAAGTTAAACATGAAACAAATAAAAAATAAATGAACATTAATGTGTTTAGTTATTGGTACCTAGAGAATGTTTACAGTGTTACTCAAAATAGAAGTATGGTGCTGCACAAAGAGGGTATCCATTTTACAGCTGGACTTTTAAAAAATAGTAAATTTCTCTGCGAAGAGGATTTTAAACGCAATTTCCAGAAGTCAAGGCATGTGTCTTGTTCTTTGTTGGTCCAACTTCTAGCACAGGGATAGGACATAGAACTCAATAAAGACTGTTAGATTTGTTACATTAATGAAAACAAGTGGGAAGAGGTACACTAATCAGGGTCCTACTGCCTGAAACACTCTTCTCCCACTCTGCCAGAGGGCAGAGACCTTTTATTGTCTAGCTCCCTCTCAGTCATGGGGTGGGATGGGATGGTGACGGGGGTGGGGTGGGTGGGATGGGGGTGGTATGGGGTGGTATGGGGATGGGATGGGGTAGGATGGAGATGGGATGGGAGGGGATGGAATGAAAACTAATAAAAATAATAGTAATCTCTATTATTCCTTCAGCTCTAGAAACATAGCGATTCTGATTGTCTTCTGCTGTTTCTATTACCAGGTGAAAAGGACAGAAAATCTGTACAATAGACTTCTTAAAATAATTTAGATCCTCATTATTTTTATTATAGATTATGATAGAAAGAAGCAATTATGAGATACTGGTTAAAAAGCACCTTGCTCTGTTCAACATTAAAATATAATATTAGTTGTTCTGATCATACAATGGTCTTATTGGTAATAAGCACTAAGTCAAATACAATCCAGCACAAGGCAAAGCAAAACGTTGCACCCATAATCCAGTCTCTTGAGGCAGCTGTGCAAAACTTGACATTTAATTTAAAAAGCACGGGGGCATGATGGAAAACCATCTCTGTGTGGAAAGTAGAGAGCATTGGTGCATTTTATTTGACATGGTGGATTTGCTTTTCTTTATTTTCATATTTTAATAAGTTCAACTCATGAAAGCATAATGAAAATAGAAAGATCAGTTATAATCAGGATGCATGGACATTTGGGGATCTTGATTTAAAAAGCAGTTTCCTTTCTAAGTCTTTCAACAAAATGTAAATTAAACAGATGAAATTGCCTAAAACATCACTGATTCCCAAGGGAATGTAATCATGCTTAAATGCCAACACTAAATTAATCAGAGGACAGAATGTGAAGATGAGGAATTTCATTTTAAGCAGCTTCATGTTTCATTAGAGTAAGTGGACATGGCAGGTCAGGTTAAGACTTTGCAAAGAATGATTTAAAAAGCAAAAGGCAAAGGTTTCCATTCTCAAAATGCAGCAGAAAGCCTATTCAAATAGAACTGAATGTTAATTCATGTGCATTGTATGCTCGAAAGTTGATCATTTTCCCAAGATATGTCTTTTTTCTCCGTGCAAAATTCTGGGAAAATGTAATAATATTTGTGTAACTGTAATTTTCTTTAAAATAGCTTAGTTATAGTTTTATATGTTATACTTACATTGCTAATAAACAATCACGATCTCCTACACTGAACTGGTCTAGAAAAATTAATTGAGCTGCCAGTCGAAACATGGTATATATTTAACTTAGAATAAGCAGAGAAGGATTTGTACGAGATGGTAAATTGGACAAAATTTGTTTCAGAGTTCATCGATTTGTTCAATAAATGTTTATTGAGTGCCTATTCGGTACTAGGCACTGCTTTAGATGTTTGGCATGTACAGCACACACGCCCACATTTAAATTTAAAAAGTAAATTTTGTGGTATAGTACAATATAATAACTGGTTTGAAAAAAATGTAGGTTAGGGTAAGGAGGAAAGAAGTGCATGATTGAGGGAAAGAGGCAAGTTGTAGTATCAAAGAGGTTTATGAGGGTAGACCTTATTGTCAAAGGGATTTAAAAGAGGTGAGAGAGTTATCTATGGAGATGCTTGTGAGATCACTCCTGACAGAGGAAATAGTTCAAAGGCCCTGAGGCTGAGGCATGTTTTTGAATTGAATTACATGTGGGATGTAAAAAAGAGACAAGTCAAGGGTGACTAAGATTTTTCACATGAGTTACTAAAAAGAAGAAGTTGTCATCAACTGAGATGAAGAATATTGAGCATGAAAAGCTTGGGGTTGAGGAAGATAAGTTCAATTTTGGACATACTGAGTTTGAGATATCTAGCAGAAATCCAAATAGAAAGATGGAGAAAGTGATTAGATATGCTAGTATAGAATCCAAGAGAGTGATCTGGCCTGGAGATATAAATTTCCCAATTCTTAACATATAGACAACAAAGTCATAATGGAGATCTCTAAGATTAGGACTCACTTATTCAAACTTGCCAAGAAATAAAAAAGTTTCCTCATTTTCAAGTCCTTGTCTTTTGCTCTACCTCTTTTGATCTTTTTCTTCAACATCACATACAACCTATTAAAGCCAACTAACTCGTGTAGCGCAAATGAAATCTCTAAAAAGCTTTACACTATACTGAGGTTATTTTTTCATAGCTCTTTGTTGGGCCCTCTACTTCCATTTGTATCATAGTCTATCTTACAGTCCTTCCCATATGCTTATATTGCCCCTTCTTGACTTCTTGAGAAGCTTTGAAACAGAGATTTACTTTAATCATTGTTATACAGACGGTGCCAACAAAATGTACATATATTTTAAGAAAAAAACCTGCATTTAAATTGTAATACTCAATATATACTGATAACAAAAGTAGAATACAAGTCATGTGTATACATTCTTTTGGCACCCCAATATTTCTACCTCAATGTCTAGCCTAGCGCCTAACACAGCACCTAAAGCAATAGGTGTGAATTGAATATATAAGGTCAAATTTAATTTGCAAGTCTTCGGGTTAATATGGAAAATCATTTAAATGTAGAAAGGAGAAAAAAGTCATGTTTTTATCCAGTTTGTGAGCTGGAATTGGAGAATTATAGAGAGAAATAAATTTCTATCATGCATGAGTGTACTCTTTAAGTGGGGAACATACAGAATTATTTAGCCCTTACTCTGTATGAAGCACTTGAACTACATCAGCTCATTTTATTTATTGAATAAGCATATGTAGTAGGCAGAAGTAGCCCTATTTTATAAGTAAGCAGACTGAGTAATAAATAGAAAAACAGGAATTTGAACCCAGATGTGTCTGACTCAAGAGCTCATGTTCCCTCCACTGCCCCACTGCTGTGCACGGGGTTATAAGAGCATTACAGCAAGGGTCCACAAGAACCAGGAGATACCTTTAGACTTTTGCTAATACGAGACTGAAACAGTGCCCTCAACTGTTTTCAAATTGAGATATCACTCATCCTTTCCACCATCCCACCTTCACTAAAGTTTCCCAGCTTCACTCGAAAGTTTCATAGTTTAGGAGGACAAAGGAAAACTAAAGTGAAGAAAGGGTGAAAAGAAAACTCACAGGCTGGACAGTCCTTAGATTTCCCCCACAGTTAACCATGTCCTTTGTTCGGGCCTCTGTAACTCAGGCCACCATCAGCCCTCATCACCCAGGGTCCAAAATTCTATTTTGAGAAATATTATATTGGATTGTTTATGACCAGCGGAGGAAGACAATTTGCTCTTAACATCAGCCTGTAGCAACCCAGCCAGGTAGAGATGATGTACATAGTAAATCAAGAGACAGATCTACAGTCAGGTAACCTGGAAGCAAATACCAGCATTACCTCTTCTATCGCTGTGGGCCTCACAGAAATCACTTAAATTCTCTGAGCTTCGATTTCTGCATCAGGAAAAAGAGGGCAGTAGCATCTGCGTTGACTACATCATGGAACTACTATGGAAGAGATAATAAAGGACAAAGGGCTTCCAAATCTAGGGATATTATTCTAGCTTAATTTATCTACCAAGGTTCATTATGACTATTACTGAGGCCTGGTTTGCATAAGTTCTGTGTACAGTGTGAAAGAGACATGAAGAAAGATTTGGGTTTGTTATCAAGGCGTTTAGGTATCTGAAATGAGACCCAAGAATGATTCTGAAATGAATTAAGAGATAGTACAGTAACTCCATAGGCGTTTACTCTAAGCACAGAGTGATGTGATGGGCTTCAAACAGATGAAAGCAAATTCTTAAAACAAATAAAACCCCAAAGGACACCTACGGAAGTTTGCAAAAAATGCCACAATTGTTTGTAGCTTTTCCCATCGACGGTGGAATATATTTCTTCAGCTTTAAATCTGTCTGGGCTAGTGATTTGCTTTGAGGAACATCATACAAGGAACATGATTTTATGCAACTCTTGAGCCAGAGCTGCAACAGAGTTTGCACACTGCTATCTTCTCCCTTGGGTCCTTCGCACAGCCACCATGTGCTGGTCTTGTCTAATGGATGACGAGAGACCACATGGAACTGAAACAAGCTGTCCCACTAAGCCAATCTTAGACCAGCTGGACTCCGGCCAACCCTGCTGACAAATAAACATCTGCCAAGAATCTCTCTCCATCCTCAAGCCAATGAACTTACTGCTTGGATTCTGGCTGGACTTTCTCGGCCTTGCATTCCTTGCTGATAAATATAACCTTTCCAAACCCACAATGGACTCTCCCATAGCTTGCTACACCATGCATTTCCCTAATTGTAATTCCTTTGCTATTTCCGAATAAGTTCAATTTCTGGTCATATGAGGTTGCTTCAGTTTATCTCTTCAGGTTTACACAATGCTCTGTTTTCTGATCCCTGCTCTTCTCCCTCCACACACAACTATGGCCAACTACTGATTGGTCCCCAGAACTGCCAGGCTATTTCATGCCTCTGTGCATTTGTCCATGCCATTTCCTCCACATTTCCCAAAGGGTAGTTCATGAAATCCTAGTCCCCTAAGAGGGTCTATGAAGCAAGTGACTCTTGATCAAATAACTTTCAGAAAAACTGCACACATTTTTTTTCTCCTGCAGACTCTTTAAGCTCTAAGATATCCTATAATCAGGAAATATATTTAACTTTAATCACTGTGATAATCATGATTTATAATAAGAAATATGTATCTGGCCTTTAATCCATTCCTGGACAGAGCTTGTAAAACCTTTGGAGCAACCAAAGTGTCTTTTGTTATGCTAATAAGGCAACTTTTGGAAAGCCCTTAGATAACCTAAGGATGGGGGAATAGTTGCCAGGGAAACCAACTGATTAGAGGGCTAGAACTTTCAGTCCCATCCCCCACCTTTGGGGAGTAGAGAGGGGCTGGAGGTAGAATCAGTCACCAATGGCCATTGATTTAATCAATGGTGTCTTTGTAATAAACGCTCCATAAAAACCCAAAAGAAAGGGATTTGGAGAGCTTGCAGGTTGGTGAACATGTGGAGGTGCTGGGAGAGTGGTGCCCTTTTAAAGGACATGGAAGCTCTGTGCCCTTTCCCATAATATCTTGCTCTATGCATCTCTTCCATCTGGCTGTTTCTGAGTTATATCCTTTCATAACAAACTGGAGATCTAATAAGTAAAATGTATCTCTAAGTTCTGTGAGCCAGTCTAGCAATTAATAGAACCTGAGGAGAGGTTCTTGGGAACCTCTGATTTATACCCCGTTGGTCAGAAGTGCAGGAAACAACCCGGACTTTTATCTGCAGCTGAAGTCCAAAGAGGTCTTAGGAACTTCCAATATGTCGTGGGTTGGTCAGAAGCACAGGTAACAACCTGGGCTTGGGAATGATGTCTGAAGTGGCTGGGGAGGGGATGGGGGTTCTCTTTTAGGACTGAACCCTTAACTTGTGGAATCTGATGCTATCCCAGATAGAATTGAGTTGAATTGTAGGACACCCAGTTGGTGCCTTGAGAATTGCTTATTGGGGCAGGGAAACCCTCCCCGACACACAATTGGAATTGGTACCAGAACCTACCATGTTTCCCCAAAAAGTAGGTCCAAAAATAAGACCTACTCTGAAAAAAGCCCCAGTTAAGATCATCAGCCAGACAGACGCATTTAGCACATTATGACAATGGTCCAGAAGATGACAGGACTGTATTTGAATAAATGTATATTGTTGTATATGAAACATAAAGCATCCCCTGAAAATACTCCCTAATGTGTCTTTTGGAGCAAAAATTAATGTAAGACCTGGTCTTATTTTGGGGGAAATACGGTATAAAACCCAGTCTTATTTTCGGGGAAACGTAGTATTTAATTCTTCATAAAGGTATTTGATAATAGAACTCTTTTTTCAAATAGAATTTCCTGGGACTTACATACCCCAGAAAAAGCATTTTGTGAAACATATCTTGGAAACTCCATTCTTACACATGAGTAGCTATATGTGTAATATTGAGTCAGTCCTTCACCCTGTTGACTTTGGAGCCTGATAAATATTTAATATTTTTATTTCCAGGAAATAATAGAACTTTGGCTCTAATTTTATTAATTCTACCTGTCATAGAATTAGATGGATTTTGCAAAATCCAAGAAAAAGTATATTAGGGTTGAGTCTTGCTAACCATAACAGTATGTTTTAAAGATTGATGTATTGATAATTCTTTATATCAGAGAAGCAGTGAAATGCGGAGAAATATCCCTTGTTAAATATGCCCTCAAATCCTCTACTCCAAATTGAGAATTTACCCACTATGTCATTTGTTTGAAATAATAACCCCATTAACTTCAGTAAAACGTTCAAACCCAAATCAAATTAGGTATTACCTGCTACTGTTTTTTCATCAACCATTACATTTTTCCTTTGAAAAGTGGACAGGGCTATAAGAAGTGAAATTTGTTCACATTATCAAATCTCACAGACACCAAATGCTGAATGTTACAGTGAATTTGATCCCCCACACACACACAAAAAAAAAGATTGAAATATTCAGCCTCTCCAATTCAACCTAGTTCACACATAGTCAGCACATCTTTTTTTTGCGGGGGTGGGGGGAGGGCAGGGTGAGGCAGGGGTGTTCAGGAAGACGAAATGGAAAATAAGGAAAATGGGGACCTAAAATAAGGAAAACTTGGATTTAAAACCTATTTTATTAGTAGTGTGAATGTAAATTTCTTAATTTCTATAAACTCAGTCTCTTCACCTGTAAAAATGGGAATAATAATGTAAACTCTATCATGTCATTTCAAGCTTTAACTAAGAAAACAAACACACAAGAAACACCTGTAACATACCGTGTTTCCCCTAAAATAAGACCAAGCCGGACCATCAGCTCTAATGCATCTTTTGGAGCAAAAATGAGTACAAGATCTCGTCTTATTTTACTAAAAGACTAGGTCTTATACAATATATAAATAATATATAATATAATATAATATAATATAATATAATATAATATAATATAATACAATACAATATAATATACCGGGTCTTATATTAATTTTTGCTCCAAAAGACGCATTAGAGCTGATGGTCCAGCTAGGTCTTATTTTCGGGGGAAAGGGTAGTAGTACCTATAACATACTCTAACACAGTAGATGTTGTGGGGGTTCAGAACAAGTCACCCCAAGCTGTGTCTCTATAGTATGCAGATTGTTTTGAACTAAAGGCAATTTTAACCACAGGCTCAAGAGAAATTTCTGCTCCCCAACCCCCAATACCTAGAAGAACTTGAAGTAAGGGCCTTGCCCATAATAGATTGTCAGAGACAACTTCTTCTGACCTATGTATACAGCAGAACAAACTTCTATTTACTAAGCAACTGCTCCTATCATCCTTCAATGATACTTTGAAGCCCCCACGGCAACTTACCTCATCCTTAGCTCAGGATGTCTTATATACCCATGTTCCCTTCTATCTCTGAACCTCTCCTGCATGTGGCGTCTCTGACTGTCTCATGCATGTGGGATTCCCCTTCATATGGATGTATTAAATTTGATTATTTTCTCTTGTTAATCTATGTTAATTATGTTCTCTATGTTCTCTATGTTAATCTATGTTCTCTTGTTAATTATGTCTATTTGATTATTAGACCATCCAGAAGAATCTTGAGGGTAGAAGAAAGTTTGTTCTTCCCCCAACAATGTTAATAAATATTAGTTTTCTTCCTTCTTTCCTCACTAATCTACCTACAATCCCCATTGGTATTTGCCCAGATCTTCATTCTATTATCATGGACATCCTTATTTTGCGCACAAAATATACTTAATTTTGCTCTAGATCATTAACCACGGGTTGACAAACTGTCTTCCACAGGCCAGATCTGGCTGACCACCCTGTTTTTGTAAATAAAGTTACATTTGGACATAGCCGCACCTATTGTTTTATAGTATATTGTCTGGAGCTATTTTCACCCTATAGTGACAGAGTTGAGCATTTGGAACAGAGATCACATGTATTATATTAGTTGTCTATTGCTGCAGCAACAAATTATCACACACTTAGTGCCATAAAACAACACAGTTATTTTCCTGCATTTCTGTAGGTTGTCAGTCCAACACAGATCTCACTGGACTAAAATTAGTGTGAGTAGGGCTACGTTCCTTTCTGGAGCCTTTAGGGGAGACTCAGTTTCCTTGCTTTCTCTAGTTTCTAGAGGCTGCCTGCAGTCATTGGTTCATGGCTCCCTTCCACCATCTTCAAAGCCAGAAACAGCAAATTGAAGATTTCTTACATCTCACATAATATCACTCTGACTTTCACTTCTGCCTCTCTTCCACTGTCTGAAGTCCAGCTAATTGCTAACTTAACTATCCCATCCATGGCTGCTTACAACTAAAGGGAAATTTGCATCACTTGCTTGGGCTGACCAATGAATTAGGGAAGCAGCCTTCTAGTTATTCAGACATTTTAAAATGAAGTCACCAGGTCAAGACCTAGAGAACCACCCTTAGGTCCAGGAAAGAGGAGCCTTTTTTCTGGGCCACAGGTGTTAAAGGTGTATTACAAACACCAAATCACAAATTGTTTGTCCTTTTAATCCCATAAGAAATATTTTCCACTAAATTTTAGTGGGAATTATAGGAGAGGATCAGGCAAACCAAATCCCTTCTCCCTATCCCCCACCAAAGCAGAATATAGAGGGTGAGTGTGTGTGTGTGTGTGTGAGAGAGAGAGAGAGGGGGGGGGGGGGATCATCACTTCTTGCCTGGGAAATCAAATAAAGAGTAGCTGATTTTGTTTAAATTTGGCCACTCCAAATTCACCCAAAGTAGATATACAGGTAGGCCAGTCACCCTGTTAACTGCTCTCCTCCACCCATTCTGCTCAGATGGTATAATTTAATGAAGTGCTTAGAACGGCCTATTATTCTTCTGTTGGAAAAATTATGTGTTGAGACAAAACCACCCATCTCAGCCCCTGAGGGATTTGAACACTTCTGTCCCCATCTGTGTTGATCCAGTCACCACCCAGGCATTCCGAGCTCTGGTCCAGACTGCACTCTGCCTTCTCCAGCAGATTTGAGGCTTATAAGGAACAGGATTGGCCTGGGGGAGAATGTAGCATCTTTAGTCTACAAGTCTCATGAATAATATCCAGGCACAGGCTATGGGGTAGACTCCTAAGTCAGGCTCTGGGCAGTGTTTGATTGACAGCTTTTAAATATTTAGATATATGGTATGTGGGCCTCCATTCTTACCCTTGTTCTGGACCTTACAAATGTTACGGGAAGGTCTGTTCACACGTCAGAGAACCCACTTCTTTTTTTTTCTTTTTATTAGTTTCAGGTGCACAAGACAAAGTAATACTTAGACGTTTATCATTTATATCTCTCACACTGTGTCAACACCCCTCCCCCCATCCACTATCCCACTGACATCGCACACAGCCATTACATTTCCACTGTCTCTATTCCTAATGCTGCACTCCGCTTCTTGTACGTATATACATATAAAAACTTGTACTTGACATTCATTATTATCCAGCTTCAGGTGTACAGTGCAGTGATCAGGCATCTACATCATCCCTGAGATGATCTCCCTCATGAGACAAGTGTCCATTGGATACCCTACAAAATCTTTACAGCATTATTGATTACATTCCCCAAATTAACTTTCATAACCCCATGGCAGTCTTGTGAGAGAACCTACTTCTGAGTTCCCTTGTACTGCTAGGGATGGATTCTGGACCACCAATGACTATGTCTCTGAAACAAGGAAGAAGCAGTAACTGTGAGATCGTGATCATTTTCTAAGGCCAACATGAGCCATCTTTGCTGACGCGTACACCTTTGTAACAATCATCCTATGATTTAACAGCACTCCACATTTTGGTCAGATGACAGATTTGGTTTATTAACTTTGCTTTTGGCAAACCTATAAGAGGAAGTATAAATTCACATCATATGGAAAGTCAAATACTAAGAGTAAAATCTAATTTGATACAGACAGACCATAAACATATACTAAAAAAAAATACAAACAGTTGAATTTCTATGATCAAAAATGTGTTACTTTCTTCCTGAATCCAGAACTGAATTTTTTTTAAAGTACCAAAAAATACCCATATATAAGCATAAAAATAAATATCTATCCATATATTGAAGATGGGCAGTGAGGGAAAAAGGGACAAATATCAATGTTCCAAGTAAAAAGCTGCCTTGCACTTTCAGGTATGTCTTCAGTTATCAATCTATTGATCAATGCAACAAGATCCACAAAGCTTCATGAAGAAAATCAGCCCTTAAGAAGTTCATCTCTGCCAAAGCATCCTGCTGACAGAAGGTGAACAATACTTGCAGCTTCCTCAGTGGGTTCAAGAAGAGAATCAGAGTGGAACCACGTATGAGGATGTCACAGAAAAATTGACATCCAGAAGATTCTACACAAAGATTAAAACAACTCACTCCTCGGTCCTAATGGTGGGTATCCCAACAGAAATAAATCACTTTTAAAAGAGAATGAAATTTGAGACTTTTTTCAAAATATTTTCACTATTGAGATGCATTAATATCCCTGTTAAATAGTTTATATATTATTTTGAATTATGCAATCTCTTTTGCTTTGGTTTTGTTCAATTCAGCAAACACCTCTTTGAAGACCAACAAAGGAGCTAGTTAAAGTGCTGCACTTAGTGTTTCAAATATGAATAACATAATCCCTGCCTGCAAGGAATTCATAGTCTACAGCAAATGGAGCTGATAAGTCCATTCGCAGTACCTCAAAGTTAGGTATCAAACCTAGTCTGGGTTCTTGTCATATGGCTATAAACCAATCCACTTTGAGCTCAATATTCTGTGTGTGGTTCCATAAACTGATCAGCCCTCCTCTATACCTTCCATCCATTAGCCTTTATCACAAAGAGACTTAGAATGAAAAAAAGAATGTAATCAATCTAATTAATCCAAGCTGGCACCATGCCCCCTCTTCCTTAAGGTAGCAAAGAAAATGCCCGTTAGAAGTGAGTAAGGAGTGGCAGGAAAAGCCAAGTGATTCTCAGTCCAGTAACTAGAGAGTCTGTATTTCATAAGCTCAGGGACAAAATCCTGCTGAAAGGAGAAATGTCCTTTATTCAGTATGGAATTATACTGCATAATAGCTGGGAAAAATAAGATTTATATTTATAAGGCTTGCTTACTTCACAGGTGACATCATAAAGAGAACTAATCAGGTCGATGTTCTCTGTGGTTCAGAGACTAAGCAGTACCCATATTACCCTTATTCAGGAGACCAGATCTCATTTCTTTTCTGGATCCATTTTTGGATCACAAGTATCAAAATGCATCCACCTGTAGTCTGTGGTATTGCTCAAACTTGTAAGCTATAAGAAAATACAAATTTGCATGATCCCAGGGGTTACACCTGATCTTTTGTATGGGATAAACAAAGTTTCCTGAGTGAGAAGGGTGGGGTCACAAACTTGAGAAACTTGAAAAAGGGCTGCACAAGAAAAGCGTGCCCTAAGAGGAGAGTCAATAGAGGCATATCTAGTGGGAACATGCTCACCCAGCAGAAAGGATGACTATATTATCTGCAATTTCAGTCTTTTCCCTCCTTTCATTGTGATGCACTTATGAGATCTGCTGGACTCTACTAAAAAACCTTGCGTGAGTGCCTTGTAGTCCTGGATACGTGAGATGGTGAAGGTACATAGGTCAAGTTGCTCTGGGACGGAGATGAGGCCCAAACCTCCCCATTGTCTTGAAAGGTTGGACATAAGGAGCTTGAGAGGCATTAATCCCTTTGGTTGGATTAGGGACTGGGATCATTTGGGTCATCACAGCAGCAAAGAGACCTTGGTATAATGAAAAAGATTCAAAATGCCCCAAACAGAAAGACCAGAGTTTGTCTGAAGAATTTCCCTTCACAACAGAAAAAGTGAGTAAGTCTTGACTCACCAGCGCTACATTTACATTGATGCAAAAGTATATATTTAGCAAATACCAATGAAAATCTTTTTTTTCACACTTTCTACACAAAGTTACTAGATCCTGGGATACTAACGAGATAACCCTAGACATGAACACCCTGGATTTGATCTCAGTAGGTCAGGTCATAATCAGAGACAAGCTGGCCAATTATCTCGACATATCTATTGGGTACCTTCAAGACTCAGTCTACCCATCACCATTTTATGAGGTCTTCCCATCACATCCAAACCTAGAATCCCTGGGCCAGTTTCTCTGTTCCCATAGCAACTTGCGACGGTCTCAGTTATGAAATACTTCACGTTGCTCTGTAACTATTTTCTGATCTGCCTTGGACTCAAGGCTTTGATCTCCTTCTGGAAATGATTTGTTCTTGCCTTTCTTGTATCCCCAGCATAACAATGAAATTTCTGAGAACCTTAAATGGTCTGAACCATAGGTAGCAGGGGTCATTGTTGGTTTTCGGACCACAGCAACATTCCATAGAAACAGTGCCAGTCCCTGTTACTGGCCAAGATCTACAGCTACACTTAGACAGGTGCCTTCACAACTAACTCATGACAAATGTTATTCTCCTGCTGTCCACCCTCAGTAGGGATGCACCTATGTTAGATCCATTTCTACCATCTGGAAGGTGCAATGCGTCTCAGCTCAGAGAGCTTAAAACTGTGAGCTCTTTGAAGTATTTGTTTTTTTATCTCTCCCTCCCTAGAATCTAACAAATAACAGGTATTCAATAAATATTTGTTAGCTATATAGCACCCTTGCTGATGTTCTAGCTTATTTTCAGTTTTATTTCTAAATTTCTTTGCAACTTACTATTTCAAAGAGATACATTAACTTGCCTGTGGTGATCCAACCAGTAAACTGCAGTGCAGGAACACACTCTTATGTCTACGTGAGCTAGAGCCCACGCTTCCTCTACTGTACTGTGTGGCTTCTCACACAGCACTTACATTAACCAGATGTTTTCACATTTGACCACAAGGAATAATTAAAAAGTGGGAATTTCAGGCAATAGACAAGGTAGTGAGGAATACATTTTTGGTTACAAAGACTTTCCCTGGTACTTTTTCCATAATGATAGCAAACTTTACTATCTTCCATAGTGAACTTACTCTATTACAGAAACCATGCTAAGTATTCCATATTTATCAATCCATTTAATACTCCTAGGAGGAAGGCTGGTATGATTAATTCTTATTTTATGGATATGGAAACTGAGGTTCAGAGAAGTAGATTGTCAAAGGGACAAGGCTATCAAAAATGATAGAACTGTGACTGAAAATCAGTTCTCTGGCTCTTTTACAATCCTTAAACAAGTCTAAGTACATACCTAATCATTTCTCTGGAATAAATATAAAGTTCATGTGATTTCATGTTATTATAATCTATTCTAATGATCAATGAGAATCAGTGATTAAATGTACAGATAATCATCAATTGGGAGGAATGACAAATGCACATTAAAGAGGTTTAAAATACTAGATTTGTCCTAACTGATAAAACACGAACAAACTCACTAGGTACGGTAACAACTGAAGTACTTGGAGTTTAAAAAGAGTTTCAAGTCAGCAGGTTACAAAATGAGATTTGCTTTTCAAATCAATGTTGCTCTAGGTGCTACAAGGAGAATTACTTAGAAAGGGGTGGGAAATGCATACAGATAGTCCAGGTGAGAGGCCATTGCTGTAATCCTGGTAAAAGCTGATAACACCCTAAACTAGGGCACTGAGTTTGGATTTGGTATTTCGGGCTTTATATTAACAGCTCATCCTACCATATCCTAGGAAATGTCTGATAGAAGATACTGTATGACAAACAAATGTTATCTCTTTCCAATATTTTCTTGGAAAAAAAGAAAAAGAAAAGCTGAAGAAACAGGTCATTCAAGGCTCCATCTGTGTGTGTTCAGGAACCCTGTTTAGAGAGAAGCTCCTCAAATCATCAATCCATGGCAGAACCAAAGCACTTAGAAGAAAAACTTACTGGGGAGACCATAAAGTGACAATGGAAGGCATGCAGGAGTTATCTGTGGCACCAATATTCTGCACATAAATATAAATCTATGGACCACAAAAAGGACTGCAGACATTATAATACAGTAAGTCTTCACTTAATGTCAATGGATTCTAAGACTTGAAGTGAAATGACATATAACGAAACCAATTTTACCACAGGCTACTTGATATAAAGAAGAGTTAAGTTTCTTGGGCATCTCATCAATGTTATAATGACACAGAACAAAATGATGTTATCCAAGGACCTATTGCACAAAAACTGGCAGCCCCTGCTAATAGTATGTGTGAAAGCAAAACTAATACAACCATATACCTGAGATAAATTCAGAATCAATGAGAATGAACCTGGACAAGTGAAAACAAATAGTTAATGAAGAGAAGAAAATATCATGTCCTTCTAGTTCTGTTTTTCAATTAATAACTAAGGAGCAATAGCCATCAGCCACATTCATCTTATATCAAACATTTTCCCCATAAAATAATGTGAGAAGAGTTCAGAGGAATTCCAATCTTATGCTTACTTTAAATTGAACTCAAGAATTTATTAAGAACCCACTATGTGCTAGGAAGGAAAAACAATGCAAACATGAAAAAGTGTTTCCGACCTTCCCATCATTCACAAAGTAAAACAAAAGCTGGGACATAAACTGTTAATTATGATATATAGCACCTTAAATTTTTCAGGCAACTAGCATATGTTAGACACTGTGCCAAATGTGTTTATATATTATTAACTTAATATTTAAGCAACTCTGAGAGGTAGGTATAATTATTTTCATTTTTATGATCGAGAAAATTTAGACTCAAAGAGATAATATCATACACTCTGATGATAAAGTCTCTCTTACTATGAGGCTCATGTTCTTTCCATTCTACCACATAGTATTTCCAAAAGTATAAGCTAGGGAGTGATATTGACTGCAGACAGGAGCAAGATATGCAATGATACTTTGAGGATGTCTGGGACACCAGCTAGATGGAAAAAAAAAAAACAAGTAAAGCATAGGAAATAAAAAAGAAAAGTAAAGGAGGTAGAGCTCCAAGGCTGTGTCCTACTGAGAACACATGCAGAGCGGTCAGAAACTAAAAGACGATAAGGCTGAGCCATGATGTGAGGATCGCCAAAGGTCAAAGCTAAAGAACAAAATCTGTTTCCAAGTCTAAAAGGCAACCATGGCACCAAACTTGTAAACAAAGCAAGAAGAAGTATCAGCTAGATACCTAGAATGGAGAAGGTAGACAAATCATTGAACATCTTCTGTGCTTATACTCCTCACTTGTAGAATGGAAGTAATACCTCCTAATAGGGTTGAGACTTGTGGATGAAAAACGGGGTTTGTACAAGTTCAGTAACCGGAACTGAAAGAAACCTTACAGAACGACATGATCATAAATTCCTAACTGGACAAGTCATGGTGGGCAGTCACACTACAGGCATATAAAAGGCTTATATTCACCTTAAACAAACTCTGTCCATTGTTTTTGTGCACCTATATTAATACACCTTTGAGATGTGCCATTTTCAGACCCCTCAGAGGTGTAACCATCCTCAAGGGGGCATATAATTTTGTTAACTATCCTGTACCTTGCTTTCTCTCACCTTCATGTAATCTTCCTTATATTCCCTCTTATTTCCAAATGTATAAAAGAAACCGCAAAATGATCATTATTTGAGACATTTGAGATCTTGCTTCCTGGCACTGTCATCAGTCTGACTGACATAAACTTTTATAAAAATTCTCTACCCATTTGGACATTGCTTATGTCAACAGACTCAAGTTAATAAATGTAAACACCTATCCTAAATAGTAAAGTTCTGTATAAACATTAAAGATCATTATTATCATGAGGTACTATTTAGTACATTGAATTCTAAAGGTGACCCCAAATATTTCCATTCCCTGATTATTCAATCAAATGCTAATCTGGGGACTACTGTGAAGGAAAATTGCAGACAGAATAAGCTTATTAATCAGCTGGCTTTCAGATAGAGACATTATCTTGGTTATCCAGATGGACCCAATGTAATCATATGAGCCCTTAAAAGAAGATGAATTAGACATGCTGTGGAAGAAGGCTAGAGAGATGAAGCAGAAGAAGAAGTCAAGAGATTCAAAGTATGAGAAATACTTGCTCTACTATTGCTGAATTTAAAGATGGAGGAAGGGGACCACAAACCAAAGAACATAGGCAGCCTCTAGAAGTGTAGAATCCCTGGCCAAACAGCCAGCAAAAAAATGGGAACCTCAGTCTTGCATGGAACTGATTCTACCAACAATCTGAATGAGTTCGGAAGCAGATTCACACCACCCCACCCCCACCCCGCAGAGCCTCCACAAAGGAGTGAAGCCCTACCAACATCTAGATTTTGACTGGGGAACTCCAAGCAGAGAAGCAGTCAAGCCCCATTTTGCCTGAACTTTTGACCTATGGAAACTGAAATAATAAATTTGTGCTGTTTTAAACTGCTCTGTTTGTGGTAACTTCTTACAGTAGCAATAGAAAACTAACATACATGTACTGATTATTATTTTTCCATTTAGCTAACTCTTTATCTACACAATGTTCTGTGATCATTTTTACCCATATTCTTCCCTAATCAATTCTAACTTCAGTGTCCCAAAATTGGCCCCAAGCACTTAAAATATTACTTGCCAATTTACACTGGCAAAAAGATGGACATTGGACACAAAGAAAAAACCGAGAGTTGTTAGATGGGTGTGGGGGGGGTTGGGGATAAGGGGAAAGGTGAAGGGATTAGGAAGCAGCTGGTAACCACAAGATGGCCTCAGGGTTTTTTGAAAATTAATTTGGGGAACGTATTCAATAATGTTGTAAAGATTTTGTTGGGTATCCGATGGACATGCGTCCTATTTGGGAGACCACCTCAGGGATACTGTGGATACCTGATCATGGCATTGTACACCAGAAGCTAAACATTAATGAATGCCAACTATAATTTTATATATATAATGTGATGGCTCAGTGTGAGGTCGGAGGGATGGTGGATGGGGGGAGGGGGTTCACAGTGTGAGGGATATAAATGATGAACGTCTAAGTATTACCTTGTCTTGTACACCTGAAACTAATAAATAAAAAAATAAAAAATAAAAAAATAAAAAAAGATGGACATTGAATACTAGAATTGCAAAGTGTTAATTTATTTAAAAAACTAACGAGATTTAATTATATTTTCAAAAAATTAAAAATCAAGTTAAATTTAAAATTCTACCTTTACTTAAACAATTTTAATTAATACCCCAAATATTAGTCAACATCAATGAATAGCTTTTACGAATATCATTCTGATTTATAAGAACCTCTGGAACTACATATAAAAAGACAAACAGAAGCATTTCCTAATACTGCTGGTTATACTAGAAAGTAGTACATTGTTAAGCAAAAATCTATTGCATTCACGTTACCTAAGAGGAAAGATTCCACAAGACAGCTATTTTGCCTTTTCTCTTTATCTAAAGATTCAGCTACTCAAAACCTCCTTGCATTCATCAGAAGTGTCCATCTCTGACCTAAATTGAGTCAAATCCACAGAACATCAACTATTCAGATACTGTGGCCTTCTATTTTGAGATCACAGGGCAAGAAATATGGAGAAGGATTTCCCTGGAGCCTAATTGGTGATAAACACAAGAGCTGATGTTTGGGATAATGGGCCATAAAGTGCCAATGCTAAGCACTGCATTCTAAGTGGGAGAGTGATCCATGTGCTTTTTCTAAATTAAATGTATTGGGGTGACAATAGTTAATAACATTATACAAGTTTCAGGTATACTCGTATAATTCTATAATTCATCATCTGTAGATTGCATTGTATGCTCACCACCCAAAGCCTAGTCTCTCTCCATCACTACATATTTGATCCCCTTTACCCTCTCCATCCTGCCCCCACCACACTTCCCCTCTGGTAACTACTCTGCTGTTGTCCATGTCTATGAGTTTGTTCAGTTGTCGCTTTCTCTTTTATATCCTACATATGACTGAAATCATATGGTCCGTATCCTTTTCCATCTGACTTATTCGCTTAGCATGATACTCTAAAGATCCACCCATGTTGTCACAAATGGCAGTATTTCATCCTTTCTTATGGCTGAGTAGTATTTCATTGTATGTATGTACCACAGATTTATTCAATTATCCATCAAAGAACACTTAGGTTGTTTCCATGTCTTGGCTATTGTGTATAATGCCACAATGAACATAAGGGTACATACCTCTTTACAAATAAATGTTTTCAAAGTTTGGGGTAGATACCCACAAGAAGGATTGCTGGGTCATGTGGTAACTCTATTCTTAATTTTTTGAGGAAACTCCATACTGTTTTCCATAGTGCCTGTACCAATTTAAATTCCCAAGCGGTGTATGAGGGTTCCTTTTTCCCCACATCCTCTCCAACACTTGTTATTTCTTGTCTTGTTGATAGTAGCCATCCTAATAGGTGTGAGGTGGTGTGTCATTGTGGTTTTCATTTGCATTTCCCTTATAGGTAGTGAAGCTGAGCATGTTTTCATATCAGTTGGCCATTTATGTGTCTTCTTGGGAAAAGTGTAGTTCAGATCCACTGCCCACTTTTTTAAAAAGGATTGTTTTTATTGTTGTTGAGTTGTATGAGTTCTTTACGTATTTTGGATATTAAACCCTCATTGGAGGTATTGTTTGCAAATATCTTCTCCTATTTGGTTGGTTCCCTTTCTGTTTTGTTGATGGTTTCATTTTTTATGCAGAAGCTTTTTAGCTTGATATAGTCCCATGCATTTATTTTTGCTTCTACTTCCTTTGCTTTTGGGGTCAAGTTCATAAAATCCTCTCTGAGTTCTATAAGTTTATAAGTTTACTTTTATAAATTTACTACCAATGATTTCTTCTACGTATTTTATCGTTTCCAGTCTTATATTTAAATCCTTAATCAATTTTGAGTTAATTTGTGTGTATGATGTCAGATAGTAGTCCAGTTACATTCTTTTTCATGTGCCTTTCCAATTTTCCCAATACCATTTATTTAAGAGGCTTTCTGTTTTCCATTGTATGTTTTTGGCTCATTCTTCAAAAATTAATTGCCCACATATGAGGTGTGATCAAAAAATATGGTGAATGCTGTTGCCGAATGCCATCCAAAGAAAAGGCAGGGATCTTCAATATAGGAAGTGGTGTATCGAACCTTAGGAAGAGGTTCAACGTGTTTGATGCAGTCAGTTGGGTGTGAGCTACGGTTGAGAGAAGATGTGTTTTAAATTGTGCCATAAGTCATCCTCCATCATGACAAATCTCCATGTTACACATCACTTCTGTTATACAGCAATTTCTGTCAAATAAAAATATTATGATGTGTCCTCATCCACCTATTCACCGGATCTAGCACTGTGTGACTTCTGGCTCTTCCCCAAAGTAAAAATGATTCAGGACATCTAGGCAGCCATGACAGCACAACTGAAGACACTCACAAAAAAAGGACTTTTTGAACTGCTTCAGAAAGTGGCCAAAACAGTGAGATAAGTGTGTTCAAAGTGAGGAGGAAGTATTTTGTGGGGGATTAATGGCAATGTGTATTTTACTGCAGTATTTTTTTTAATTTAAACATTCACTGTATTTTTTTAATCATACATCATATATGTGGGTTTATTGCTGGCTCTCAATTTTGTTCCACTGGTCTAAGTCTCTGTTTTCCTGCCAATACTATGCTGTTTTGATTATTGTCACTTTGTACTATCATTTGAAATCAGGGAGTAGAATACCTCGAGCTTTGATTTTTCACCCCCTCAGGATTGCTTTGTCTATTCAGGATCTTTTGTGGTTCCACACAAATTTAATGATTTTTTAGTTCTGTTTCTTTGAAAAATACCATTGGGATTTTGGTGGGGATCACATTAAATTTGTATATTGGTTTAGATGTATTATGGCCATTATAACTATGTTATTTCTTCCAATCCATGAACACAAACTATTTTTCCATTTCTTTGTGTCTTCAATTTCTTTCAACGTCTTATAGTTTTCAGTGTATAATTCTTTCATAACCTTTTAACTTTATTCCTAGGTGTTTTATTCTTTTTGTCGCAATTGCAAATTGAATTGTTTTTTTCATTTATTTTTCTGATATTGCATTATTAGTATATAGGAATGCAACAGATTTTTAGACATTGATTTTGTATCCTGCAACTTTATTATATTTGTTTATCTTTCTAACAGTTTTTTGATGGAGTCCTTACGGTTATCTATATATATAATTACGTCATCTGCAAAAAGTGACTTTACTTCTTCATCCCCAATTTGGATGCCCTTTATTTCTTCCTGATTGCTCTGGTGAGGACTTCTAGTACTATGTTGATTAACAGGGTGAGAGTGAGCATCCTTGTTTTGTTTCTGTTCTTAGGGAAAAACTTTCAGTTTTACACCACTGAGTATATTAGCTGAGGTTTTGTCATATATGGCCTTTATTATGTTGAGGTCCTTTCCTTCTATACCCATCTTATTTAGCTTTTTAATTATAAATGGCTGGTGTATCTTTTCAAGTGCTTTTTCTGCATCTATTGAAATGATAAAATGATGTTTATATTTATTTTGTTAATGTGCTGTATCACATTGATTGATTTGCAAATGTTGAACCATCCTTGTGCCCCTTGAATGAACCCCACTTGATTGTGATGTATTATCTCTTTACTATATTGTTATATTCAATTTGCTAGTATTTTCTTTAGGATTTTTGCATGTCCATTTATCAAAGAGACTGGTCTGTAATTTTCTTTTTTGTGTGTTGTCCTTGGCACATTTTGGTATCAGGGTAATGTTGGCCTCATAAAATTAGTTAGGAAGTTTTGCCTCTTCTTCAGTTTTTTTGGAAGAGTTTGAGGAAGACTGGTATTAAATCATCATTGAATGTTTGGTAGAATTTAATAGAGAATCCATCTGATCCTGGACTTTTATTTTTTGAGAGATTTTTTATGACTGTTTCAATTTCCTTACTACTGATCTATTTAGATTTTCTAATTCTTCATGAGTCAGTCTAAGAAGGTTATCTATTTCTAAGAACTTGCCCATTTCTTCTAGGTTATCAAATTTCATAGCATTTTTGTATAATCCTTTGTATTTTTGTGATGTTCATGGTAACTTTTCCTCTTTCATTTCTGATTTTGTTTATTTGAGTTGTTTCTCTTTTTTCCTTACTGAATCTAGCCAGAGGTTTGTCCATTTCATTAATCTTTTGAAATAACCAGCTCTTTGTTGCATTCTTTTCTATTGTCTTTTTGTTCTCTATTTTATTTAATTCTACCCTAATTTTTAATATTTCCTTCCTTCTACTTCTTTTTCTAGTTCTTTAACCTGAAATATTAGGTTTTTTATTTGATTTTTTCTTGTTTCTTGAGGTAGGCCTACAATGCTACAAACTTCCCTCTTATTACTGCTTTTGTTGCAACCAAAAAATTTTGATATGCCATGTTGTCATTTTCATTTGTCTCTATGTATCTTTTAATCTCTTCTTTTATTTCTTTGATCCAATCATTGTTCAGAAGCATGTTGTTTAATCTATGTACATTTGTATTTTTCCACTTTCTTTTTGCAGTTGATTTCCAATCTTCTTAAATTTGTTGAGGCTAGTTTTGTGCCCCAACATACAGTCTATCCTTGAGAATATTCCATGTGTACTAGAGAAGAATGTATATTCTGATGTTCTGGGATGAAAAGCTCGGTAAATATTAATTATGTCTGTTTGGTCTAATATATCATTTAAGGCTGACATTCCCTTATGGATCTTCTGTTTGGGTGATCTATCCATTGTTTTAAACGGGGTATTCATGTCCCCCACTATAGTTGTCTTTTTGTCAGTTTCTCCCTTTACTTCTGTTAGTAGTTGCTTTATATCAGGGGTGTCAAAAATAAATTTATACATTTTAAGAGATTTAGCCATGTATTTTTCATGGATCATGATTTATCCATGAACTTTTTGAAGTTCAATTGAATTATGGTAGCAATGTGTAATATGACATTCGCTCAAAAGATAGCGAAAATCAAATGAATGCTAGGCATCATTCATTGTTAAAATTTTGATACAGTTTTATCCTTTCTTAAAATGTGTATGCATATTTTTGGTATCCGCTGTATAGTTTGGTGCTCTTAGATTGGGTACATATATGTTAATAAGTGTAATATCTTCTTGATGTATTTGCCTCTTTATCATTATAAAATGTCCAACTTTGTCTCTTGGTACCTTTTTATCTTGAAATCTATTTGTCTGATATAAGTATGAATACATCTGATTTTCTCTGAATGCCATTTGCTTGGAGTGTGATTTTCCACCCCCTCATTTTGAGTCTATGCTTGTTTCTGCAGCTGACATGTGTCTCCTGGGGGAAGCATATAGTAGGATTTTGTTTTTTTAATCCATCTCACCACACTGTGCCTTTCAATTGACGAGTTCAGTTTATTTACATTTAGGGTAATTATTGATACAAGTATATGAGGATTTCCTATAGCCATTTAATTTTTATTTTACTGAGATGAGAAACATTTATTATCTCTTTCAGCTTTGAGTCATTTACATATTTGATTAAATATTATTTATATATATTTATATTTTTTAAATAATTGTTTTATTTTTTAATGACAGTTGATATACAATAGTACATTAGTTTCAGGTGTATAACAGTGATTAGACATTTGTATAACTTACAAAGTGATCACCCCAATAAATCTAGTACCCATTTGATACCATATATAGCTATTACAATATTAATGACTATATTCCTATGCTATACCCTTCATCCCCATGACTATTTTGTAACTACCAATTTGCACTTCTTAATCCCTTCATCCTTTTTCACCCTGCCCCTAGACCCTCTCCCATCTTTTACCCCAACAAATCTAGTATCTCTCTGACACCATACATATTTATTACAAGATTATTGATTATATTCTTTATGCTATACCCAACATCCCCATAACTACATATATATATATATATATATATATATATATATATATATATATATATATATATATAATTATAGTTGGAAACCCCGTGGCCATCATGTGGTTACCGACTGTTTTCTAATCCCCTCACCTTCCCCATTATCCACACCCCCCCGCCCATCTAACAACCCTCAGTTTTTCCTCTTTGTCAACAAAACTGTTTCTGATTAGTTCATTCACTTCTCTTTAGATTCCGCATATAAGTGAGATCATATGTCTTTCTCTGTCTGACTTATTTCACTTAACATAATGTTTTCTAGGTCCATCCATGTTGTTGCAAATGCTAAGATTTCTTTCTTCTTTATGGCTTCGTAATACTCCATTGTATAAATGTACCACAGCTTCTTAATCCAGTCATCTACCGATGGACATTTCGGTTGTTTCCATGTCTTGGATATGGTGTATAGTGTTGCAATAAACATAGGAGTGCATAAAGATTCTTGAATTGGAGTTTTGGATTTCTCCGGATAGATACCTAGGAGTGGAATTACTGGATCATAGGGTAGTTTCATTTTCACATTTTTGAGATACCTCCATACTGTTTTCCATAGTGGCTGCACCAATCTGCCATCCCACCAACAGTGCACAAGCGTTCCCTTTTCTCCACATCCGCGCCAGCACTTGTTGTTTGTTGATTTATTGATGATAGCCATTTTGACTGGGGTGAGGTGGTATCTCATTGTGGTTTCTATTTGCATTTCTCTGATGGTTAGTGAGGTTGAGCATTTCTTCATATGTTCTGTTTGCCATCTGTATGTCCTTTTTAGAAAAATGTCTCTTCAATTCCTCTGCCCATTTTTTAATTAGCTTGTTTGGTTTTTGGAGTTGAGCTGAGTGAGTTTTTTATAGATTTGTGATATTAACCCCTTATCAGATCTATCATTTGCAAATATCTTTTCCCATTCAGTAGGATCCCTTTTTGTTTTATTCATGGTTTCCTTTGCTGTGAAAAAACTTTTTAGTTTGATGTAATCCCACATGTTTATTTTTTCTCTTACGTCCCTAGCTCGAGGGGATATATCAGTGAAAATCCTACTCCGGGTAATGTCTGTGAAGTTTCTTCCTATATTTTCTTCTAGGTATTTTATGGTTTCAGATCTTACATTTAAGTCTTTAAGCCATTTTGAATTTATTTTTGTATATGGTGTAAGGAGGTGGTCCAGCTTCATTTTTCTGCATGTGTCTGTCCAGGTTTCCCAGCACCATTTATTGAATAGACTGTCTTTACCCCATCGTACATTCTTGCTTCCATTGTCATAGATTAAATGGCCATATAGGCATGGATTTATTTCTGGACTCTCTATTCTGTTCCATTGATCTATGTGTCTGTTTTTATGTCAGTACCATGCTGTTTTGATTACTAATTATAGCCTTATAGGATAATTTGAAGTCAGGTATTGTTATACCTCCCAACTTCTTATTATTTCTCAAGATTGCTGAGGCTATCCTGGGTCTTTTATGGTCCCATATAAATTTTAGGACTATATGTACTATTTCTGTGAAAAACGTCATTGGTAGTTTGATAGGAATTGCGTTGAATATGTATATTGCCTTAGGCAGAATGGACATTTTAATTATATTAATTCTTCCTATCCATGAACATGATATGTGTTTCCATCTATTTGCATTTTCTTTCATTTCTTTCTTCAGTGCCTTATAATTTTCTCTGAGTACAGATCTTTTACTTCTTTGGTGAAACTTATGCCCAGGTATTTTATAGTCTTTGAAGCAATTGTAAATGGGATTTTTTTTTAATTTCTCCTTCTGATGTTTTATTATTGGTATGTACAAATGCAACTGATTTCTGAATATTAATTTTATATACTGCTACTTTACTAAATTTATCTATCAGCTCTAATAGTTTCTTGGTGGAGTCTTTAGGGTTCTCTATATATAGTATCATATCATCTGCATATAATGACAATTTTACTTCCTCCTTACCAATTTGGATGCCTTCTATTTCTTTTTCTTGTCTCATTGCTGTGGCTAGAAATTCCAGCACTATGTTGAATAGAAGTAGAGAAAGTGAGCAACCTTGCCTTGTTCCTGATCTCAGGGGGAATGGTTTTAGCTTTTCCCCATTGAGTATGATGTTAGCTGTGGGTTTGTCATATATGGCCTTTATTATGTTGAGATATGATCCCTCTATTCCCACTTTCTTAAAGGTTTTGATCATAAATGGCTGCTGGATTTTATCAAATGCTTTCTCTGCATCTATTAATATGATCATGTGATTTTTATTTTTCATTTTGTTAATGTGGTGTATCACATTAATTGATTTGCAAACTTTGAACCACCCTTGCATTCCAGGGATGAATCCCACTTGATCATGGTGTATGATCTTTTTAATGTATTGCTGAATTCTGTTGGCTAATATTTTGTTGAGGATTTTTGCATCTATGTTCATTAGAGATATCGGCCTGTAGTTTTCTTTTTTTGTGGTGTTTTTGTCTGATTTGGGGATCAGGGTGATAGTGACTTCATAAAAAGTGTTTGGGAGTCTTCCCTCCTTCTGGATTTTTTGGAAGAGCTTGAGAAGAATAGGTGATAATTCTTTTTTGAACGTTTTGTAAAATTCACCTATAAAGCCATCTGGTCCAAGGCTTTTGTTTGTTGGGAGATTGTTGATTACTGATTCAATTTCCCTGATGATAATCAGTCTATTCAGGTTCTCTGTTTCTTCTTGAGTTAGCCTTGGAAAGTTGTACGCCTCTAGAAAATTGTCCATTTCTTCCAGATTGTCAAATTTGTTGGCATATAGTTGCTCATAGTAATTTCTTAAATTTTTTTGTATTTCTGCAGTGTCTGTTGTCACTTCTCCTCTTTCATTTCTGATTTTATTAATTTGGGTCCCCTTTTTTTTTTTTAATGAATCTGGCTAAAGGTTTGTCAATTTTGTTTATCTTCTCTAAGAACCAACGCTTGGATTCATTGATCTTTTGTATTGTTTTTCTGGTTTCCATTTTATTTATTTCTGCTCTGATCTTTATTATCTCCTTCCTTGTGCTCCCTTTGGGCTTATTTTGCTGTTCTTTTTCCATATCCCTCAATGTGAAGATAAACTGCTGATTAGTGATGTTTCTTGTTTCTTTAGGTAGGCCTGCAATGCTATGAATTTCCCTCTTAGGACTGCTTTTGCAGCATCCCATAGATTTTTGGGACGTCGTGTTCTCATTTTTGTTTGTCTCGAAATATCTTTTGATTTCTTCCTTGATCTCCTGCTTGACCCATTCATTATTTAGTAATAAGTTATTCAGCCTCATTTAATTGGTGCATCTTCCAGTTTTTTTCCTGTAGTTCATCTCTAATTTCACAGCACTGTGATCAGAGAAGACAATTGCTATGATTTCAATTTTCCTAAATTTATCAAGACTTGTTTTGTGGCCTAACATATGGTCTATCTTGGAAAATGTTCCATGTGCGCTTGAGAAAAACGTGTATTTCTCAGCATTGGGGTGAAATGTTCTGAAAATATTGATTAAATCCAAGTGGTCCAATGTATCATTTAAGGCTGTTGTTTCAATATTGATTTTCTGTCTGGAAGACCTGTCCCTTGTTGTCAGAGGTGTGTTGAAGTCCCCTACTATGATAGTGTTACTGTTGATCTCTGTCTTTATGTCAGTCAGTACCTGTTTTATATATTTAGGTGCTCCTATGTTGTGTGCATAGATGTTTACTAGGGTTATGTCCTCTTGTCGGATTGATCTTTTTATTATTATATAGTGCCCATCTTTGTCTTTTAATATGTCTTCACTTTAAAGTCTATTTTGTCAGATATAAGTATTGAAACTCCAGCTGTTTTCTCATTTCCATTTGCATGAAATATCTTACTCCAACTCTTCACTTTCAGCCTTTGTGTGTCTTTTGATCTGAGGTGAGTCTCTTGTATACAGCATATACAAGGGTCTTGCTTTCTTATCCACTCAGCCACCCTATGTCTCTTGATTGGAGCATTTAATCCGTTTACATTTAAAGTGATTATTGATATGTACATAATTATTGCCATTTTTTAAATTTGTAGTTAGATTGTTTTCATCTTTCTTCTATTTACAGAAGTCCTTTTAGTATTTCTTGCAATACTGACTTGGTGGTAATAAATTCCTTTCGCTTATTCTTTTCTGGGAAGCTCTTTATCTCTCCATCAACTTTAAATGATAGCCTTGCTGGATAAAACAATCTAGGTTGTAGGCCTTTGTTTTCCATCACTTTGAGTATCTCCTGCCACTCCCTCCTGGCCTTCAGTGTTTCTGTAGAAAACTCATTTGATGGTCTTATGGGAGTTCCCTTGTATGTAACCCTCTGTCTTTCTCTTGCTGCTTTTAGGATTCTCTCTTTGTCTTTAAGCTTTGCCATTTTAACTATAATGTGTCTTGGTGTGGACCTGTTTGGGTTTATCCTGGTTGGAACTTTCTGCACTTCCTGATCTTGTATGTTGGTTTCCTTCATCAGGTTACGGAAGTTTTCGGACATTATTACTTCAAATATATTCTCAATCCCTTGCTTCTTCTCTTCACCTTCTGGTATTCCTATGATGCGCATGTTGTTGCGCTTGATGTTATCCCAGAGGTCTCTTAACCCATCTTCATTGTTTTTTATTCTTTTTTCTTTTTGTTGTTCTGTTTGGGTGATCTCTGCTAACTTATCTTCTGAGTCGCTAATTCGATCCTCTGCTTCATTTAACCTGCTGGTAATTCTTTCAAGAGAGTTCTTAATTTCAGTAATTGTGTTCTTTAGTTCTAACTGGTTGTTCGTTATGATTTCTCTGTCCTTCTTTATGTCTTCTCTAAGCTCCTTAAACATTCTTATCACCAGTGTTCTGAACTCTGTCTCTGATACGTTGGTTACCTCTGCTTCATTTGGTTCCAGTTATGGAGATTTCTTCTGTTCTTTTATTTGGAACATGTTTCTTTGTTTCACCATTCTGGCTGACTCTCTGTGTTTGCTTTGACATATTAGCTAGATCCCCTAGAGTTTTTAGTTCTTGCTGGGTTATCTTATGTAGTATGTGTCCTTTATATTTAACTTGCACCACTTCCTTCTTCTCTTCTGCGTGTGCTCCAAAAGTGACTCTTGTGTTGTGTATATTGTCCTGTTAAAGAAGATCTTTAAATGCTTTTTGCTTGTGAGTAGGTGGGGTTAACTCTCAGGCTTACTAGTTGTGAGACTTGGCTCTGCCCATATCAAGGTGTTCTGCTGCGTGAGGATTGACCACTTAAATGTGGTTTGGCCTTTATGGGCTCTTGTGCCTGCAGAGAATTCCCTCTGGGTGTGTGACATGTAGGTCAAACCCTGTAGTACTCTGGTTTGTTCTGGAGTTGGCCTCCGGATATGTTGAATCTTGTGCCTCTTAAGCTGGGCCCTGATAGGGCAATTTCAGAACAAAGCAAATCACCAAGCACAACAACAACAACAAAGAAAAAAAATCAAATACATTCACATGTAAAAAAACCTCATAACCCCACTCAACACAGGCAAAGATATCAAAGATATAAAGACAAAACAAGCAAAACAAAAAGCAGTGCCAGTCTTGGCTTAAGTCCACCAAGTAATCTCCAGGTTGTCCCCTGCTGTACCCAAGAGTCCCCTGACTCTTACGCAGGCAGAACCGGTCACCTGGTGCCCAGAGTGACTTTGGGACTGTAGATTTAAATGCGTGGGGTTGGGGGGTCTGGATGATAGTTTTTGCAAAGTCAGTACAGTTTCTGCCCTTGCCTGCACATATACACACTGAGAATAGCAACACCAGCACTGTGTCCAGTACTCCTGAGTCTTAGGGCACTTCTTCCGTGTGTGTGGGAGGGGGCGGGCAGGAGATTTCTGAGCTGCTGAAAGCTGGGAGCTGCATCTGCCACTTACTGCTGATCCCTGGGAGTGCCTCTGCAGTTGCACTTGCCCCGCCCTAGGCAGGCCAGAAAGGGTGGGAGCTGGGGATGGAGGGGTCTTCTCTCTCCCAGCCCAGCCACTTCATACTCTTCCCGCAGGCCAAAAAAGGTGGTGACTGGGGGTGGAGGAGTCTCTTCTCTCCTAGCCCAGCCAAAAATCACACTCTTCCCAGCCTCTTCCCTGGGTCAGAGCTGCCTGTCAGTCTTCCCAGAGCCTGAGCACTATGGCCCCTCAGTAATCTGACACTACTCCTCAGTTCAGGGCCAGTTTAAGTCTCTGGAAGGGTGGAGGTAGGATTGGAAGAGGGGGGAGGTGCCCAGGTATGGAATCTGTGTTCTTTGTCCACCCTAGGGCCCACCAAGCTGCCCCCATAGCCCCGCGGGCGATCAGCTGTGGGACACAGGGAAAGAGCCCACCTCCTGGCTTTTGTGTTCTCGGTTCTGCCCTGGGGTCCTGTGCTTCTTGCCTGCCGCATTGCCGCAGCAGCCGCCGCTGCCGCTGCCGCCAGCCACAACTCCACCGCGGGACCACGCATTTCCACTTCCTTCTTCTCCTGCTTGCCCAATTTGCGCACCTTCAAGTAATCCTTCCACAAATCTCTTAGCTGTTCTGCGTGACAAGCAAAGAGTTCTTTGATGGGTTATATGTCCTGTTTGTAATAAGATCTGGAGGAGAACTCAAAAAGTGCGTCCTGCTGCCGCCATTCCTATGACGTCACTTGGCCATTTAATTTTTGTCGTAGCTCCGTTTCTCCATTTTTTCTTTTTCCTTGTTATTTTAGTTTGCTGGTATTCTATAATTTTTCCTCTATTTCCTCCTTTTTTATGTTATGTGCCAGGTCTAGATTTTTGTTTTGTGGTTACCATTAGGTTTATGGAAAAAAATTTATATGTAACATAGTCTTTTCTTCTGACTGTATCTTATGTCCGTTCACCTGTGCAAGTTCAGTCTTTTCCTCCCTCCCCTTTCATGTTTTTGTTGTCAAAAATTATGTCTTTTATGCTGTGCATTCATTTCCAAATTGAAATAAATAATGTCCTCTTTTCTTTTAAGTTCTTTTACCTCCTTTAACCTTTATGTTATATTTAGGTGTTTAATACCTATTCTGAACAAGAGTTGTAATTTCCTGCTTCTGTCTGTTAGTCATCTTACTCACAGTGTATCCCTTTGTCTTTTTGTCTCAGGTAGATTACCTTTCAGCATTTCTTGTAATACAGATCTTTTGATGGTAAATTCCCTCAGCTTCTGTATGTCTGGAAAAACCTCTATTTCTCCTTCATATCTAAAGGATACCTTTGCTGGAGATAATATTCTTGGCTGGTGATTTCTCTCTTTTAATAATTTGAATAGTTTATTCCATTCTCTTTTAGCTTGTAGGGTTTCTGCTGAAAAATAAATCATAAACTAATGAGGTTTCCTCTACGGGTTACCATCTTCTTTTTTCTGGCTGCCTTGAGAATTCCTCCTTTATCACTAATTTTTGACAGCTTTAATATACTATGCCTTGGGGAAGGCTTTTTTTGGATTGATATAACTAGGTATTCTGCTAGCTTCTTGAATTCAAGGATCCAGTTCTTTCCATAAGTTTAGGGAGTTCTTACTGATTATTTGTTTGAATAGGCTCTTTGATCCCTTCTCCTTCTTTTCTCCTTCTGATATACCCATTATTCTTATATTTCTCTTTTTGTGGAGTCAGATAGTTCTTGTTGAGTTCTTTTTTTTTTTTTGAGTTCTTTCATTTATTTTTACTCTTGATTCTCTCTCTTCTTCCACCTGAGTCATTTCTAAAGTTCTATCTTCAATATCACTAATTCTTTCCTCCATCTGAGCTGCTCTATTTCTTAAGTTCGCCAGTTCATTCTTTATCTCATTTATTGAGTTATTTTACTCCAGAATCTCTATTTGGTTCTTTTTTATAGTTTCAGTCTCTATGATACAGTCCTTTTGTCCATTATTTTATTTCTGAACTCATTGAATTGCTTTTCTGAGTTGTCTTGTATCTTGTTGAGTTTTTTCATAACTGCAATCTTGACTTCTCTGTCATTTAAAGCAGAATCTTCCATGATTTTAAATTTGTTTACTGGAGATATTTTTATTTTCTTTCTGAACTCCCTTGTTACATTGGTTATTCATTGTGTTTGATGGATTATTTCTCTGCCTGGGTATATATGGGAATTAAATCTTTTTTTTTTCAATATTTGATCTTCAACGATTATCAGGTTGATAAGGAGAGATATTTCTTTTTCAGTAGGTGGTGCTGAAGCACAAGTTTTTGTTTTATCTTGCTTGTACTACTGGGGTTCCCAGGATCTCTGTGAGGCACTGTCACCTGAGCCATGGAAAAAGCCCCATATACCCTGAGGAGGTGTCCCCTTTACAACTCTGTCACCTTCGACTTGGGCACCACCTCCGTGGTGGAAATGGCAGGCTGTGGGTCTCCTTGCCCTTGTGTTTCCAGTGTCAACTTCCCGTAGCCAGAAACAGCTGGTAGAGCTGTTCTGTCTGAGTTGACACAGCTGTTTCCACCAGGCTCCACCAAGCTAGAGGGTTGCGTCAGGTTAAATGGGTCCATGTGTCTGCAGCTCTATTCTTTGTAGAAGGTTCAGCTGCAATGAGTACAGACCACTTGGGCTGGAAAGATTTTTTTCTGCGTTCTTGCCATTTGCTGAGTGAAGATTATACTGCCAAGTGGGCCATGGGAGGATAGAGCAGGTGGATTCCCACATCTTTGGATTCTTCTGTCTGGTTATGGCAGGTTGTGGAATGATGCCACTCTTTGCATTACTTCTCTGCCCCTTACCCTGGGCTCAACCTCAAAGTATGCCAGCCACCCAGGCCATATTGCTGTCTACCCCTCCAGTTTGCCCAGTATGGGTTATGCTTTGACCCTTTATTGCTATCATGTCCACTGGGGCCACAGCAAGCACTAGATTGCATATGCCGCTCCCGTCTCTGTCCTTTTCCCTGTCTATCTCTCCTGTTCACTCTGATATATCCACCCTCATATGTCTCAATATGCAGATCTCTCAGACATGTGTGTGTGTTGAGCAGGAAATCCTGTGTTGAATTATAGCTGTTCAACTTGTTGTAAATTCAAGGGGAGAGACCTGGGGATCTTCTCACACTACCATGCTTCTGATATCATTCCATGTGCTCTTAAATAAGTTTTATTTTATTTATTTATTTTTAATTTATTGGGGTGACAATTGTTAGTGAAATTACAGGTTTACAATTTGACTCCTGTACAGGTGTACAGGTGTGAAATTACAGGTGTAGATTTCAGGTGTACAATTCTGTATTATATCATCTATAAATCCCATTGTATGTTCACCACCCAGAGTCAGTTCTCCTTCCATCACCATATATATGACGCCCCTTATCCTCATCTCCCAATAAGTTTTGTTTTTGTGTGTTTGTTTTCTGTGGGGCTCAATAAAGCACAAGACCCTGTATAGAGCCCCCTCTTGCCCCAGTTAAGGGTGATACCCTTCCTAAAGATATTAGTCTGAAACCAAGATGCTATTTCCTATTATACTTCTGAAGAGCATACCATTGTCAGTGTTAGATAATCCTCTGTGCAATGATAGACAAAGAAATTTAAATTTGTGCTCCTTAAGGCACATAGGCATACACACAAACACACACACACACACAACTTCTTATGCATATTCTGAAACCTTTAAAAGGTACTTTCTTAAAGTTAAAATTTATTCATTTGTTTTCTCATAATTTAATCAAAATTTGCATTATTTTGTGAAGTCAAAATGTGGGTGCTCTATTGATCAATGAAGGCCAATTGCAATATTATTTCTAATGCCACCACTATGTAATTAGAATCATCCTAATTACAAATAGAGGTTGAAAGCACTAAATGGCAAAAAAAGAAAAAAAAGTTAAGCTCACAATGGAAACATAAAACTTGAATAAAAGATCCATTAGAAAAATGTGCCTTCAGATTGATGATAAATTCTTCACTCATCACTTTTATTGCCATATTTAAATGATTACCAGATGGTTTTAGCATTTAATTTGCATTCAGCACACAAGTATTGAGCAGTTAACATGCATTCAGTGCTTTTTTTTCTCTCTGATACTTTCTCAGTAAAACAAATGTGGGTTTAAATAATCTATGCTTTGTTTTTCTTCCCAAAGATTATACTCCCCAAAGACCTACTTTTTAATTTAGTCTTCCTCTTTATCATACTGTCCTTCTTCATCTTCTTCTGCTGCTCCTTCTATTTTGAAATGAGTGTTTTAGATGGAAGTTTCCATTCAAAATCTCTTTGGACTTTCCTCCAGCACAGAGGAATGAGGTATAAATAATCATAGAAAAGCATTTTATACATATTAGAGGCAACTTATATACGTACATAAGAAACACTCTTTTGATATTGATATTCAAATTCACACTCAAGTTCAAACAAGAAGAAACACGGCACTATGTAAAGAGCATAAACTTGAGAACCAGACGGCCTTTGGATTGAACCCCAGTTATTCCACTTGCTAGTTATGTGACATTGAAGAGTTTAATTAAATTCTTTGAACTGTAGGGCTTTATTGGTAAGTTGTGGATAATTAACACATGTATTTTAAAGATTTAAGAAAACACAAAGGATATCAATAACATAGCACAATGCTTTCCCCGTGGTAGATATTTGAAAACTGTTGCTTCCTTTCCCTAATAGTTATTAAACTGCCATCACTTATCATGTACTCTCCTATCTACTTCTATGAATGCATGTTTTATACATCCTATGTGCAGAGAGATCCAAAAGGAGCCTGCTATAGGTATTCATTATGGTAGTGGGAAGTTGGTGGAGAGGGGAGGGTTAGCTAGGAGTTCTGCTTGCTGCATAATGGTACATATTTTAATTCAGCCTGTAGGCTAAAATTCATAATCTAACATAGGAAACAAAAGCCTTCATCTACCTCTCAGAGAGAATCTCAGATAGATAACAGCTTTGTCCTGAAATAGGAAATAGCTAAGGTGGTTAGAGTCAGTTTGGGGATATTAGCTAAGTGAAAGTGAGAAGGGATACTTGAGAGTAAGAGGATGTACTTTGTCACTAACAATATCTTACCACTGTTCCTAGAGAGAATTAGGTTTTAGCCCTGTCTTATTCCATTTGGGCAGTTATTACGAAAATGTCATAGACTGGATAGCTTATAAATGACAGAAATTTATTTCTGACAATTCTGGAAGCTAAGAATTCAAAAATCAAGACACAGGCAGACTCAGTACATAGTAAGGGTCCATTTCTTCATTCATAGACAGCTGTCTTCTCATTGTAACTTTACATGGTGGAAAGAACTAGGGAAATGTCTGAGGCCTCTGTTTGAAGGGCACTAATCCCATTCATGAGGGCTCTACCCTCATGAACTAATCACCTCCCAAAAGTCCCAACTCCTAATACCATCACATTGGGCATTAGGATTTAACACATGAATTTGGGGGGATATAGGCATTCAGACTATGGTACTGATATATGGAACTCTTTAAAACATACAAAAGCAATAAACAATCAAATAAAAGTTGAAACAGTGGAGGCATTTTAAGAAACAGAGAGCAAAACTTCTCAAATGTTTAGGAACCAAAGAAAAGGCCAGCACAGAGAAAGCCATTTCCTTGTCTCAGTAAGAGAAATTATTAGAGCAAGAAAGTGGGAAGGATCACACAGACCCCAGAGGAATGATGACAGGCTGGCAACTGTAGGAGTGGGGGAACAGCTCAGGTGTCACAGGGATGGCAGGAGCAACATCATGTCAGCTACCATTCAAGCAACTGAGGAGCAACAATGGAGCCCCAGCCAAGATCAGGATGTGACCTTACTAGCAAGTGGACATACGAGGCGAGGGCACAAGTCACTCCAGAATACAGCTAGGAGAAGAAAAGAACTTTAGTTGCACTGAGGCTCCAGGGAGCTCACTAATAGAGACTTCACCACACTCTCCTCTCTCCCACCGGTTATCTTCACTAAGTTGTTTGGCTGCAGAATAAAGGTACAGCAATCATTTCAGAAGAATACATGAATAGATACCCTGCTAGGTGGAAAAGATGCAAAATAGATATGCAGACAATAAGTTATGATAATATAAAGCAGTGAATAAAAATGAGCAAGTGAAGAAGAGGAAATGGGAAATCATTGCCAATGAGAACTGTGCTGTTATTCACTGCACGTATTTTGGAAGAATAAAATATTTACATTTCAAGTGACATCATAGGAATGGTGGCAGCGGGACGGACTTTTAGAGTTCTCCTGCGGATCTTATCACTAACAGGACATCTATAACCCATCAAAGGACTCTCTGTTCATCACACAGAACAGCTAAGAGACTCATGCAATGATTACTTGAAGGTGGGCAAATTGGGCGAACGGGAAGAGGGAAGGGAGCGGAGAGGAGACACGGCCCACATCCAAGGCTGTGGAGACGCGTCCCGCGTCTGCGGCTGCAGAGATGCAGGGGATACCAGGACGGAACAGAGAACACAAAAGCCAGGAGGTGGGCTCTTTCCCTGCGTCCCACAGCTGATCTCTGCCGCCGAGGGGCAGCATAACCAGCATTTGAGGCAGTAACCTCCTCTGAGACTTCCAGCTGGGTCCTAGATTGCACAAAAGACACAAACTCCATACTTGGGCCCCCCCGCCACATGCTCCCAATCCTACCCACCCCCAGCCCTTCCAGAGACTTAAACTGGTCCCTGATTGAGGAGTAGTGTCAGATTACAGAGGAGCTGTAGTGCTCAGGCTCTGGGAAGACCTGCGTGCAGCTCTGCCCCAGGGAAGAAGCTGGGAAGAGTGTGATTTTTGCTGGGCTAGGAGAGAAGAGACTCCTCAACCCCCAGTCACCACCTTTTCTGGCCTGCGGGAGGAGTGTGACAAGGCTGAGCGGGGAGAGAGAAGACCCCTCCATCCCCAGCCTCCACCCTTTCTGGCCTGCCTAGGGCGGGGCAATTACAACTGCAGAGGCACTCCCGGGGATCAGCAGTAGGTGGCAGATGCAGCTCTGGGCTTTCAGCAGCTCAGAAATCCCCCGCCCGCCACACACACACACACACACACACACACACACACACACACACGGAAGAAGTGCCCTAAGACTCAGGAGTACTAGACACAGGGCTGGTGGTGCTACTCTCAGTGTGCATATGTGCAGCCAAGGGCAGAAACTGCACTGACTTTGTAGAAACTACCATCTAGACCCCTCAACCCCACGCATCTAAACCTGCAGTCCCAATGTCACTCTGGGCACCAGGTGACCAGCTCAGCCTGCAAAATACACAGATGACTCTTCTGTACAGCAGAGAACAACCTGGAGATTACTTGGTGGGCTTAAGCCAAGACTGCCGCTGCTTTTTTTGTTTTGTTTTGTTTTTATATCTTTGATATCTTTGCCTGTGTTGAGCGTGGGTTATTGGTTGTTTTTACATGTGAATGTATTTGATTTTTTCTTTGTTGTTGTTGTTGTGCTTGGTGATTTGCTTTGTTCTGAAATTGCCCTACCAGGGCCCAGCTTAAGAGGCATAAGATTCAACACACCCAGAGGCCAACTCCAGACCAAACCAGAGTACTACAAGGTTTAACCTACAAGTCACACACCCAGAGGGAATTCTCTACAGGCACAATAGCCCATAGAGGCCAAACCTCATTTAAGTGGTCAACCCTCACGCAGCAGAACACCCTGATATGAGCAGAGACAAGTCTCACAACTAGTCAGCCTAAGAGTCAACCTCACCTACTCACAAGCGAAAAGCAATTAAAAATCAACTTTAGCAGGACGATATACACAACACAAGAGTCATCTTTGGAGCACAAGCAGAGGAGAAGAAGGAAGTGGTGCAAGTTAAATATAAAGGACACATGCTACATAAGATAACCCAGCTAGAGCTAAGAACCATAGGGGATTTACCTAACACATTGAAGGAAACACAGAGAGTCAGCCAGAATGGGGAAACAAAGAAACACGTCCCAAATAAAAGAACAGAAGAAACTTCCAGAAATGGAACCAAATGAAACAGAGGTAACTAACGTATCAGAGACAGAGTTCAGAACACTAATGGTAAGAATGTTTAAGGAACTTAGCGACGACATAAAGAAGGATATAGAAATCATAAAGAACAACCAGTTAGAACTAAAAAAGGATGTAGAAATCTTAACGAACAACCAGCTAGAACTAAAGAACACAATTACTGAAATAAATTACTCACTTGAAGGAATTAACAGCAGGTTAGAAGAAGCAGAGGATCAAATCAGTGACTTAGAAGACAAGTTAGCAGAGATCACCCAAACAGAACAACAAATAGAAAAAAGAATAAAAAACAATGAAGATGGTTTAAGAGACCTCTGGGATAACATCAAGCGCAAAAACATGTGCATCATAGGAGTACCAGAAGGTGAAGAGAGGAAGCAAGGGATTGAGAACATATTTGAAGTAGTAATGTCCGAAAACTTCCCTAACCTGGTAAAGGATACTGAAATACAAGCCAAGGAAGTGCAGAGAGATCCAACCAGGATAAATCCAAACAGGTTCACACCAAGACACATTATAGTTAAAATGGCAAAGGTTAAAGAGAAAGAGAGAATCTTAAAAGTAGCAAGAGAAAGACAGAGGGTTACATACAAGAGAATTCCTATAAGACCATCAAATGACATTTCTACAGAAACATTGAAGGCCAGGAGAGAGTGGCAGGAGATACTCAAAGTGAAGGAAAATAAAGGCCTACAACCTAGATTGCTTTATCCAGCAAGGCTGTCATTTAAAATTGAAGGAGAGATAAAGAGCTTCCCAGAAAAGAATAAGCTAAAGGAATTTATTACCACCAAGACAGCATTGCAAGAAATATTAAAAGGACTTCTGTAAACAGAAGAAAGATGAAAACAATCTTACTACAAATTTGAAAAATAACAATAACTATGTACCTATCAATAATCACTTTAAACGTAAATGGATTAAGTGCTCCAATCGAGAGACATAGTGGATGTGGAGCCTCTCATAGTGGAGAGGCTGAGTGGATAAGGAAGCAAGACTCTTGTATATGCTGTATAAAAGCGACTCACCTTAGATTAAAAGACACACACAGGCTGAAAGTGAAGGGCTGGAGTAAGACATTTCATGCAAATGGAAATGAGAAAACAGCTGGAGTTTCAATACTTATATCTGACAAAATAAACTTTAAAATGAAGAACATATTAAAAGACAAAGATGGGCACTATATAATAATAAAGGGATCAATCCAACAAGAGGACATAACCCTAGTAAACATCTATGTACACAACATAGGAGCACCTAAATACATAAAACAAATATTGACTGACATAAAGACAGAGATCAACAGTAACACTATCATAGTAGGGGACTTCAACACACCTCTGACAACAAGGGACAGGTCTTCCAGACAGAAAATCAGTATGGAAACAACGGTCATAAATGACATATTGGACCACTTGGATTTAATCAATATTTTCAGAGCATTTCACCCCAAAGCTGCAGAATACACGTTCTTCTCAAGTGCACATGGAACATTTTCCAAGATAGACCATGTTAGGCCACAAAACAAGTCTTGATAAATTTAAGAAAATTGAAATCATACCAATTGTCTTCTCTGACCAGTGCTATGAAATTAGAAATAAACTACAGGAAAAGAACTGAAAGACACACCAAATCATGGAGGCTGAATAACATATTACTAACTAATGGATGGGTCAACCATGAGATCCAGGAAGAAATCAAAAGATATCTCGAGACAAACGAAAATGAGAACACGATGACCCAAAATCTATGGGATTCCACAAAAGCAGTCCTAAGAGGGAAATTCATAGCATTGCAGGCCCACCTAAAGAAACAAGAAAAAATCACTAATCAACAGTTTGGCTTCACACTTAAGGGATCCGGAAAAAGAACAGCAAAATAAGCCCAAAGGGAGTATAGGAAGGAAATAATAAAGATCAGAGAGGAAATAAATGAAATGGAAACCAGAAAAACAATACAAAAGATCAATGAATCCAAGAGTTGGTTTTTAGAGAAAATAAACAAAATCGACAAACCTTTAGCCTTTAAAAAGAGAGAGAGAAAGGACCCAAATTAATAAAATCAGAAATGAAAGAGGAGAAGTGACAACAGACACCACAGAAATACAAAAAAATTTAAGAAATTACTATGAGTAACTATATGCCAACAAATTTGACACTCTGGAAGAAATGGACAATTTTCAAGAAGCATACAACCTCCCAAGTCTAACTCAAGAAAAAACAGAAAACCTGAATAGACTGATTACTACCAGGAAAATTGAATTAGTAATCAACAAGCTCCCAACAAACAAAAGCCCTGGACCAGAGGGCTTTACAAGTAAATTTTACAAAACGTTCAAAAAAGAATTATCACCTATTCTCCTCAAGCTGTTCCAGAAAATCCAGAAGGAGGGAAGGTTCCCAAACACTTTTTACGAGGCCACTATCACCCTGATCCCCAAATCAGACAAAAACACCACAAAAAAAGAAAACTACAGGCCGATATCTCTAATGAACATAGATGCAAAAATCCTCCACAAAAAATTAGCGAACAGAATTCAGCAATACATTAAAAAGATCATACACCATGATCAAGTGGGATTCATCCCTGGTATGCAAGGGTGGTTCAACATTTGCAAATCAATTAATGTGATACACCACATTAACAAAATGAAAAATAAAAATCACATGATCGTATCAATAGAAGCAGAAAAAGCATTTGACAAAATCCAGCAGCCATTTATGATAAAAACCCTTAAGAAAGTGGGAATAGAGGGATCATATCTCAACATAATAAAGGCCATATATGACAAACCCACAGCTAACATCATACTCAATGGGGAAAAGCTAAAACCATACCCCCTAAGATCAGGAACAAGACAAGGTTGCCCACTTTCTCCACTTCTATTCAACATAGTGCTGGAAGTTCTAGCCACAGCAATGAGACAAGAAAAAAAAACCAGAAGGCATCCAAATTGGTAAGGAGGAAGTAAAATTGTCATTATATGCAGATGATATGATACTATATATAGAGAACCCTAAAGACTCCACCAAGAAACTATTAGAGCTGATAGATAAATTTAGTAAAGTAGCAGGATATAAAATTAATATTCAGAAATCAGTTGCATTTGTATATACCAATAATAAAACATCAGAAGGAGAAATTAAAAAAACAATCCCATTTACAATTGCTTCAAAGACTATAAAATGCCTGGGAATAAATTTTACCAAAGAAGTAAAAGTTCTGTACTCAGAAAATTATAAGACACTGAAGAAAGAAATGAAAGAAGATACAAATAGATGGAAACACATATCATGTTCATGGATAGGAAGAATTAATATAATTAAAATGTCCATTCTGCCTAAGGCAATATACATATTCAACGCAATTCCTATCAAACTACCAATGACATTTTTCACAGAAACAGAACATATAGTCCTAACATTTATACGGAACCATAAAAGACCCAGGAGAGCCTCAGCAATCTAGAGAAATAAGAACAAAGTGGGAGGTATAACAATACCTGACATCAAATTCTATTACAAGGCTATAGTAATCAAAACATCATGGTACTGGCATAAAAACAGACACATAGATCAATGGAACAGAATAGAGAGCCCAGAAATAAATCCATGCCTCTATGGCTATTTAATCTATGACAATGGAAGCAAGAATTTACGGCAGGGTAAAGACAGTCTATTCAATAAATGGTGCTGGGAAACCTGGACAGACACATGCAAAAAAATGAAGCTGGACCACCTCCTTACACCATATACAAAAACAAATTCAAAATGGCTTGAAGACTTAAATGTAAGATCTGAAACCATAAAATTCCTAGAAAAAAATATAGGAAGAAACTTTACAGACATTACCCGGAGTAAAATTTTTACTGATATATCCCCTCACGCAAGGGAAGTAAGAGAAAAAATAAACATGTGGGATTACATCAAACTAAAAAGTTTTTCACAGCAAAGGAAACCATCAATAAAACAAAAAGGGATCCTACTGAATGGGAAAAGATATTTGCCAATGACATATCTGATAAGGGGTTAATATCACCAATTTATAAAACATTCACTCAACTCAACTCCAAAAAAAACGAACAACCCAATTAAAAAATGGGCAGAGGACATGAAGAGATATTTTTCTAAAAAGGACATACAGATGACAAACAGACATACGAAAAAATGCTCAACCTTACTAACCATCAGAGAAATGCAAATAAAAACCACAATGAGATACCACCTCACCCCAGTCAAATGGCTATCATCAATAAATCAACAAACAACAAGTGCTGGCGCGGATGTGGAGAAAAGGGAACCCTTTCGCACTGTTGATTGGATTGCAGACTGGTACAGCCACTATGGAAAACAGTATGGAGGTATCTCAAAAATCTGAAAATGGAGTTACCTTATGATCCAGCAATTCCACTCCTAGGTATCTATCTGGAGAAATCCAAAACTCCAATTCAAAAAAACTTATGCACTCCTATGTTTATTGCAGCACTATACACAATAGCTAAGACATGGAAACAACCAAAATGCCCATCAGTAGATGACTGGATTAAGAAACTGTGGTGTATTTATACAATGGAGTGTTACACAGCCATAAAGAAGAAAGAAATCTTAGCATCTGCAACAACATGTATGGACCTAGAGAACATTATGTTAAGCGAAATAAGTCAGACAGAGAAAGACATATGATCTCACTTATATGTGGAATCTAAAGAGAATAAGTGAATGAACTAATCAGAAACAGTTTTGGAGACATAGAGGAAAAACTGAGGGTTGCTAGATGGGAGGGGGTAAGGTGAGGGGATTAGAAAACAGTCAGTAACCACAAGATTACCACCGTGTTACGAAAGTTAATTTGGGGAACGTAATTAATAATGTTGTAAAGATTTTGTAGGGTGTCCGATGGACACTTGTCTCATTAGGGAGACCACCTCAGGGATGATGTAGATGCCTGATCACTGCACTGTACACCTGAAGCTGAAGCTGAACAATAATGAATGTCAACTACAAGTAAATATATATATATATGTATACATATTTACAAGAAGCGGAGTACAGCATTAGGAATAGAGACAGTGGAAATCTAATGGCTGTGTGCGATGTCAGAGGGATAGTGGATGGGGGGAGGGGGGTTGACACAGTGTGAGAGACATAAATGATAAACGTCTAAGTATTACTTTGTTTTGTGCACCTGAAACGAAAAATAAATACATAAATAAATAAATAAAAATATTTACATTTCTATGTAACAATTCCTTAATTTTTTTCTTCACCTGTGAACTCCATACTCATACTAAATTTTGAGGCAGCGTAGCCAGTGTCTCCCACTTAGTATGCAAACTCTAGAAACCAGGCTCTTGCCATTATATTGGACTATGTAGTGTGCCACCCAGATCCCCCTTTCTGGACTGTAATAGTCAAGGTTCTCCAAAGAAACATAAATGAAAAGAGAGAGAGAAAGAGAGGGAGGGAGGGAAGGAAATTTATTATAAGAATTGGCTCTCACTATTATAAAAGCCAAGAAGTCCTAAGATCTGCCATCTGCAAGCTAAAGAATCAGGAAAGCTGATAGTATAATTTAGTCTGAATCCAAGGGCCTGAGAATCCGGGGATCCAATGGTATACATCCCTATCCAAACATAAAAGCCTGGGAACCAGGAGCACTGATGTCTGGGGGCAAAAAAAGATGAATGTCCCAGCTCAAGCAAAGAGAGCAAATTCTTTCTTCTACCTTTTTGTTCTATTCAGGCCCTTAACAGATTCGATGATGTCTACCTTCATTGGTGAGGGCAGACTTCTTAATCTACCAAATCAAATGATAATCTCTTCCAGAAATACCTTCACAAACATACCCAGTAATAATGTTTTATCAGCTATCTGGGTATTCCTTAACCTAGTCAAGTTAACACATAAAATTAACCATCTAAAGCACTAAAGAATTTCTCCACCAGGTGCCCAAAGTTCTGACAGCAGACAACTCTCAGCAGTCAGCCATATTCAAAATATGCCTCAGCTGAAGAATTCCCAAAGCCATGGCTCTGGTTGGGGGCAACTGCATCCAAGGATTGACCGATATTAAGGTATAAAGACCCAGCCTAGCCTCATCCCAATGCAGACAATTTAGAAGTGCTATCCCAGTTCCAGAGCTCCCATGGGGTCAGCTGAAGCCTTCACTGAGACTACATAATAACCCAAATTCTCTTTGTCTTATCCTGTTTTTTTCTCTCTCTTCACTTCTGCAAGTGTTGATCCCATAGGTATTTTCTAATAAATTTATTGCATGCTATTCTCTGCTTCCCATGGAACCCAACTACAACACCTTACATGGAACAGATGAGAAGATATTTTCCTGGGGAATCTGCTCAGCCTAAAGAAAAAGACCTAAGCATAGTGATATCAAGGGCTCCCCAAAGAAACTGTTCAGACAGATCTCTCTATGGTAAAGCTCATAGTTGAGAAGAAATCCCACCCAGTTAAAAATAAGCCCCACCCATGTACACATGGCATATAATTAGTTTTTTATGTCCCACTCTTAAATGTGAATGGTCAACATGATGACCAGCTATTTGACAGAAGCGTTTAAAAATTAAAGACAGAAACCAAAATAAACGGAAATTAGCAACTTAATAATAAATTATGCAGAAAGATATAACCAGAAAACAAATTAATAGTTTTGGAGAGATAAGACAAGGCATTTCACCCATAAAATAAAAATAAAAATTTACTTTTTATAAAAAGGAACATTCAGAGGACATAATTATTGGAAATTTCAAAATATGATAACAGGAATAAAAAATTCAATAGAGGGTTAGAACACAAAGTTGAGGAACTACAGAAGAAACTGGAATAACAAGAACAGGAATAGAAATGAAGGAGAGAAAAATATATGAAATTAAAACACTGGCTCAATTTGTTTGATACCCAAATAGCAGGAGTTCTGGGAAGAGAGGACAAAGACAAAAAATAAAGAAATCTTCTTAGAAATTGAAAATTTAAAACAAAAATAGATTTTAATATTTTTAAGGATTCACAGAATGCCCAGAATGATAGATAAAATAGCCTTATACTAAAGCATGTCAACAAAAAATTTTAGTTACAAGAATAAAGAGAAGATTCTAAAAGTTCTATGCAAGTTTCAGACAACGGAGAATCAGAATGGCATTGTACCTCCCAGTGGAGACTGTAACAGAGCAATGGCCTTCAAAATTTAAAGGAAAATTTATTTCCAACCAGGAATTCTATACCTAACCAAGCTCTCCATTAAGAAGGAGAGTAAATATATTATATGACATGCAAGGTTCGAAAATATTTACTGCTGATGGAGCTTTTCTTATGAAGATTTTTGAGGACATGTGAGTTTTAAGGAATAAAAGAACAAGAAATTAATCACAAAATAAGAAATCCCTCATTAGGAAGAGGCAAAGGGCATACCAATGATGAAGAAAAGAAATACCAGAATGACAACTCACAACAAGCACAGACTTTATAACAGAAGACTCAGCTAAACTTTTTCAAAATGATAAAATTAATTAAATCCCTCATGTGTTTTAATGTGTTGGGAGGATATTTACACAACATGAGGTGAGATAAATTAGTTATAAATACCTTGAAAACTGAGCAAATAAAAATCAAGACCTTTATTAACTACACAAAAAGCAATCAGTTGGGCAGGAAAGTAAAAGTTTACCTTATTTCTCAGCTCTGAATAGAATTGACATAGTCATAATAATGTAAACTCAGAATATTTCCCTAACTAAAACGACATATTTCAGGAAACTGGGGGATGGTAAGTGTGTATGTGAATGAAGGGACCAGAAGGGGGAAGAGAAGTGAAAGAGAGCTAATCTCTCATCTTCCGTGGTGGAAAGTTGACAGATAAATACCTAACACCAAAAAATAAGAGTAAAAGTATATGCACATGATGTAGAAAATTAGAGGCAAATATCTAAAACCAAACCTTGGGATGGCTCTTTCTTAACAAAAGGATTGTAAAATAAATCAACCCCTTAAATCATATTCATATATAACTTGATAAAAATAAAAGCTATTTGAAAAGCCTTTAATGACTTGCCATTCCTCTTAGTCTAAATACCCATATATAAAAATTATTTACAAAATCTTTTCTAATCTGGACTCTAATGCATTCCTTAGTCTCCTTTTTTCCCCTCTCTCTCTGCGCTCACATTTTATTGTTCCAACTAAACTAAAAGGTTTGCAGTTCTTTTCAGATGAAGAAGTGGTTCAGGTACTCTGAAAGAAACTTTGACTTTATTTTTTTAGTCAAAGAATGGGAGTTACTGAAGGGTTGTTGACAGAGTGGTTTTATCAGTGTCATAGATTAAAATGAGGTCATTCTGTGGGATTGTACATTGGTGCAGCCACTGTGGAAAACTGTGTGGAGGTTCCTCAAAAATTTAAAAATAGAGCTACCATATGACCCAGCAATACCACTCCTAGGTAGTTATCCAAAGAAACCCAAAACATTCATTCAAAAAGATACATGCACCCCTGTGTTCATTTCAGCATTGTTTACAATAGCCAAGATATGGAAGCAACCTAAGTGTCCACTAATAGACAAATAGATAAAGGAAATATGTACATATATACAATGGAGTATTACTCAGCCATAAAAAAGAATGCAATCTTGCCATCTGCAACAGCATGGATAGACCTAGAGGGTATAATACTAAGTGAAATAAATCAGACAGAGAAAAGCAAATACCATATGATTTCACTTATATGTGTAATCTAAAAATCAAAATAAATAAACAGAACAGAAACAGACTCATAGATACAGAGAACAAACTGATGGTTGCCAGATGGGAAAAGGTTGGAGTGGGTGAAAAAGGAGAAGGTATTAAAATGTATAAATTGCCAGTTATAAAAACAGTCACAGGGATATAAAGTTCAGCATAGGGAATGCAGTCAATAATATTGTAATAACTATATATGGTGTCAGATGGATACTAGGCTTATTGGTATAATCACTTCATAAGTTATATAAATGTCTAACCACTATGTTATATATCTGAAACTAATATAATATTGTGTGTCAACTGTAATTGAAAAATTCTTTTTAATTGTTAAATAAATAAATAAAAGGAGGCCAGTCTATAAACATAGAAATCACTTAGAAAGCAGTTGCCATGGCAGTTAAGAGGAGGAAGAGAAACTGAAAAATGAGGAGTACAGAAATCTAAACTTTGGTCACCATTAATTTGCTGAATAACCTGAAGCAACTCACTTGACTCCTCTAATTCTTGGGATCATTAGGTGCTATACATAAATATGAGATGGTTTTCACCCAAACCTGGTCCTTTTTCAGTGTCAGAAATCTGTCTCATTCTTGACATCCTCTTTTCCTTCTCCACCCACATCCTATCAGTCACCAAGTTCTTTTGATTTAACCACTAACATTCTTGAGTTTTTTTCTCTCCATTCCTACTACGTGTTTCCCCAAAAATAAGATCTAGCCAGACAACCAGTTCTAGTGTGTCTTTTGGAGCACAAATTAATATAAGACCCGGTCTTATTTCGCTACAATATAAGACCGGGTCTTATATTAATTTGTGCTTCAAAAGACGCATTAGAGTTGATTGTCCAGCTAGGTCTTATTTTGGGGAAAACACAGTAGTATGGCAAGTCACTTTCATCTCATACTTGAACTAGACATAACAAGTAGTTTCTTTATGCACTGTTGCCCTCTTCCAATCTATTGTGCACAGTGTATCTGGACTGATTTTCAAAAACTAAACCTGGTCGTATTGCTACCACCACCCCCTCCCCCAAACACTTGTCAATGGTTTCCTTTTGCTCTTGAGATAAAGATCAAAATCCCAAACACAGACTCCCAAATGCCATTCTTCTCTGTTCTCCAACAACCACAGTAGTCTTCAAAAGTGACACGCTTCTTCTCACAGGGTTTTTGCACATGCTGGTCCCTCTACTTGGAATGGTCTTCTCCTTCTGCTCCCCTTGCTTCTTCCTAATCAGCCTTAGAACTTCAGTTCATTCAAGAAATGGTTCTTTGCCACAATGAGATACCACCTCACTCCAGTCAAAATGGCTATTATCAATAAATCAACAAACAACAAATGCTGGCGCGGATGTGGAGAAAAGGGAACGCTAGTGCACTGTTGGTGGGACTGCAGATTAGTGCAGCCACTATGGAAAACAGTATGGAGGTATCTCAGGAATCTGAAAATGGAATTACCCTATGATCCAGTAATTCCACTCCTAGGCATCTACCCGGAGAAATCCAAAACTCCAATTCAAAAATCTGTATGCACTCCTATGTTTATTGCAGCACTTTACACAATAGCCAAGATATGGAAACAACCAAAATGCCCATCGGTAGATGACTGGATTAAGAAGCTGTGGTACATTTATACAATGGAGTATTACGCAGCCATAAAGAAGAAAGAAATCTTATCATTTGCAGCAACATGGATGGATCTAGAGAACATTATGTTAAGTGAAATAAGTCAGAAAGAGAAAGACAAGTACCATATGATCTCACTTATATATGGAATCTAAAGAAAAGACTATGTGAATGAACTAATCAGAGTCAGTTTTGGGGACGCAGAAAAAAACCCGAGAGTGGTTAGATGGGTGTGTGGGAGGGGGTTGGGGATAAGGGGAAAGGTGAAGGGATTTGGAAGCAGCTGGTAACCACAAGATGGCCTCAGGGTTTTTCTTTTGAAAATTAATTTGGGGAAGGTATTCTATAATGTTGTAAAGATTTTGTTGGGTATCCGATGGACATGCGTCCTATTTGGGAGACCACCTCAGGGATACTGTGGATACCTGATCATGGCATTGTACATCAGAAGCTAAACATTAATGAATGCCAACTATAATTTTATATATATAATGTGATGGTTCAGTGTGAGGTCAGAGGGATAGTGGATGGGGGGAGGGGGGTTCACAGTATGAGGGATATAAATGATGAACGTCTAAGTATTACCTTGTTTTGTACACCTGAAACTAATAAATAAATTAATTAATAAAAAAAAAAAAATTACTTGGGAAAAAAAAAAAAAAAAAGAAATGGTTCTTTGTTCTATTCCAGGCTGGATTACTTCCCTCATTATTCACTTTTAGAATACTCTGGAATTTTTTGTTATAGCATTTTCCAATACTGCAATTAAATAATTAATTGTTGTGTGGTTAGCTCCCAAATGAAAACATAAGCCTTCCAAGGACAGAAATCAGATATTTTATTTAACACTCTAGATATATTGCCTAGCAAAATAAGTGTTTGTTAAATAAACAAATGAATGAATGAATGAATGAAGTGGGAATATGGAGTTCTTTGTTCTCTTCACCCAGTTGTGTAACTTTTCATCTCTGCCTTGTTGGTACAGGTTGTTTTACCAGAATAATACAACAAAGACAGTTATGAAAGGTTGCCAACATTAGCAAGTAAAATGTCCATTTGTCATAGACTCTGGACTCTGGAAAAAAGAAAAAATGTAAAGGTCTAGGCTAGATCAAACAATTGGGTTTTTTTGGCATTGGACAAAAGAGGTAAATAATTTTAATTGTCTCAATAAAGAAAAAAATCTATAGAGACGCCTATGATGAAAAGAATTCCAGGAAACCATGGGAGGTCTGAAAGTGATTCAAAAAGGAACGATATGGCAATATTTGGCACCATGTTTTGGACTGAGAGTAGGTATTCAATGATCTGTAAATAAGATTGGGTTAATTAATAATGAACTATGCCTAAGTCTTTTCAAACTTTCACAGAATCACAAAGTAAAAAACAAAATTGAAAGCCTCTGCCTGCAATTTGAGAATCTGTAGTCTGGGTCCAACTTTAATTTCCAGCCCTATCACATAATTGTAGAAACACTAAACATTGTTTTCCCTGGATGTACTACATATCCTCTGCTACCTCCAAAGCTCAACACCACTACCCCTTTGCCTGTACTGCCCACCTCCAAAACATTCCTCAAAACCCCAGCTCAAAGTCAGTTCTCCTTCCATCACCATATATTTGATCCTGTTTATCCTCATCTAATATCCCTTTACCCCCTTACCCTCTGGTAACCACTCAGTTATTGTCTGTGTCTATGAGTTTTTGTTTCTTTCTTTGTTTGCCTTGTTTTTTTGTTGCTTTCAGTTTTACATCCCACATATCAGTGAATCATATGGTTCTTGACTTTTTCTGTTTGACTTACTGACTCTGGGCTGTGAACACACAATGTGATATATAGATGATGTATTACAGAATTGTACACTTGAAACCTACCATGTTTCCCCAAAAATGAGACCTAGCCGGACAATCAGCTCTACTGCATCTTTTGGAGGAAAAATTAATATAAAACCAGTCTTATATTATGTTACATAAGACCCATTCTTATAGTAAAATAAGACCAGGTCTTCTATTAATTTTTGCTCCAAAGGACGCATTAGAGCTGATTGTCCAGCTAGGTCTTATTTTTGGGGAAACAGGGTATGTAACTTTACTAACCATGTCACCCCAATAAACTTTAATTAAAAAAAAAAAAAACTCAGCTCAAATGTCAGCTCTTCTATGAAAGTTCCGTCTAGTCCAGGGGTGTCCAAACTTTTTTCAACGGTTTTCACCAAGGGCCATATGTGGTAAAACACACAAACAGCTGGGCTACTCACTCGAGTTGAAGTACGTATTGCCTCACCTGGTTTATTTAAGTAAACTAAATATATTTTTGGAATTTGCTGCGGGCCAATTAACAATGGATTGCAGGCCGCAGTTTGGACACCCCTGGTCTAGTCCTCCAGTCAGAAGTCATCTCCCTCTTTTTGCTGAACCCCCATAGTCTTTAATTTGTTGCCATTCTTATTAGTTACAACATTGATTTGGTTTTTTTAATAAATGATAAATAAACCTGTAAACTTCTTTATTTACAAAGTACTTTTACATCCCTTTTGCTCCCACTCAGCAACAATGCTATGAAACAGTGTGATTTTCCTTACTTTATAAGAGGAAGACAACTCAAGAAGGAAGTTTATACAGAAAGATGAACAGATGATTGTCCAAAGTCACACAGCTAATACAGGGTAGGCCTGGGATTTAAATCCAGATTCTCTGACCCCAAATGATTTCTTCCTTCCATTGTTTCAAGTTGACTGTCTTTATTTTCTGTCTTGTCCTGCATATAAATGTGCACTTACATGTCTTAGCTTCCCTTCTAAACTATAAAGTCTTTGAGAAAAACACTTGAATCTGATGTTTCTCTATAGATGCTTGATGAAAACTGATAAATTGGCGGATGATACCGAAACTTTTAAGAAACGTGAAAGTCCAAAGAGGACTGACTCAAGAAGACATGATTTCATGATTTCATTCATCTTGATTTCATTACTGTAGGAAAACTGCCTCCAAAGCCATTGTGAACATCCAGAAAATGGATGTTGCAGAGCTTCAAGTGCATTAGGCCTTTTAGTGTTGTTCATCAAAGGCAGTGAGAAAAGCTAAGCTGTTACTGAAAGGGGAAGCAGAAGAGAAGCTTTTGATATGACATGTTCTCATTAATAGAAAATTATCTTGATATTTCCATTCAAAGAGAAATTATTTAGCAAAAAGCATGCATCAGGCCCTACATTGGTCACCTATTGGCGTGTAACAAATTACCCTTAATGTACAACTTAAAACAGTTTCAGTAAGTCAGGAATATGGGCATGGCTTAGTGGGGTGGCTCTGAATTAGAGGCGCTCATAAGGTTGTAATCAAGTTCTTGGCCAGGGTTGCCGTCTCACCTCAAGGCTCAAATGGGGTAAGATTTGCTTCCACGCTCACTCATATGGTTACTGGCAGGACTTGGGTCCTAACTGCCTCTTAGCCATCAGCCCCTCATTATGTGGGTTAAGATATGGAGTTACACACAACATGGCAGCTTGCTTCTCCCAGAATGAGAACTGAAAGAGAGCAAAATGGAAGTCTCGGTCTTTTCATAACCTAATCTCAGCAATGACAACCATCACTTTTGCCACATTCAATTCATTAGAATTAAATCACTAGATCAAGACCACACTCATGATGAGGGAATTATATAGGGAAAAACAAACAGGGATTATTAGGGATCATTTTAGAGGCTGCCCATCAGACCCTGAGCTAAGTAACATTATCTCATTTGATCTTCACAACTGTGCTATAAGTATAATAATCTTCGCTTTACAGTTAAGGAAATTAAGGCTCAGAAAGATTAAAAACAGTTTCCCCTTATCCATGGGGACTACGTTCCCAGACCCCCAGTGGATGCCTGAAACTACAGATAATATTAAACTCTATACATACTATGCTTTTTCCTATATATGAGATCGGGCAATTAAGTTTGCAAACTCATCCTAGAAAATATGACATACCTCATTGCTGAATATCACTATGGTCACATTTGAAGTACTCCTTTTGGGAAGCTATGCACTGACCCCAGTGCCTAGTCCACCCTTTAAAGCAATTTTGGAACTCTTTCTGGAATGGTGTTAGCAATAGAATATATGAAGGTCTGTCTGGGAACATTTGGGGATGTAAACTCTCACAGTGGCTGGGATACGTGCTTGGCCTCGAAAGGATTAGCTACCTTCCCAAGGACCAAGAAAACATTTATAGGATGTGGAGCCTGGCCTTCGCCTTGGCGCAGGTGGGCCAAGCTCTGATACATCTAATCTCGTACCAAGGACTGGCCCTGGCTCCTAGCCAGATCCAAGACCAGTTCCTTGTGTTGCTGACACTTATGCTTATTGACTCCTTGCCACTCTTGTTAGTGAAGTCCTAAGAACCCCAGAAAAACCAAGGCAGGCACAGTTGTTCCCTGGGCCACCTCTGCTGCTGCAAGATATTTCGCCCATACTGATAACTCTACTTGACTGGGGTTTCGCCCACGCTGATGAAGGGACGGTGCTGTTTCTGCACATGATGTTTTACCCATGCTGATGAAAGACCATTGCTACTTCTGCGACCCTAATTGACAGGGACCTGGTGGTATAATGAATGGCCTCCTTGCTTGTTAGTGGTATGATATATTCCCCTAATTTCTGTCTTGTCTTACTCACTTTCACTTTGTAATAAAACTCTTTAACCCCTTCATCCCAGCTTGTGGTGGTGTGTCTTGAGTATCAGGCCTTGAAATTAAGTCTGTGCACAGCAATCGATAATACTTATCGATACAAATGGCCATCAGAGCTGTCGTCATATTACCCTTGATGTCCTGAATGTCATTAAAATGTCTTCCTTTCAATATTTCCTTTATCTTTGGTTAAAGAAACAGGTTATTGGCGGCCAGATCAGGTGAGTAGGGAGGGTGTTCCAATACAGTTCTTTGTTTACTGGCCTCACATGTGAGCTGGTGCATTTTCGCGATGCAAGAGCCATGAACTGTTGGCAAAAAGTTCAGATCGCCTAACTCTTTCATGCAGCCTTTTCAGCATTTACAAACAGTGAACTTGGTTAACTGGTTTTCCAGGTGGTACAAATTCAAAATGAATAATCGCTCTGATATTAAAAAATGTTAGCAACATCATTGCAACAAGTTCACGAACTTAATTACAAACCTATAATATAGTTCAATTTACATACCTATAATATACATACCTATAATATAGTTCAATTTATAAATTAAGCACAGTAAGAAATTAACAATTAAAATAGAACAATTATAACAATATACTGTAATAAAAATTTTGTAAATGTGGCATTGGTAAGTTAAATAAGTGTTATCAGGCACTGCAATACCATGACAGTTGATCTGATAACCAAATTTGCTACTAAGTGCTTGGCAAAAAAAAAATGGCGGCGTGAGGTGAGCCTCTGTAACGCTCCCCTGGAATTTACAACGAATCGGACAACAATAACTCCACAAAGGACTCCTTGCACAGCAGACAGGCAAGACGAAGAGGCCGACTACTGAATTCACCTCCAGGTGGGTGAATCGCGCGAGCAGGGGAGGAGGGAGAGGAGAAGTGCGGAGACGGAGCCGCGGGGGCGCAGGACACAGACCTAGCTCAGTGCTCGGAGCCCTCTGCTCCCGGAACTACCGCCGCTGCGGGAGAGGGAAGGACTCGGACTGCTAGGGCTCCGCTCACGGCCCGCAGGGCTGAGGGGGCAGCATACAAAACCGCTGAACCCAACGCTCGCTCACGGCAGACCTCGGAGCAAAGACTGAGGGAAGAGGGCTGAAATCGGTGGTTTAAGCCCTCACTGCCCAGCGGAGAACGGAAGCCTTAGGCACGGAGACTAGCCGCCCCCTCCCTACCCTCCCAGAGCTCGCCCCGCCCCCACCTGCCCCGTGCTAGAAGCGATAAAGTAGCAGTGTCGGATCAAAGGACAGAATATTTGCTGCTCTGAGAACTGTGGACCGCAGACACAGATTCGCAGCTCAACTAGTTCCGGCAAAGGGGAGGGAGCTGTGGAAGCAGGACTGGCTGTGGTGGTGGTCGCCGCCATTGCTCTGGGCCACCTCTCACAACTCACCCCGCCCCTGGCCCCACCTATCTGGGCGGATCCCTGCAGGAGTAAACAGAACTGCTGAAACAAACGGGCTCTGAATCTGGTGCAGAAAGAGCTTTGGAACTCCAAAAGCTCTTTGCATACCTATCAACCTGTTGCAGAAGACACTCCTGTAGATGTCTAGGAAGAGAAATAGTAAATCAGTGATTGCCATGAATAACCAAGGCAACAAGATAGCTCAGAAAGAAAGTGAAAAGTCTCCAGAAAAGGAACTTAGAGATATGGACCTTTGTGATTTAAATGACAGAGAATTCAAGATCGCAATTCTGAAAAAACTGAACGAGATGCAAGAAAACACAGAAAGGCAGTTTAATGAACTCAGAAACACAATCAAAGAACACCATGAGCATTTTACAAAAGAGATTGAAATCTTGAAAAAGAACCAAATAGAATTTCTGGAGATTAAGAACTCAATAGAAGAAATTAACAATAAAATATCCAGCTTAGGTAGTAGAGTTGACCAGATGGAGGAAAGAATCAGTGACATCGAAGATAGGAACCTGGAATTTACACAGAGGGAAGAAGAAAGAGACTTGAGACTTAAAAGAAATGAAAGAACTCTACAAGAACTTTCTGACTCCATCAGAAAGAGCAATATAAGAATAATGGGCATACCAGAAGGAGAAGAAAGAGGGAAGGGAACAGAGAATATATTCAAACAAATCGTCGATGAGAACTTCCCAAACTTGTGGACAGAACTGGATCCTCGAATCCAAGAAGCAAATAGAACACCTAATTACCTCAATCCCAACAGGCCTTCACCAAGGCACATTGTATTGAAGCTGTCTAAAATCAATGATAAAGAAAGAATCCTCAAGGCAGCCAGGGAAAAGAAGACGGTAACTTACAAAGGAAAGCCCATTAGATTATCATCAGATTTTTCAGCAGAAACTCTACAAGCTAGGAGGGAATGGAACCAAATATTCAAACTATTGAAAGAGAGAAATCATGAGCCAAGAATAATATATCCAGCAAAGATCTCCTTTAGATATGAAGGAGGAATAAAGACCTTTTCAGACATACAGAAGCTGAGGGAATTTTCTAATACACGACCTGCATTACAAGAAATACTAAAGGAGGCTATTAGACCACCATCAACAGGGACAACTTGTGGCAACCAAAACATAAAAAGGGGGAGCGTAAAGGCCTGAACTGGAATATGGGAATAGAGAAAGTAAGCGTACTGAAGAAACTGGAATACTCTAAATATCAAACTTTCTTTTACATAAACTCAAGGGTAACCACTCAAAAAAAATCCAGAACTGAAATATATACTGTAGTAAAAGAAGAAACAGAGAGAAACATCATAGAATACTACCACACAGAAATAACAGACAACAACAAAAAGGCAAAGAAACAATGGAGACACAGCCTTACCAGAAAACTAAAGACAGAATGACAGGAAATCCTCACATATCAATAATCACCCTAAATGTAAATGGACTGAACTCACCAATAAAGAGACACAGAGTAGCAGATTGGATCAAAAAACTAAACCCAACCATATGCTGCCTACAAGAGACACATCTCAGCTACAAGGACAAGCATAGACTCAAAGTGAAAGGGTGGAAATTGACACTTCAAGCAAATGGTACCCAGAAAAAATCAGGTGTAGCCATAATGATTTCCGATGAAACAGACTTCAGGGTGAAAAAGATAACAAGAGACAAAGATGGACATTTCATAATGGTAAAGGGGACTATACAACAAGAAGACATAACAGTCATCAATATTTATGCCCCCAATCAGGGAGCACCGAAATATACCAAGCAACTACTAACAGAACTAAAGGGAGAAATTGACCAAAACACAATTATACTAGGGGACTTAAATACATCATTGACAGCTATGGATAGATCATCCAAACAGAAGATAAATAACGAAATCGCAGCCCTAAATGACACATTAGATGAATTGGACATAATTGACATATATAGAGCACTTCATCCTAAAACATCAGACTATACATTCTTTTCTAGTGTACATGGAACATTCTCAAGGATAGACCATATATTGGGACACAAAATCAGCCTCAGCAAATTTAAGAAGATTGAAATCATACCAAGCATATTCTCTGATCACAAAGCTTTGAAATTGGATATCAACTGCAAAAAGAAAGCAGGAAAAAACACAAATACATGGAGATTAAACAACATACTTTTAAAGAACGACTGGGTCAAAGAAGAAATTAGAGGAGAGCTCAAAAGATACATAGAAACAAATGACAATGAAAATACATCCTACCAAAATTTTTGGGATGCCGCGAAAGCAGTTTTAAGAGGGAAATTTATATCATTACAGGCCTATCTCAAGAAACAAGAAAAATCCCAAATAAATAACCTCATGTTACACCTTAAAAAACTAGAAAAAGAAGAACAAGCGAAACCCAAGGTCAGCAGAAGAAAGGAAATAACAAAAATCAGAGCAGAACTAAATGAAATAGAGAACAAAAAGACAATAGAAAAAATTAATGTGACAAAAAGCTGGTTCTTTGAAAAGATTAACAAAATCGACAAACCCTTGGCTAGACTCACTAAGATAAAAAGAGAGAAGACACTAATTAACAAAATCAGAAATGAAAAAGGGGAAGTTATCACGGACACCACAGAAATACAAAGGATTATCCAAGAATACTATGAAGGACTATATGCCACCAAATTTAATAACTTAGAAGAAATGGACAAGTTCTTAGAAACATATAGCCTTCCAAGGCTGAACCAAGAAGAAGTGGAAAATCTAAACAGGCCGATCACCAGTAACGAAATTGAATCAGTCATCAAAAACCTTCCCAAAAGCAAAACTCCTGGACCAGATGGCTTCACCAGTGAATTCTACCAAACCTTCAAAAAGGATCTAATACCAATCCTGCTCAAACTCTTCCAAAAAATTGAAGAAGAGTCAGTACTCCCTAACTCATTTTATGAGGCCAACATTACCCTGATACCAAAACCTGGTAAGGACAACACAAAAAAAGAAAACTACAGACCTATATCTCTGATGAATACAGATGCTAAAATCCTAAACAAAATTCTAGCAAATCGAATACAACAATGCATTAAAAAGATTATTCATCACGACCAAGTGGGGTTCATCCCCGGGGCACAAGGATGGTTCAACATTCGCAAATCCATCAATGTGATACATCACATAAACAAAATAAAGGACAAAAATCATATGATTCTATCAATTGATGCAGAAAAAGCATTTGATAAGATACAACATCCATTTATGATTAAAACACTTACTAAAATTGGTATAGAAGGAAAATACCTCAACATAATAAAGGCCATATACGACAAGCCCTCAGCTAACCTCATAATTAATGGTGAAAAGCTGAAGCCCTTTGCTCTACGTTCAGGAACACGACAAGGTTGTCCCCTATCACCTCTGCTTTTCAACATAGTGTTGGAAGTCCTCGCCAGAGCTATCAGGCAAGAGAAAGAAATAAAAGGCATCCAAATTGGGAATGAAGAAGTTAAATTGTCACTCTTTGCAGATGACATGATGCTATACATAGAAAACCCTAAAGACTCCACCAAAAAGCTATTAGAAACAATCAATGAATATAGTAAAGTTGCTGGCTACAAAATCAACGTACAAAAGTCCATTGCTTTCCTATATACCAACAATGAAATCTCAGAAAAAGAGATAGAAAAAACAATTCCTTTTGCAATTGTAGCAAAAAGAATAAAATACCTAGGAATAAACTTAACCAAGGATGTGAAGGATTTATATGCTGAAAACTATAAGACATTTTTGAAAGAAATTGAAGAAGACACAAAGAAATGGAAAGACATTCCGTGCTCATGGATTGGAAGAATCAACATAGTTAAAATGGCCATATTACCCAAAGCCATATACAGATTTAATGCAATCCCCATTAAAATCCCAATGGCATTTTTTAAAGAAATAGAACAAAAAATCATCAGATTTGTTTGGAACCACAAAAGACCCCGAATAGCCAAAGCAATATTAAAAAAAAAGAACAATACTGGAGGTATTACACTCCCTGATTTTTCCTTGTACTACAGGGCTACAATAATCAAAACAGCTTGGTATTGGCGGAAAAACAGACACATAGACCAATGGAATAGAATTGAGAACCCAGAAATAAAACCATATAAATATGGACAGATAATTTTTGACAAAGAAGCTAAAAACATACGATGGAAGAAAGACAGCCTCTTCAATAAATGGTGCTGGCAGAATTGGATAGCTACGTGCAAAAGAATGAAACTGGACTGCTATCTGTCACCATGTACCAAAATTAATTCAAAATGGATCAAAGACTTAAGCATAAGACCTGACACAATAAACTGCATTGAAGAAAACATAGGTACTAAACTTATGGATCTTGGGTTCAAAGAGCATTTTATGAATTTGACTCCAAAGGCAATGGAAGTAAAAACTAAAATAAACAAATGGGATTATATGAAACTGAAAAGCTTCTGCACAGCAAAAGAAACTATTGACAAAATAATGAGGCAACCAACTGAATGGGAGAAGATTTTCGCAAACAGTTCCTCTGATAAGGGGCTAATATCCAAAATATACAAGGAACTCATGAAACTCAACAACAAAAAAACAAACAACCCAATTGAAAAATGGACAGAGGACCTGAAGAGACATTTCTCCAAAGAGGATATACAAATGGCAAATAGACATATGAAAAAATGCTCAACATCGCTAATCATCAGAGAAATGCAAATGAAAACCACAATGAGATATCACCTCACCCCAGTCAGAATGGCTTTCATCAACAAAACAAATAGTAACAAGTGTTGGAGAGGCTGTGGAGAAAAAGGAACTCTCATACACTGTTGGTGGGAATGCAGACTGGTGCAGCCGCTATGGAAGGCAGTGTGGAGGTTCCTCAAGAAATTACGAATAGAATTACCATATGACCCAGCAATCGCTCTCCTGGGTATCTACCCCAAAAATATAAAAGCATTTCTCTATAGAGACACGTATACGCCAATGTTCATTGCAGCTTTGTTTACGGTGGCCAAGACATGGAAACAACCAAAATGTCCTTCGATAGATGAATGGATAAAGAAGTTGTGGTACATATACACAATGGAATACTATTCGGCGTTAAGGAAAGATGATATAGGAACATTTGTGACAACATGGATGGATCTCGAGAGAATAATGCTAAGTGAAACAAGTCAGACAGAAAAAGCAGAGAACCCTATGATTTCACTGATATGTGGTATATAAACCAAAAAGAACAAGACAAACAAATGAGAAACAAAAACTCATAGACACAGACAATAATTTAGTGGTTACCAGAGGGTAAGGGGGTGGGGGGTGGGTGATGAGGGTAAAGGGGATCAAATATATGGTGATGGAAGGAGAACTGACTCTGGGTGGTGAACACACAATGGGATTTATAGACGATGTAATACAGAATTGTACACCTGAAATCTATGTAAATTTACTAACAATTGTCACCCCAATAAAATTAATTAAAAAAAAAAAAATTTGCTACTAAGTGATTAACTGGTAGTAGTGTATATAGAGTAGATACACTGGACAAAGGGATGATTTATGTCCTGGGTGGGATGGTGCAGAATGGTATGAGATTTCCTTACACTACTCAGAATGTTGTGCAATTTAAAACATATGAATTGTTTATTTATGGAATTATCCATTTAATATTGTCAGACACAGTTGACCGTGGGTAACAAACTATGGAGAGCAAAACCATGAATAAGGGGAAACTACTGTAACTTATTTAAAGCCATGTAGTTAATAGGAATAGAGTAGACATTCAAATCCAAGATGGATTCCAAAGACAGTTACAAGTAGAGTGATCCATCAATGGGTACCTCTTCATCGGGGGCCATTTAATTTGACACCTGCTATCCCAGTGTAATTATTAATAGCACATACTTTTACCTTCAGGAGAGCCAGGTTTAGGTAATAAATTATAAAATCATCTTAGTTGGAGATATTCCGAGGATGCCCATTTTAAAAGACTGCTCCTCCTGGACATTTCTCTGATCCTCTAAGGTAGGGTCTTATGTGGAAAGCGTGTTCAATCTTGATTAGTTGAACTGAATCAAGTTGATTTTCAAATGCAACTAAATTTAAAACACTTAGAAACTTTAATAGACAATAAAATAGGTGATACTAGTGGAGAGACAAAATAAAGACTAGATAACTAATTTTTTCTTGCATCTCATTTTTTAAGAACTGCAATTTTGAATTCTCTGTCATTTAAGTCACTTATTTCAATGTCTTTAAGTTCATTTTCTGGAGACTGTTCATTTCCTTTCTGAGACGTCTTGTTACCTTGGTTATTCATGGCAATTAATGAATTATTATTTGTCTTCCTAGGTATCTACAGGAGTGGGTTCTGCAACAGGTTGATAGGAAGAGGTCTTTCTTTTGTTTTCCAGTAGGTGTTGGTAGAATGTTTTATTTTCTCTCCAGCTGCAGCCTTTTATTCTCTCTCACGCTGTAGTGTTATATTTTCTCTGCACTATTCCAGCTTCTCACACATTGGGGGAATTCCCTGGAAAGTGGGCTTCTCCTCTGTAAGCAGTTTGCCTGGGTCATAGGGCACCACATCCCTGTGGGGATGCGGAGAGCTTTTGAAGTTCCAATGCTCTTTCTGCACCAGATTCAGAGCCCCGTATGTTTTAGCAGTTCTGTTTACTCCTGCAGGGATCCGCCCAGATAGGTGGGGCCAGGGGCGGGGTGAGTTGTGAGAGGTGGCCCAGAGCAATGGCAGTGACTACCACCACAGCCAGTCCTGTTTCCATGGTTCCCTCCCCTTTGCTGGAACTAGTTGGGCTGAGAGTCCATGTCTGCAGATCACAGTTCTCAGAACTGCAAATATTCTGTTCTTTTGATGTGACATTGTTACCATTTGCTTCTAGCACTGGGAGCGTGGGGATAGGGAGAGCTCTGGGAGGGTAGGGAAGGGGCGGCTAGGCTCTGTGCCTATGCCTTCCATCCTCTACTCAGCAGTGAGGGCTTAAACTGCTGTTTTCACTCCTCTTCCCTCAGTCTTTTCTCTGAGGTCTCTGCCATGAACGTTGAGTTTGCCGTGTTATATGCTGATTTCTCAGGCAGGACTGTGGGCCATAAGGGGAGCCCTAGCAGTCCGAATTCTTTCCTGTCTTGTGGCTGCGGTAACTCCAGAATACAACTCCGAGCTCCGTCTGTGCTCTGCAGCCCACGCAGCAGCCTGTGTCTCCATACTTCCCCCTTCCCCCCTCTCCTGCTCTCCCAATTTGCCCAACTTTAGATGATGTCAATTGCATGTCTCTTAGTTTTACCTGTCTGCTGCACAAGGAGTCCTTTGTGGAATTATAGGTGTTCAATTTGTTGTAAATTCTAGGGGAGATTTCAAGAGACTCACCTCATGCTGCCATTTTTATGACATCCTAATTTTTTCTACAAATATTTATTGAATACCTACACTAAGCTAAGTGTCATTCTGATGTAACTGTGTGTTTCTTCCCTTAAGGACAAGGTATCTAGCAGAAACGTAGGATTCTACAAATAATGCTGGCAATTTGTGTAATGATAACGCTACATGATTTTGCCTTTGCCTTTGTCTGTCTAGAATTCTCTTACTCCAACTGTTCACCCACATGATAGAGTCCTAATTAGCTTTCAAATTATTAATAGTTGAAGTGTCATCTCCTCTGAGTTTTCCACCACCCTTTTCCCATCCCTCCAATAGAGTGGGTCATCATCCCCTCCTGTTTCCCTGCATGTTTTATCCTAGTCTCTATTAGGCTTATTAACCCCATACTGCAAGGACTATCTAACCTTGCTGAACACCCCCCCCACCTATACCCCACCCCCATGGACTTGAAGCTCCTTGACGGCAAATAACATAGCTTATGCCAGAACATAATGTGTGCTCCAGAAATTTCTATTTTGAAACAGAACTAAGTAGAAGGCTAAAGATTTATCACTATCATCATCAGCCAGTACAGACTGACTCCCACATCCAGAGCAGAGCCCATTCAGCTACCCTTTTTCCACCCAAACTTTAAAACTACATGTAGTGATTGACCTAGAGCTTTCATCTTACAAGTCAGTTCTGATTAGCTGGAAGTGGCTACTTGGTGTGCTTTATTAAGAAAGAATCCCGGGGCTGGATCCAGATTCAATAAGACACAAAGTCATAGTTAATGAGCTATGTCTAAGAAAGGAGCAAGAGCGCATGTGCCTATATTTGCCATCCCTGACATACAGTTACTTCTGTTACAACAACACAGAAGTATCCATATATTTCCACCAACACACACATGAAGAGAGAGAGAGAAAATGAAAAGGGAGCTGCTTTTCCAGCACCCTCAAATCAACACTGTGAGAAATGTTACCTATCAGTGGCATTCAGAAGCACAATGAGGAAAGGGATTTTCGTCAGTTTTATTTATTGTTTTATCACCTGGCTGTTGTACAGCTAGAACAATGGCAGGTGCTCAATAAATATTTGTTGAATGAAAGACTACAGTTGAAAATATGTATTAATTATTTTAGACACATTATTACTAATATAGAACTTTTGGCTACTTTAGAAACCTAAGCAGCATTGCTTATATTGAGTCCAGGAGAAAAACCAGTCTGAATGCTTACCAAAGGAAAAAAAAAAACATGTAGAGATTTGGGGAATGCTTTTGTGCTTTTGCACATGCTTTTTCCTTTGTTTGGGATGTCCTTTCTCCTTTTTCACCTAGAAAACATTTCTACACCCTTTTAAGAGCTAGCTCAAATGTGACCCCTATGTGAAACCTTCACAAATTCTCCCAAGCAGAGTTCATATTAACTCTTGTAGGATCTTTTAGCTCAGTGTTGACTTGTACACTTCCTAAGGAGCCCATGTCTCCAACTCTAGTCAGGTAAAATCTTTTTAAATGAAGGCAATTCTTTAAATCGTTCTTCCTTTTTCCTTTCAGAAGCATAAAATGCATTAGATGCGTTCCTGAACATGATTAGGAGAAAAGAAAACCAACTAAAAGCTTTTACAAGATGACTTTTCATCACTGTATGGCAGAGAATAAAATCAATTGTTATCCTTAGATAGACAGCCCTTTTTTGCCTCCTGGGTTCTATAGCTTTCAGTTCTTCCCATTGTTATACACCATGACACAGCATGCTACTCACAAAAGAAAATTACTTTTTCAAAGAAGGCACTCAAGCTGCCCTTGTGAAGTTGATGCCTCCAGTTTGAGAAGGTCAGTTTGCTAAGGGCAAAGTCATAAGGCAATCTTCTCAGGCATCTTGGGGACCATCCATCACCTACGTGTTTAGACCATGCATAAAAATCTGGGCTACTTATATGCTGGAGAGACAGCATCTGACCAAACCCCTATCAATGACAAGGAAACAGGAAAGGAAATGGCTGCAGTCTGATTAAAGCCAGCCCACTGAGTGAGTTCTCAGAGTTCTAAAATTCCCCTAAGAAGGCATGACCCTGAAGCTGTCCAAAAGAGGAATGAGAATGGTTGACTTGCTCAAAACTACTCTGTATCTCAATTTCCTAAATAGTTCAATTTAGCCTTCATTATTGTACTGACCTATCACCCTAAAGTGCATAAGACATTACACTTCTTTGTTTTGGTTTCACCCAGATGGAGCTGCTCAAACCTTGAAAACTTACAGACGGCCTCTCCCACTATCCCCCTGTTCCTCTGCCACAACCCAAAAGACCTTGGTCACAAGACATGCTAGACTTTAATGCAATCCAAACAGAAGAATGGAGCAACCCATTCCATTTAAAGAGGTTGGAAAACTCAGGTCTGATCCAGGCTGGCTTCAGGAGAAGAGTCTGATTTTATACCATGGGATAAAACAGCAGGAGCCTATGGTCATTATGATATTCATTGCCCATTTATCTGGTTATACCCAAGTTGTAACTCCACTCCACAAAAGCGGATTTGAGTGAAGAATTTGGATCCAAGCCCCAGGCCATAGGAGTTGTCCAGAGTTAAAGATCTAGGGATTTACTTTCTTGAGTGTTCGAGGAACCTCATGGGAATAACTACCCTAAGGAGAGAAAGTTTCATAGTAGGGTCAGTCATAGAGCCTGAGTACACATACAGGCTGTTGAGGAAGAGGCAAACGCCCAACAAACAAGTCCATTGCCAAGTCTTATTCCAAGCACAACAAGGACAACAAGACTAAGTCCAAATTGTACGTGTGTTTAGTAAGGGAAATTTCCACACAGCATCAAACTTGGCACTCATCACCTCACACGAGAGATGCTGAGCCTCGAGGCTGAATATATTTGGTCCGTATATATCCTAGCTGTGCTAAAGAAGTAAGCACCTGCCCTTCTGGGCTTCTACCCCACCTCAGTCCCTGCTGGCAGGTAAATCTACGAATCCCACCAACTGAGTCTTTCAAAATGGTATCACAAGTGGATATGTCTCTTTTGTGATGGTTAACTTTATGTGTCAACTTAACTGGTCTAAAGGATGTCCAGATAGTTGATAAAAACATTATTTATGGATGTATTTCTAAAAGAATTAGCATTTGATTCAGTAGACTGAGTAAACAGACCAACCTGACCGATGTGGGCGGGTATTATCCAATCCTTTGAGGACCAAAATGGCACAACAAAGACAAAGGAAGAGTGAAGTCTCTCTGTCTTCTTGAGCTGGGACATCATCTCTTTCTGCCCTTCAACTTTGAAGCTCCAAGTTCTCAATACTTTAGATTTAAACTGAATTATACCACAGGCCTCCCTGGTTTTCCAGTTTGCAAATGGCAGACTGTCGGACTTCTTGGCCTATATAATCTTGTGAACAAATTCCTATAATAAATCTCCATATAGGTATATATATTTATATATCACATTCATTCCATTTCTCTGGAAAACCATGACGCATACACATTCATTCAGCACGTATGCACTGAATACCTACAAAGTAGCAGACGCTACGCTAAGTTCTTAGTTACAAAGACAATGGTCCTTCCATCAAAGAGTTCACAGAATGGTTGGAAACACGAAAAGCAAAGAAATAATTATGATACAATGTGATGAGTGCAATGTTAGGATATGTAGAATATCATAGCTGTGTATCAAAGACATCCATAACCCCATTTAGAGAGTTCAGGGAAGTCTACAGACATAGTCATTCACTTTTTTATTTGATTTAAATATTTTATTTGAGTAAACTGGCTGAGTACTAAACAGGGAGTAGGAGTTAGCGAGAAGTGTGGGGAATGGGCATTTTAGGCACAGAGAGAATGGCATAAGTATAAGCATAGGCAAGAAAAGAGCTGTGTGCACTAGGAATTACAAGCAGTTCCATAATAGAACTGCTGAAATATACTGTATGAGGCAAGAAGAGAAGGAGAAGAAGCCAGAGGTGGATGGAATCCAGACGTGGAGGGCCTTGCATGCCATGCCAGGAATCTTGGACTTTACCTGGTGAGAGATGGGGAGCCATTATGCTCCCTAATTATTAACATAGCTAGTCAGACTGGTATTCTTATTTCTCTGGAGTCAGTATTTGATCCTAAAAGACCGCATGATTTCTGTGTGATTTTAGAAAAATCAACTAACTTCTCTAAGGTTAATTTCCCCTATCTCTAAAATGGAGGTCACAATACCCTACAAAGTTTTTGCAAGAATTAAATGAGATAAAACATTTAAACATGGTGGAATCAGAACTCAAACCCTTGCCAAAATCAAGACTACTCTATGAGTTTTATTAGATAATAAAACAGTCTCTATAGAAAAGATTATAAATGAAGAACCCCTTCTTCACCATTCTGTTGCACTGAATAAAAAAATAAAATGAGATCATCCTCCCCTACAGTTTCATCTGTAGGTCATCTTTACTTCCTACAGCAGGATATCAATAACTTGAAGTATATGGGAACTGACTTAATGAAAAGTTATATTTAATTGGGAAATCAATGAAGAGGAAGAGGGCACTGAGGTCACAAAGACTGTATCATCCTGACCAATCTCACTCCTTTGCCCTTTCTCTGGATCTTCTGTCATCATATCACACTTGCCAATTCCTCAGCAGTCTTAATTATGGACACAGTCATTTGTCTTCAAATATCACAACTCTGTGAAATCTATGCATCGATAAATACAGCTCAAAAACTGTTTTCCACACTGCTGGAGAGTTAATTGCTTCTGAGGTTAGAGCAAATGTGGTCATTCTTTACCTTTGAGGGGACTTTCAAGGTCTCCAAGTAGCTGGAGGCTTCCTATAGAGTCAGAATAAAAAACACCATAGTTTTAGGATTTGAAGTTGTACCTCAAAAAATCTACACTTTCAGATTAGCTCTCCAGGGCCAAAAAGTAGCAAACCAGGCTTCCAAGGTTAAACAAAGCCAAATAATCAATTCTCTGTTTCAAAACAGATGTTTGTTTGTTTGTTTGTTTGTCCCAACCATCACTCCTCTATCCATTTCCCCTTTCAGAAAGCATTTATTGAGCATTTATTGGGGATAAGAGCTGTGTCATATATTTGGAGGGGGGATAGAGAAAAATAAAAAGTGGCATCTACCCTCAAGATTAGCAGAGGAAGTAAATAAGCTCAGCCAAATTCAAATCAAGCATGACGAAAATCTGATCAGGACATAGAATCTCAAAGAATGGGAGAGTAATTCTGCTACAAGATGGAGGTCAGGAGAAGCACCATAGAGGATGTGAAATTTGAACTGACTCTCAAGATGAGTGTGTACTTGTCTGGCAGTCAGGAATGGGAATTAGGACAGAAAAGGCTCCTCATGCAAATATAGCAGAATAAATAAAGGGACAGAAACACGTTGAAAGCCTAAGATCCATGAAAGGACTGTATATCATTTAGCATGGACGGCATATGGGGTAGGAATAGAGGCAGACGGAGAAAGGAGTCTGGGAAGGTAGAAAGGACCCAGATCATAGAGTGTCTTATTAGTTTAAGAAAGCTATAGGGGTCGCTGATGAACTTTAATAAGGAAAATGACATACTCAAACATTATTTTAGAAAAGTCATCCTGACTGCCAGTGTGGATAATGAGCTAGATGAGAGACTAGAGGAAGGAAGAACAATTAGGGACCAGTTGCAATCATTTAATAAAGAGACCCTGAGCAATAACCTGAGGTAGTAGCAGTAACAATATAGATGAGGGGACAGGCATTAGATGAGGATGACAATTCCAAAGGCATGGCTGTGGACATGCAGAGAATGAATTTCTTGGTTACCTCTTTCCAAGAACAGTTGAGTACAGCCTTGGAAATCAATAAGATGGAGACTAACCAAGGCAAAAAGATGTTGAAATAAGATGAATTTAATTCCATTAAATTCAATTTTTATTGAACATCCAGGTGCATCAAGAACCACGATATAATATTTTACAGATATGCTACATTTTATTTATCCATTCTTTGGTTGATGGACATTTGGAATATTTCCATCTTTTGCCTATTGTGAATGATGCTGCTATAAACATTTATGTACAAGTTTTTGTGTGGATCTATGTTTTCATTTCCCTTGGGTTTGCTCCTAGAAGTGAAATTATTGGGTCATGTTGGTAACTCTATGTTTAACATTTTGAGGAAGTGCAAAATGTTACCAAATGTTACAAAAACAAAACTGTTTTGCAAATATTTTCTCCCATTCTGTGCATGTGTTTCACTTTCTTGATGGTATCACTGGTAGAATTAAAGTTTTAAAATTTGATGTAAAAAAAAAAAAAGAACCACAATATATCATGCTTCCTGCTATGCAGAGATGAACAAAACAGCAGAAACATGGGGGCTGAGTGGCTGTACAGGTACCAGATGACCATGAGGTAAATACAATTCTCCCACTACCCTGCTTTACTTTTCTTGTCTATTATGCTTATTGTCCATTTCTCCCCACCCACAATTAGAATGCAAGCTCTATGAGGGAAAAGTTTTTATCTAGTATTTGGTTCATCATCTACAACAAAATGTATCATATAACAGATGCCATTAAGTATTTACTATATTTAAGAATTAATTTATCCTAATCAGGATCTGTGCATTTTTTCAGTTTGTAGATTCATGTATTTAATTCTGGAAATTCTCAGCCATTATTTCTTTCAATATCGTCTCTATTGTATGAGGTCTGATAACTAAGTTTGGAACTCATCCTAGAACAAGTGCTACATATCTCATTGCTGAATATCACTACCATCACCTTTGAAGTACTCACGTTGGGAAGCTATACACCTTCAAAGCAATTTTGGAACTCTTTTTCTAGAATAGCCATCAAAGCTGTCATCATATTACCCTTGATGTCCTGAATGTCATCAAAATGTCTTCCTTTCAGTATTTTCTTTATCTTTTGGTAAAGAAATCATTGGGGGCCAGAACAGGTGAGTAGGGAGACTTTTCTAATACAGTTATGTGTTTACTGGCTAAAAACTCCCTCACAGACAGTGCCATGTGAGCTGGTGCATTGTCATGATACAAGAGCCATGAATTGTTGGTGAAAAGTTTAGGTCATCTAACTTTTTCACGCAGCCTTTTCAGCACTTCCGAATAGTAAACTTGGTTAACTGTTTGTCCAGTTGGTACAAATCCATAATGAATAATCCCTTTGATATCAAAAAAGGTTAGCAACATCGCTGCAACAAGTTCAGAAACTTAATTGTCAGACCTCATATTATCTCCATCTCTTTCTTCTATTATGTTGGAAACCATGTCTCAATTTCTTCTTTATATTTTCTTATCTATATTTTCTCAGATCTATCTTCAAAATCATTGTTTCTCTCTTCAACTGTCAACTGAGTGCTTTATTTTAATAATCTTTTTTTTCATTTCTAGAATTACACTTTAATCCTGTTTCATATGTACCTGTGATTTTTCAAATTATCCCATTTGTACCTCAGTTTCTGCTCTTCTTTGATGACCTCTTTAATCACTTTAAATCTGTTTAATGTCTCATTTAAATTGTTTTATTATTTCTATTTCTTGATCAATTGCTAATATTTTTCTGACAATTTATTCCATTGTGTTATTTTTAATATTTGACTGTGTACTCATCTTCAATAGCACTCTGAGAGTCTTGGTGCTCTGGAAGTGTCCATGTAGGATGTGTTACGTCTGCCTCTGTTAGTCTCTGTGGTCTTCACCAGTTCTAGGCTAGATTTTATGTTATCTTTTTGGTTCAGTATTCATATTACACTGGTACTACTTTGAGCCATATCCCACATCCATGTGTGGTGCATATCTGGGGTTCTTATTTTTCACTGGTGAATTGTTTACCAGACACAGCCCCAGACGAATTACAAATTTCCTTGCTGCCTCTCAAGAGAGGCAACCCAGATTTTTCTGGTCCTTATTCCAGAAGTGGTTAGATCTTCATGGCTCTTGGCTTTAGGCAGGCAGTTCATTAATACCAGGGAGCGTGAAAAACAAGGCCTTAAATATACTCCTGATGCCAATATCAGAGACTCCTAGTCCCCAGTCTCTAGACATTAAATTCTATATGATGCTACAGAAACCATAAAAGTTTTCTCAGTTTTACTGCTCTGACTTTGAGCTTCCTCTGTTTCCACACCTGGGTATTTTCTGTTCTTAGTTTATTCTTTAGCTATGTATGCAAAAAAAAATTTATATTATTTTATCCAACATTTTTATAACCTTGAAGTATGAAGAACCGTCATTTCATTTCATCTCAGTTTGCCATATGCACGACTCCATAATCCTGAAACCAACAATTGTCACTTTGATCTTAATTGTGCAAGTTACAAGAATTATATCCACGCTCCTGAATTAAATCTTTTACTGATATCACCAAGGGGACGGGTTCATTTTTGGATACCAAAATCTGAGAGGGAAATTAACAATATTACGGATTTTTTAAAAAGATTGAACATGACGAGGAATCTAGAAACTGCTGAAATGGAAATGTTTGACCAATGAAAGGCTACTTAGCCTGAAAAGGAGACTCGGGGGCAGCGAAGCTCTGTCACCAAATATTTAAAAGGCTGTCATGTGAAAGGAGAATTAGTCTTTTCTCATGTAGTTCCAGAGAACAAACCCAGGATTGTTCTGCAGACGGCTAGGTGAGTGGGCTCTGACACTGATTCATCACATAACAACCTCGGACAAATCACTTCCCCCTTATGAACTCCAGGGTGCTCATGTGTAAAATGAGAAGGCTGAATCACATGAATGCCAGCTTCCTTCAGCTCTAACAGACTTTGGTTCATTTCTTACCAAAGGTAATGAGCAGGATTTTTCCAGCAATGAATCAGTGGGCACACTTGATAAATGATCTTGACCTTCCTTATTTCATCCTCACTCAAAATAATGTCTTGCTTTTTTTGCTCCACCAAGACTACAGACCTCAAACCAAGTCTCCATAACTCCCTTTTGGGCCAGAAATGGTAGTTTAGGGATGGCTGAATGGCAGAACGGTGTGGGGGAATGACTGTGGATTTTAGTGTCATACAGACCTGAGTGCCAAGCCAAACTTTTACCTTACAAGCTCTGTGTCCATGAACACCATTTAATTTCTCTGAATACCCATTTCCTCTTCCATAAAGTGAAATAATAATATATACCTTAATGGTGTTTATGGTTATTAAAATTTTTGAAGCCACTATAAATGTCTCTGACACATGGTAGGCATTCAATAAATGTTAGTAAAATAAAAAGTCAAAACCGAATGTTCTATATTGACAAGGGATGGAATGGTGCCTATGACAACAGGATATATTTTAATCCTTCCAACGTGTTACACATGAGGCCTTCACATTGCAAAATATCTTCTATTCCCACCACAATTTGCATGCATTTCAAATTCTAGTGATTAATTATTTTTATAGAAGGTGGAGTTATCTGAATTACTCCAACACCTTGGGGATTTTAGAAAATTATCTTTCCCTGGAATTGTTAAACCATGGGTAATCAAATCCCAGTCTCATAAATATTTGATTTAGCAAGAAACAATTGCTATCCTCTCTTGGTAACCAGTGTTTCTTTCAACTTATCTCTGGCCTCCTTCATTATCTCTTAGCACGGAAGGATTCCAGCTTCTCATATTTCTACTATCACACCAGAGCGGCACTTTATGAGTTGACATCCACACATCTATCTCCTGACATCTGAGAGGATCTTAACTTGGTAAACAATACTACTGGATTCATTAAAACTTTCTGACTCACAGGAACTCCCTGTAAACTTTCTCTATTTTTCTAATGCCAGTTCTTCCCTGGGCTCCTTTGTCTCGAAGGTTTCAACCTGGCAACATTGTTCCTGTCTCTGAAAAGAGGAAATTAAAATTATCTACACACCCTAGATATACAGGAGTATTACTGAATCACGAGGTATGGAATGAAAATGTTAAAAAGAAAAACCAATTGAGCGAATATAGTATGGTGATTAAAAAATGGGTTTGAACTTGGGTTCTGAAATCAGACCTAGTTCAATTTCAGACTCTACCATTCACTAGTTACATGGCTTTCAACAAGTTAAGAGAGCACATAGGCTTCAATGTCCACATCTGCCTAATGGGCACAAAGCTCTGTCTTCAAATATGCAGCAGAGGAGAAAAAAGAGATATGCTAGACCCTCTACAGTAGTGGAAAGTACATGAAAGTCCGTCCCTGGAAACATCAAGAACAAACTGGAAAAAAATAAAAGGGTAAAACTGGAAGTTCCTCAATCATAGATGGAGTAGATCCAAAGAAATCTATTTTATTATATTTTTTACCCCTATACTAAAATGGCCAGGAAAACAAAAATCACACTACTATATTAAAATTCAGCCTATAATTTCACAAATATAATGTGTGATATGAACACCAGACTTGATATAAGCCCATGAACAGAAGTAGAAGCCATATCATAATATATAATATTAGGTTGTTGCAAAAGTAATTGCAGTTTAAAAAAAAAAATTGCAAAAACTGCAATTACTTTGGCACCAACCTAATATTTCTTGAGCATTTACTCTGTGCTAAGGACAATGCTATGTATTTTACATTTCCATTTGATCTTTATTATGTTATGTGCATACATTCCTCATTAACAAGGGAAGTATTATGTTGTGACCCTCACTTAGATAAAGTCATAGCCTGGCTTCCCCCTGAAAGTAGAAGCTGGGACAAGGGCTTGTGTGGGGGCAGTTTGAGAAGTGATACCAGACAGCAGACATGATGGATGGAGGAAAGAAGGAAACTCAGTACAAGGATATGCCTGTGTTGTGGTGCTCATCTCTGTCCCCCTTTCTGAAGAGTCCCTGCCTTCCTTTTCCATTGGTTGAGAAAAGCTGCATCCTGGAGCATTAATGTACTCCAGGATGTACATATGGGAGAATGTACTCTCCCATAGGTACGTTCAGGTTGGGTGTGGCAGTGTCCAGCAGACTCTTGCATGCATACTGGGGCAGAAAGCAAGCGGCTCACACTTCAGGATGTGCTGTCAACAGTGAATTTGGTAGAAGCTTGAGCAGAACTGTTTACAACAGCTATGGCTGGAAGAGAGGAGGGGAAAACCCTAGAGGATTTGGGGGAACGGGTGCACAAGTAGGGTTACCTAAAGGCGAAGTAATTCACACTTATAGAGTCTTGCCCAAGGTAACACAAACTGAAAACACAAATCTGGTCTTCTCTTGTAGATTCCCTTCTGTTTCTATTCCCCAAATGGGGAAAAAGATGAAGACACAGGATACTTATCCAAACACAACATCCATGAATAAAAACCCCTCCATGATTATCTCCTGTTTGCCTCTTCAGTCATTCCTGACACCACTTTTCTCCCCACTTCAGTCACACCACAGCACCTGCTTGTGCTCAAAGAAGTGTCTTACCCAAGTTCCCAACTTGGCAATCCAGTCTGGCTGACTCCAAAGCCCACATTATCAGTGCTGTGCACTATAGTTCTGCTGCTTCCATTAAAGCAATCTAAGATTGCATCAGTCAGTCCACAGCTTTATATTCATGATAGCTAGCAGGAACCTGAAAATAAGCACTACTCCCCATTCCCAGTTATTGGTAGTAAAAGCGCTGGCCTAGGAGCCAGGAGCCCTGAGTTCTAGTCCTGATGGCCTCTATCTCACTGGGAGACCTTGGGCCTTCCTGCCTTCCCTTGCTCTGGGTTTTAGTTGCCTAGTATATTAAACTATTGAGTTGAATGAAACAAATCCTGGCCAAGTTTCCTTCCAACAGTAATGAGCTATGGATTTGAGTATAATATAAAAACAAATCAGAATTCTTCTTTCAGTTTTTTCTTCTGTTTTCCTTGAGAATGAGGGGGAAAGTCTTCTGTTAGACAGGGACACAGGATCCAATCAGACTTTTGGTTTGCCCTGCTATCTGGGGCATTGAATGTCATGATTGCTGGGATAAGGCCTATAAAGTCAAGTGACCAGATCATAAACTTCTTTCCAAATCTGGACATGTGTTCAATGAGAGCACATCTTCAGAATACTCCCATTATACGAGTATGTCCCCTAGACACATGGATTAGCAGGGCAGAGAAAGACCAAAGTGGACATTATGTCTAAGCTCATTTTACATGTGAGGTACCTGAGGTCCAGAAAGGGGACATGACTTCCCCAAGGTCCCACCATGAGCCACTCACTGAGATTAGAGCCCCAGTGTTCTGACTGAAGCTGGTGATCTTTCTACAGCATCACATCATCAACCTGAGGAACAAGATTGTTGGGGGGAAGAAAAGAAAAAGACCTGGATTTGAGTCCTGGTTACTTTGCTTTCCAACTACTTGTCCTACATTAAGTGCTGAAAGTGAAGATCACATAAGAAAGTTATGTAGACATGCCTAAGTGGCTAGTAACCAAACCCAACACATAGTGGGTGTTTAATAATAAATGCCTTTCAAATCTGAATGCCTCAAAGTTGTGTAGTAAGAGCTGGTTGAGGTAAGTTATGTGAATATATTATATAAAATGTAGAGTGGTACAGAAATGGAAAGAATTATTGTATTTTTCAATAGTAAAACAAAGACCTTTTTAGATAGGATTGCAGTGGATGAGGGAAGTTATTACTTTCCATCTCATGGACAAGTTGCAGCAATATTTATGCTCTTAAACTATCAATGCTTGAAATTCTCATCCAAACTCTGAATCTTGGACATAAGCATTCATCTTGACTTGAAAATAAATCCATTCTATCTGCACCAACGGGAAAGACACAGCAAATATACTGAAATAAATAGCTTAAGTGTCATCTATCACTTGCTGAATGTAGCCAACTGAGCCAGCCTATCTCCAGAAATAATTCAAGATGCCCTTGAAATAAGAAACAGTTACTTAAAATACTCCTAACTATTTCATGGATACCAAAATTAAATACATTGATGCTACAGTAAAGTCTTACTCCCTTTAAGCTTCTGAAAAACAATCTGTGAAAATTCCTGTTAACCTCTCATGGGGTATGGCAGTTAGGAGGGGAAAGTAACACTACAGATGCCAGAAGGCCAAGCATTCTGCTAGAAATTTGACTTACACTATCTCATTTATTTCTCTCTTTAGCCCTTTTATCATCCCCATTTCAGAGAGGTTGTCAAGTTTCCCTGTAGTCAAATCTGGTCTCTTTCTACTGCGCACAATCAACCCACTAGAAAACACACAATCTCACATGTACCACAGGATATACTTTTCTAGTGAGTCAGGTCTAAAAGCCAATGCTGAGATCTAAATCCTCAGAACAGTCTTTGGGAATTTAAAAGTCAATTTGAACAAATCGTTTTTTTCTGTTCTCTAAAGAAAAAGATAATATGCCTTGCTATGTAAAGAACTTTACAAACTGTTTTTTATAAATGGCATAGCTAAGATTTAAATCCAACTTTTCTGATTCCAAGTCCAGCCCTCTTTCCTCCAGAGCCTGCCTCTAGATTGTCTAAACCAGAGTTCAGGTACCTGAAAGATGACAACATATTCCTCCAAATACAGAAACCACCTTATTTACTGAGTAAATTTCCAGAGAAGAAAACAGTTCCAACAGAACAATCTCCAGGATGGGGCTATCATAGAAGCTGGTGCCTTAATGGGAAAATTAACAAGTACAGGATACTGATCTGTTGTTTTCTAATTTCCTATCCATACAATGTGTGTCAGGCATTTGATGAAACCATCCCAAGAATAAACAGGAGCGAAATATGAACCATATTTAATAAATTATAAAAGATTTTTTTAATCCAGTAGAAACACTCTTGGGAATTGATGTGGGGGGTGGGGGAGGGAGGAGAGATCCCTGAATGAAAAGTTACATACGCAAAGACATTTACTGTAATGCCATTTAAACAGCAAAACATTGAAAATAACCTACAAATCCAAGAATAGGGGAATTCTTAAATGAACTGTGATACAGATGGTATTTTATGTAACTGTTAAATATAATATTTCTAAACACTAGATAGTTAAGGCTTAAAAGTATAGCATATATTAAATTAAATATATATATATATTGCTGTGCTATACAAAAATAACACACGCATATAAGCAAAGAGCAGAAAAGAACATTAAAATGACAACTACTGATTTGTAGGAGTGATAGAATTACAGATGTTTTTGGTCTTTGTTTTTTAATTTCCAGTACACATATTATAATACAACTTATTTCAAGTAGAGCTTAACATTAGTCAAAACTGACTTTCTTTTAGCGAAATAACAGAAAAAGACATTTACAATCTCTTTGTGATTTTTTTTTATCCACTGTGTGAAAGTTCTTGTAATTGATCTTTGTCATTTAATTCAATGTCACCCAAATTTACAGATCTTTGTTTCAAGTTAATGTAGATAAATGAGGCTCATGTTAGACTATTGACATTATCTTGGCACCTGTGCACATCAGCACTTTGGGTGTTTGATTAACATGTAATCCAGGCTTGGGAAAGCTAAGAACTTGGTATAAGAAGTTCTCTCTCTTTTTTTCTAATTTTCATCGCAGCATAGAAAGAGCACTGGACTTAGAATGGAGAGACTTAGAACCTATTCAGCCCTAGTTCTATAACACACTAGTTATATAAATCATTTCATAAAACTAGTTACATAAATCAAATCATATAAAACACTAGCTGCTCATCTCTGACAGATGAAGTGGAAAGCCCAGCCCCACTCACCTCGCAGGGCTAGGTGAGGCACGGACTCCCCGAAGGATAAATACATGTTCTGCAGCATCCTAGGCAGGGACACCCACGGCAGGAAAAGCTTTTCAGGTGTTTCACAGACAATAAAAAATACAAGTTATTCAATGTTGTCTGCATGCCAGGCACTGTGATCAGGATTTCACATGTGTCATTCATTTATTTTAGTAATATGTACTGAGCATCCACTAAATAATAGATGCTGGTACATGCTAGGTACATGGAAGAAACCAATTCCCTACCCTCGTGGAGCTGACCTTCCTATCGGGCAAGACAGAAAATGAACAGCAAATATAATTTTAAAAATAAATGATATGTATGTCGTCTTTAGAGAAATGTCTCTTCATGTCCTCTGCCCATTTTTTAATTGGGTTGTTTGTTTCTTTGGTGTTGAGTTGTATCAGATTTTTATAAATTTGGGCTATTAACCCCTTATCGGATGTATCATTGGCAAGTATCTTCTCCCATTCAGCAGGGTCCCTTTTTGTTTTGTTGGTGGTTTGCTTTGCTGTGAAAAGTCTTTTTAGTTTGATGTAATCCCATACATTTATTTTTTCTTTTGCTACCCTTTCTCAAGGGAATATATCAGTAAAAACATTACTAAGGGTAATGTCTGCAAATTTACTTCCCATATTTTCTTCTAAGCGTTTTGTGGTTTTGGATCTTACATTTAAGTCTTTAATCCATTTTGAATTTATTCTCTTATTAATATATGGCATAAGGAGGTGATCCATCTTCATTGTTTTGCATGTGTCTGTCGAGTTTTCTCAGCACCATTTATTAAATAGACTCTCTTTACCCCAATGTAAATTCTTGCTTCCATTGTCAACAGATATATGAAAAAATGCTCAACATCACTAATCATTAGAGAAATGCAAATAAAACCCACAATGAGACACCACGTCACTCTGGTCAGAATGGCTATCATCAATAAATGAACAAACAAGTACTGATGAGGCTGTGGAGAAAAGGGAACCCTCAAGAACTGTTGGTGGGATCGCAGATTGGTGCAGCCACTATTGAAAACAGTATGGAGGTATCTCAAAAAGTTGAGAATGGAACTACCTTATGACCCAGTAATTCCACTCTTGGGTATCTATCCAGAAAAATCCAAAACAATAATGAGAAAAAACATATGAGTACGCACCCCTACATTTATTGCAGCGCTATTTGCAGTAGCTGAGACATGGAAACAACCAAAATGCCCATTGGTAAATGACTGGATAAAGAAACTGTGGTACATTTATATAATGGAGTATTACTCGGCCATAAAGAATAATGAAATCTTACCATTTGCAAAAACATAGATGAACCTAGAAAACATTATGCTAAGTGAAATAAGTCAGATGGAGAAAGAAAAATACCATATAATCTCACTTATATGTGGAATCTAAAGAACAGAATAAACAAGCAAACTAAACAGAAAGTGCAGAGATACAGAGAAAAATCTGATGGTTGCTAGATGGGAGGGGGTGGAGAAGGGGGAGACGGTAAAGGGATTAGAAAGTACAAATTAGTAGTCACAAGATTGCCACAGGGATATGAAAGACAGTTGGGGAATACAATCAATAATGTTGTAAAGATTTTGTAGGGTGTCAGATGGGCACTTATCTTTTTAGGGAGACCACTTCATAGACTGTGTAGATGCCTGACCATTGTGTTGTACACCTGAAGCTGAAACTGAATAATATTGAATGTCAACTATAATTAAATATATATACATATATATAGTCACAGGATGTGGAGTACAGCATAGGGAATAGAGTCAATGGAATTGTAACATCTATGTATGATATCAGAGGGGTAGTAGATTGGGGAGGGGGATTATCACTTTGTGAGAGGTGTAAATGTCTAACTATTACACTGTTTTGTACAACTGAAACAAAAAAATTAAAAATAAATTATATGGTGTGCTGGAAGATGATGTGAAAAAAATAAAAAATAAAAGTAGAGCTGAGTGAAGGAGATCCTTCCTTCCTGTCCCAGTACAGGGACAGGGAACAAGGGAGATTTTAAGTGGGTGGTCTGGGGTCGGCATGACTGTGACATTTGAGCAAAGACTCGAAGAAAAAGCAGTTCATTATGCAGATATCAAGAGAGAACCGCGCCTCAGTCAGGAGGCATTCCAGGGCAAAGAAACAAAGGTTGGAACTTGCTTGAGATGTTTCTCAAAAATTAAGGGGGCTTCCATGGCTGGAGTAGAGTGCAGAGGAGAGAAAGAAATCAGAAATATGGTCAGAGAGGTAACAGGGCATCTGATCATACAGGACTTTGTAAACAACAATTTTAAGGACTTTGGTTTTTATTCTGAGAAAAATGGGCAGCAATTGGAGGGTTTGATCAGAAGAGTGACATGCCCAACTTGTATTTTAACATGATCACTCTGGTTAATATACTGAGTATAAACCATGGTGGGGCAAGAGTAGAACCAAACCAGTTAGAAAGCTATTACAGAAAAAGTGAACTAACACAGATGCATGAACAATACAGACGGCATGAACCAGGAGAGCAGTAGAGCCGTTGGATTCTGTATTCATTTCGAAAGCAAAGCAAACAGAATTTGCAGATGCACTGAATGTAGGGTATAAGAGAAAGCAAGGAATTAGGGATGATTGTACAACTTCAGTCTTGAGAAGTTAGAAGGATCAAGTTGCCATCATCTGATGTGGGAAAGACTGAGAATGGAATTGTTGGGCTTGGAAATCCTCACCATACACCTGTTATAGGTAATATTATCTGCATGTTACAGATAAGACACTGTTGCTTATACAGTTCAGTTACTCACCCAAAGTCACACAACATTCCAGCTGTAGGGCCAGGATTTAAGCCCTAGTCTATTGAACCCCAAGGTCTAAGCACTTAAACACTAAATGTTGGTGCTTTGCAAAGCAGAAGCCAGGAACATCCAAGTTCTCCCGTCAGTGGCCACATATCAGAATCCCATCAATGTGTAGACATGAATATTTTATTGATAATAGTGATAAATGGAGAGGGGGTTCTAATACTGGTCATAATGTGAATGAAGCTCCCACAGACACCTGACTCACTCCTGTATCCTTTTGTCAGAGAGCCTCTATGGTGCCCAGTTTCGCACTCAGGACTATATGTGAATCATGTTCAGCTTCAATTATAATAACTAATGGATCTCAACATGCTGGCCCAACACCTGCCATTGTCCCATGGCTGGTTCCCATTAGAATCATCTAGGATGACTTTCTAAAATATAGATTTCAAGCCCCACCTCCTCAACTACAGAAATTGAATCTCTTAGGATGGATTCAGGAATCTTTATTTTCACAACGGATTCTCCTGCCGTTGACTCTTCTGCAGTCACAACACAGGCATCAGCTGGTTACATGGGACTTGAGAACTAAGTGAAGCAAGAGCAGAAGAAGACAGGTGGTTGGGCCCCATTGGCTTACCAGGTTAGATATGCTAGCTAAGGTTAAAAGACATCACTACTCAAAATATGGCCACTGAGTAATAGCCGCGGCATCACCTGGGAGACTGTTAGAAATGCAGACTCCCAAGCCCCACTCTAGACCTACTGAATCTGAACTTGCGTTTTAGCCACGTTGCTGGCTCTTCTGCAGGCACAGTGAAGCTTGACAATCACTAGAACATACTGAACAATAAACCTTAAGAGAACCCTACCCTGGGGCAGGTGGGCTCACTGGCCATTTGTTAGACACGTGGCATTTACATACAGCTCCGTTGGTACTAGACTGGGTGCTTTACATGCATTATCTTACTCCTCACTACAACTCTACAAGATGAATGTTATTATCCCTACTTTACAGGTGAGAAAACAAAGGCTCAGTGAGTTATAGTAACTCACCAAAGGCCATTCACCTTTGAAGAAGCAGAGCTGGGATTTGAACCCAAGTCTGTCTATGTCTCAAGCCCATGCTCATTCCACTGTACCAGGTTGCTTGAAATGAAGGGCAAATGGAAGGCTCAGCCAAATTTAGGAAAACTCATATGGGCAATCAGGTGAAAAATGGAGTCTGCTGTCCAAGAATGTCTACAGTGGGATTCAGAACAACATGTCATTGAATCACGCTTGTTCACCCAAGCTTTAACCACATTAGATAACTGCCATTACATTTTCATAAGACAGCAGGTGCGGCTACTCTCTATTGCACACATAGTGTGGCATGCGGAGTCTCGCTGGCTCTTGGGATGGCGTAGGCTGTGTTCTACATTAGGTGGGAGGCACCCTATGTTATTTGTAGCAGTCACAGTCACCTAATGAGTACACCATTCCCATGGAGTAAACTGTTCACCCGTGTGTGGTAAACAGAACCAGAACAGCTGCTTCAGGCCGAGTCAAACAGTGCCATTCACGTACCATCAGGTTCCCTAGAATTTTGCAGGTAGCAGTAACAATCATAGCAGGCTCTTGCAGAGTTCCTTGGAGTCTGAAAGGCACAATGCCATTTGTTGCTTTACTCGACTCTTATAGAAACCCCAAAAGCTAGATATTTTACTGATGAGAAAACAGATTCAGAAAAACTGATGACTTCTTCCAAGTCCACACAGCTAGCAAATAGCCAAGCATGTACTCAAACCCTTGTCTTCTAATTTTAAATCCTTTTTTGTAAACCCAAGACAGTGCATGTAAGACAGTCTAGAGCTGAGCCCCAGAGCTACAGGAAGCAGGGAGGATTTTCAATATGGATGTACTGGAAGTTGTCACCCAATGGGAGAAATTTATTACTGCTGAACCAGAATCTAAACATGTCTTTTTGAGGAAAGACAAACCTTGGCTTCCCCCTGACCAAGGAACATCCATTTGCTCTCCATTTCCTGAGGTCTTTACAATGAGCTAGTTCAACTGAACAGGAGAGGGTCCCACCGATAGCAAGGTTGGTTCACAAACTCCCTAACTAAACTCAGGAGGCTCCTCAGGGTTATTTCCTTTATTACAGAAAAACTAAGGGCCCCCGCCACACCTTCCCAGGCTTTGCTATAAATGTGTGAGGCAGTTAACAACATCCTTCCACCAGAGTGCTTTCCACAGCATTGTCCTGCTTTGTAGGCCAAGCCCTCTTCAATGTACAACCAGCAGATTCTGGGTACCCCTCTACTCCTCTGCTTAAGGTCATTCTCAGTAAATCCTTTCACAGTTAACACCATGTGTCATTGGTGGTGTGGGTTACGCTATACCATGTACAAAGTGACATCCAGTGTGGTGAGTTCATTCATTCCAGTGTTACAGGATTTGGGGAGTAAAAAAATTAACCAGACTACTGCAATTGGAAAAGCTCACCACTAGGGCAGTAGCTGGTCACTAGCTAATCGGGATGGTCACTGACTAGATAGTTGGGAAAGTTTTATGTGCAGATGTGGAAGCTGTAGAGCACTCCATCTGCAGTTAAGGGCACCTAAAGAAGATAAGAATGATCAAAGAGTGAGCATTTTTACTAACTTGCAAGTCTTTTTGAACCATAGGAGGAGCAGCAATAATAGATTTTGCTAGAAACAGAGAGGCAGGGCATCTCAGCCCCCTACAGGACTCTGGTGCAGCTAATAGGGCAGTTGACTCCCTTGGACATAGGGAAAACACATCTAGAAGAGAAAGCATAATAGGCCCCCTTGGTGGTTCTATTAGAGGCACAGCAGTCAACCCTTCTAGATGTGAAATAGTTATTGTGTGGCATATCTAACAGGAGCCTGAGGAAAACATCAGCAGAAACACATGTGCTGGTGCACAAAAATAGAATTAGACTGTCTCCAGGGTGGCTATTATAAGTCTCCATAAAACCAGAGATATCTTGAGAGGTTTGAATGGTTAGTTTGCATAAAGCAAGCCGAATGGCCTGCTATGGGGAGACTTTCTTATGACTCCCACAGCAAGAGTTCTCTGGATTGACTAAGAATAATGGGGAAAGCAATCCTGTCTTGAACTGGGTACATGGTGGAATTGTATATGCTTAGCCCATGGAGGAGAGTTTGCAAAAGCAGTGGGTATAACTGGAGAACACAGGCTGTAGTCACCTTAGGATAGTTTGTTCTATTGGCATAGTTCTTTAGGGCCTGACGACATGGTGGGGGGAGGAGGAGGGCATGGAATTTCAGGCAATATGACTTTGACCCAGGAAATGCTGGATGATTTGATATGGGCAGGCCCTCCCCACAATTGGACAAATGGACAATGGCCTTGAACTTGCTCCTGTAGTCTGGAGTAAAGGGGTAAAGGGTCTGTTTCATCCTCAAAGACCAATAATAGGCCTATCTCTATTGGTGATCCAGAGAGTGAATAATTTTCTGCATTCTTATTATGGATATGGTCAAAGAGCCCCAAGGAGCTCTCCCTGTGCATTCCAGACACTGGATTGGAATGCAAACTCATCGCTATGTTAAATATGTAACTCCTTATCAAACCCAGCTACAGGAAGCTTTATTGACATCCCACTTTGAAGCATTGCCATAGAATCAGCTGAAATCAACAAAGAAAATTTCAAAAGCCCCCAAGGGCAGGGAATAGAAGGAAGGACATCCCGATGACTTGCATTACCAACCATCTTTAGTGGCTCACTTCTCTTTCTCATATCACTACTCCCCTCACCCCCGCACCCCCACCCCACCTCCGCTCACCTTCCGTCTTCCTTCCACCTTCCAATAAACTAACTGCATTTGAATTCTTGGCTCAAGGTCTGATTCTGGGAAACCAAAACCAAAATACCAAAGCCATCAACCTAGACACAGGAGTCATCAGAGAAAAGCCTGTGTCAACATGAATACTCGGAGATGATGTAACCAAATAAACATGTGCTGACCTTCTTCCCTATAAAAGAAAACACATCAGGAAATGTTTTAAAACTATTATTCCTGATACTCACAGAGCCAAATGGTCTGTGGGGCAACAGCACATGTCTCCACACTTCACCTCAGAGTCTGCTTGTCCCTCTTCCCCCTTCCAGAGCATAACTGAGGAGACAAACTGCAGCCCCGTCCCACAGTTACAGGGACTCTTTTTCTGACTCTTCTCCTGGCTGGCTTCTACGCATAGTTAAGTTCTCAACTACCACATAACACATCTCCCAGGAAGCCTCCCCTGGCCCCTTCCTTTCTCTCCCTCTTGCTCTGACAACACCCTCTACTTCCCGTCCGAGCACCCACGGCCTGTTTGTAAGTGACTCTCCACTAAGCTATACAGTTAGTGGAGGCAGGGACTATGTTTGTCTTTGGGTTTATCCTCAAAACATAACACAGGGTCTGGCACAGAACACATGCTCAAAGACTAATTTTTTCATGAATGAATCAATGAATAAATGCAGAGTTCCAATCCTGCTCGTTGTCTATGGTGATCTTTGATCCCATTCTCCTCCACTTACCAGAGCCACTGACCTAAACTCATAGGATATTTGCGTTACAAAGAACCCCAGAGATCCCACAGGAGGTCATTTCACAGATAGGAAAACTCACTCGGACCCAGTACATTACAAAACCAGGATTCAGAAAACCTGGCTTCTACCACTTTTAGATGAGTGACCTCGAACAAATCTCAAATTAATTCTCTTATTCAACAAACCGCCTGAATCTGTTTCCCCATCTATAAAGCTGGAATAATTGAATTTGCCTTACATACTTTAAAGAACAGTTTTCCTTCTTTCAGTATTTATTGAGCATTGACTAAGTGCCAGGCCCTCTGTCAGGGATTGAAAATATAACACTCAGCTCTCAGACTGTGTCCTCAAGGAGCTGATATCGGCAATGATCCAGTGAGATGAAGAATGCATCCTACAAAGGAGCAAATTGATATTTTGAAAGGCATGTTACCTGCCCAAGTTCACACGGCTAGTTACCAGCATAACCAAATTTCAAATGCAACTGTACTCTAAATAAAATTCTACCTTCCCATAACTAGAGTTTCAGGTTTCCCTCTCTCACCTACCTCCAGTATGAGGCTCATATACTCCTCCCTTTGCAGGATTTAGATTTCAGTATAGCTTTATATTTCAGTGTACAATTTTAGCAACAGGCTGGGTGGAGTGGCCAAAATTAGCTAAATAGTAAAGGAATAAAATATCAATAAGTACTGGCCACATTTAGTCAAATTGAATAGTTTCAATAATTTGGTTTCATGAAACTTGGGACCTCCAAAGATCCTGACCACTTCAAGCACTCCAGCTGCATATCATTAGTTCAATTTAATTCCATGCCATTCAGTAAGTCTTTATTGACTGCCTATGATGGCAGGACACTGCATTAAAATGGATGATGCAAGGATGAATGTGGAGGACTAAGGAGATCTATTAGGATTCATTTAAGTGAAAGCTACCGCCACACCTCATGTTAGATGCTGCCTGGTCAATGTTTGTTGAGTGAATGCGTGAAAGGATGAGTTCCCATATCCCAACCATATTTGCCTTTTAAAAAGAACAGATGGTGAGAACAGATGCTTATTTGAGTCCTACCTGTGCCACTTACTACTAGCTGTAACCTCGAGCAAGTGTGTAGCCCCTCTGAGTGTTTCCTCATCTGTAACATGATAGTACTGCATGCACCCCTTCCCCCCTTTTCTTTTCCTTTACAAATAGTCTTTTGAACATTCGCAGGAACCAAAGGTTTGAGAAAGTAAGAGGGAGTTCTGAGCTGGCTGGATTACTGACATATTTTAAGATTCTCTTCACACCCCTTCTTCCCAAGTGTTTGAGATTGGTCTTTGGGCGTGGAACCGGGACAGAGTCCTGTCTGCAAAGCTAACCTGCTCTGTGACTTTGGGCAAGTTCCTTCATCTCTCCAAGGTGTACTTTTTCCATTGATAAAATGAGAAAATAATTGTAACTAACTCAAAGGATTATTCTGAGGACAAAATAAGATAAAGAGGGAAAAGCTCCCCTCTCTGCTTGGCATATAGTAGGCATTCAATAAATAATAGTTCCCTTCCCTTCTTCTGCTTTCTCCTTGAGCTGCTTTAACACTAGCACACCCGGGCCTCATGGTTTGTAACTCACTTCTCTCCTTTCCATCAGGATCTTCCGTCCACATTTCGGGAATGCCACTTCCAGCACCACAGCAAACACAGTAGAAAGATCTTCCACTTGAAATCTACTGCCTGTTATAACCGGGGTGCAATCACCAACAGCACAGGAACCCCATCCTGAGCCAAGGACAGACCCTGTACCAGCTCCAGGTAATGAAAAGGAGAAGGATCACACCAGGCCCTCTTTAAACCCAAAGAGAACCAACACAGCTGTGCAGCAGCTAACAGCGTTCAGAGTAAACTTAAAGGGAAATCCCATCTCTTCGGGGATGGTGAAGCCACACCCAGGTCCCCAGAGACACTGTGTACATTCAAGGTGGATGGCTGCAGGAAGGTGGACTCATTGCTGAGCTCACAGTGCCACCTGGTGGAAATTCTATGCCACTTTAATTCCAGCTCCTTGAATCCCAGGGTCAAAGCCATCAGGTTCTGGAACTCAGTATTTCCATCAGGGACATCTTTTAGCGGTTTGTTCTCTAACCGTCAGTCTACTAAGGGAAATAGATCCATTACCCCTTTTCATGACTAGTCAAAAACGTATTTAACTGCCAATCAGACCTTCCCCACTGGGGAACTGTATAGTATGCCAAGTACAGGGCAACGCTCTGTTAATGTGCACCTGAGTCAAATCTTTGAGTTCCAAAGCTACTAATTTGCAGGTGGCCTAAAGAAATTCACTGCTTAACTTCCACATCTTCAAAATGGAGATAACTGTACTGATCTGTCAAGGTTTAGGGGAGACTTAAATCAGTTTCTGTATGTAGAACACCTTGAATTCAGTAAATATTTGTTCACTTCTTCCCTACTAGCATAAACTAATGTGAGCTCATTTTGTAAATAGCAAGGAAAGTTAATGCCGAAATAGTCTGTAGGTCCCAATTTTTGTAAAGATTTTTCAGGTTTTAATAACACCTTCCTATCACTGTCTTCATAATGCTCAGTCCCCTCAGAGGTCCCAGAGACCCAAGTTAAGAACCACTTATTAAGACCCTTTTATTTCCCTCTGTCTCACTATGATCGGCCACACAAGAATTTATGTAAGAAAGGGTGTATTTTTTCAAAGATTCAAACAATGATTAATGAAGAAAAGGTAACAATAAAAATGATGCAAGCACAGCCCTGACAACAGACCCCAGGTACTGGGTTCTAGGTAAGCCTGTCCCAACAAAGGGTTGAAAAAGACCCCAGGAAGAGGAAGATCTATATCGTAATGCAATTGTGGCTTCAACTGACAGAGTTAAGGCAAGAAGGGAATTCATCTCTCCTAAACTTTCATTTTACACAGGAGTAAACTAAGGCCCATGAGGATGGAGCTTTGCAAAGATCACGTAGAAATGAGTGAGAGAGTTGGGGACAAAACCCAGATCTCCTAAGTAGAGAGAGCACAACCCTTTGCTGTATAAAAGAGGAGGCGTTTCGAGTCAGCAGGGAAAAGAAGAATTAGCCAATAAATAGCTAACTGGGATAACTAGATGGCAATTTTAGAAAAGGAAATAAATTCCAGAGAGAGAAAAATAATTTACATACAAAAACAAATACAAATTAGTAAAATCATAGAAGTAAAATAAAAGAATGGGTTAACAGTTTTATAATCTTAGAGTGAGGAAACACCTTACTGAGTATGACATAAATCCCACAAATCCTATTTGACTACATTAAATGTTTATACTTCTGCACAAAAACAAAGCTAAAAGAACACAGAAAGTAAGAATATTGGTCATTTGTTTGCTAGACAAAGGGCCAATTTCCTTACTATAAAATTAGCTTTTACAAATCAATAAGGAGAAGTCATACAACCCAACAGAAATGCTAATGTCCAATAAGTAGATTTTAATATGCTCAATTACGCTCATAATTAAGAAAATACAAATTAAATCAACATTGGGATATCGCTTTACATCCCTATCAATTTGGCAAAATCATTAAAGTTTAATAATACTGTTGTCAGTGATGAGGGGGAAAAGGTACTTTTATATACAGTGGAAGTATAAATTGGTCCAAGCTTTTAGAAGAACAATTTGGGAAAGTCTACTCCCCCAACGCAAAGTACAAATACCAGCATCTTTTTTGATTTTATACACATATGCTCTCATGTCCAGAATTTCTTTCCTGAGGGCCTGCCCCAATTTTCTAAAAGTCCAAGGCTTCTCAGTAAAAAAGAGAGGGTGGCTTTTTGTGTGTGTGTGAGCCCTGTTCACAACTTCCAGCAAAAAGAGATCGGAAAAATTAGATGTGTCTCCTTCTATGGTTGCTTCTCATTCACCCAAGCTCTGACTCACTATGGAAGGCTTGTTCTGGAATATTCCTCAGATGCTTGCTGCCCACTGCTCCATGGCCGTTGTGGTCCCTGCCTGAGTCATTGGACTTTTTCGAGAGTAGGAGATGCCCACCTCCAAGTGTCAGCTCAGTGAAAAGGGCTCCTTGTCACACTGCGTCCCTTGAGGACAAAGCTCTTAGGTTTTGCTCACGTACCGCAGCTATTCCACTTCTACAGGCCTGGAGGATGCCTCATAGTGCCAGAGGTGCAGGGCCAGGGTCTGTCCTTCAGAAACTGGGAGTAGTAGAGCTAGCATCAGAGTTGGGAAACTGAAGGAATGGAAGAATTTTTACCACTTCACTATATGGCTTTCTGAACTACTTGATAATTTTTATAATGAGCATGCCCCGGAGGATTTGGGGTTGGTGGAAGCAGTGCCCAGAGTGTGATGACAGATCTGGACCCTACCAGAATGGCTGGTGTGAAATCCTGTTCTATATGCCAGTGGTTCTTTGAAAATCTACAAGCTCTTGTGTTACAGCCAGACCAAGGTTCCACTCAAGTGCCACAGGCTCAGCTGTTCTCTCAGCTCTCTGGGGGCCACTTCCTAGAGAGCAAGTGAGCACAGGACGTCAGGTTCTGCACACTCATTACTCTTCCCCACTAACAAGCCATAGTGAGAGCCACCAGTATCCACCCCAAAAGCTCTCCCTAACTCTGAATCTCAGTGAAAAGAGGAGTGCACGAAGGACAGGGGAGAGAAGTAGAACGCCCTCCCTCCCAGAGAGACTTCTTATGTCCATTGGCCCGACCCCTCCCCAGGGCTTCCCATTGGCTCCATTCTGCATATTATTTAGGGCAGGGACCCAACCTGGTATACATCTGCAGATTTGAGATGTGTCCCTCGAGAGAGCAGCTGGCAGCTGCTTTCACTGAAAAAGAAGAAAACAGTACATCTACAGTAGGGCTCTACCTATACCAGACATGTGATTTGTCAGAATTTATCTTACAGAAATATTTGAACAAGTACAAAAGGATAGCCATTGTAGCATTGTTCATAAGAGCAAAAAACTGAAATGAACCTAAATGTCCATAAATATGAAAATGGTTAAATAAATTGTAGTCTATTCATACCATCACGTGCCATGTAGCATTAAAAGCAATGAGTATGGTTACTGATGTGGAAAAAATGTGCAAGATTCTTCAGTGAGAAAAAAATCATACGGCAAAGCAGTGTTATACTATCCTCCTTTATCATTTTTCAAGAGATTCTCTATAAAAATAATAAACATGATATGCCAGGCACTCTGGGTGCTTTACCTATATTAACTCTTTTAATCCTCAAAACAACCCTCTGGAGTAGATGTCCATTTTACGTGCTAGAAAACTGAGGCATAGGGAGGTTATACAACAAGGGAAAGCTCAGACAACTAGCAGACCCTAAGAGTTATCATGGGAAAACAGGCACCCTGGCTTCCGAGTCTAACATCTTAGTACCATTGCATTTTTCTCTATAGGTGGGTATGCCTACACTTGTTTAAAAAGAAATCCAAGAAAACTTTTAATACTAGTTATTTGCAAGAATCAGGGTTAGGAAACTGAAGGAATGGAAGGAGAATTTTTACCCTTTCACTATATGGCTTTCTGAACTACCTGACAATTATAATGAGCATGCATTGCCTTCACAATATATGTAACACATACACACAACATATGTAAATACTCATACAAATACACATGCATATATTTGTGTAGAATGAGTCTCTAGACTTGGACTGACGTCATTATCTGTCTTAGACCTAATCCCACTCATATTCCCTGAACTGATTGGGTAAATTCCTACTCATCTTTTATTCATTCGTCCATTAACAGTAAACCTCCTCAGCTACCAGATCTGATCATTGGATGCACTGTCCTGCTTAAAATCTTCAATGACTTTCACCTGCCCTGACAAAGTCTGTGATTTAGGCCCTCCACATCCTCAACCCTTGGCACTTCATACTCAAACTTTATACATTGGCAACACTAAACTGTTAGTATTCCCTGCTCACAAATTTCTGCCACTTGCTTCCTTTCTGTTCCCTCTTCCTGGATTGCTCCTATCCAGCCATCCACTCCCACTCTCATTTGTTGTACTCTAACTCATCTTTTAATGACTCTTCAAGAAGTACTCCAGCCTGGACGCTGTCCCCACTCTCAATGATGCACCTCGCCATCAAGAATGAGTTTTGTGCCCTGTGTCCTGCTCCCATATACCCTGTATCTCAATCCTAGATTTTAATTGCCTGATATGTGTACCTGTCTCCTGTGAGCTCCACGAAGGTTCTGTGCTCATCTTTGCTTCTCAGGCAATTAGCATAGGACTTGGCATAGTATAGATGCTAAGGAATATTTGGGAACTAGTAGAGAATATTAAAAGAAATAGCTTGCCTGTCCTATGCCTGGCATTAATCTTAACACTTTACATATATTCGCTCTCAGTTAACCCTCACAGAAGCCCTATGATGGAAGAACTACAATTAGAGTTCCAGCCAAGAGGCCTTGTAAAGGCACAGGGTGATTACATCATTTACCTCAATTCACACAGAGATCCAGGCATGTGACCCCGAGCTACAGCTACCGGCATGTCTTGAATGGAGAGCTAAGTGCTCCTCGTCTCCAGCCCCACCCTAACCCTAATGACTCCCTAAGCTCTAATTTAGGAACACATCAACGTGAAGCTTGTATCTTAGGGCGTACACACAGGTGTCATTTCTTTGTTCCATCAAAGCTCCCAAAGGGGAAGTCAGATATTGTTCATTTGTGTTATCCCAGTGATCATCCAGAGCCTAGAATTTAGGAGTTGGCGCTAAGGTGAGTATTTTCTGAAGAAAGAAAGGAAGGGAGAGAAGGAGGGAGGGAGGGAGGGATGGTCCCACCATCCCCCCGCCTTTGTACATGTCAGTGGGCACACCCACGCACGCACATCTCAGATCTCACTTCTTCTGAGTATTTCAGTTTTCAGGGGGATAAAACAACTTTAAAACAGCATCTCAGACTCTTTCCTTTGTTTTTTCTTTATAGAGAGAATAGGATGGTCCTACTTTCTCTCTCCCATAATTCCCAGTGGCATCAAAGCGCCTCAGAATTGACACTGCAGCGCCACCTTGTGTTCAAAGACCGTTATGTCACCCCCAGTTAAACTGGAAACAAGTGAAGTCTCCTTTTTGGTCTGGTGAACGTTAATGATCTCTCTCTCTCTCTCTCTCTCTCTCTCTCTCTCTCTCTCTCTCTCTCTCTCTCTCTCTCTCTCTCTCTCTCTCTCTCTCTCTCTCTCTCTCTCTCTCTCTCTCTCTCTCTCTCTCTCTCTCTCTCTCTCTCTCTCTCTCTCTCACACACACACACACACACACACACACACACACACACTCTCTCTCATATACACCCCACCCCTTTATAAAATACCATTCTATGATGGACACAGTGTGCTCTGTTTACATTCCCCATTAGTAAAGAACATGTCACCCAGCTGTAGATGTGGACAGCTGTGGACAGCCTTCACTTGTCAGCCACAGGAATTGCTTCTGCTGCAGAAAGCTACCTCATCCAAGGTCACGCCCTTCCCAAGGGTGATCCACATATAATGAAACATACAGTGGTGTAAAGACCTAGCAATCTCAGCCCAACACCTCTGAAGGACCATTCTCACTCCAGAGCTCCCCCAGGGCTGACTGAGGCTGTCACTGGGCCTGCACTGCAGCTCAGCTTTGCCCTCTGCCTAGTCTTGCTTCCTGTCCCTCTCTTCCATAGGTGTCAATCAAAAGCACACTCCTTAATAACCATCCTGCACGCTAAACTCCACCACAGAATCTACTTCTGCAATACTGTGCCTCTGAAATGTGGATGCAACCCTCTTTATTTATCTATTTAGGAAACATGTGCTGAGCCTGCATGTATTATGGAATAAATTAGGTCTAATTCTCTACTTCTGTAACCTGTAGCTCAAACTATAGAAGGCAGTTTGAGCTACCTATAGTGGGAGTAGTAGCCTCCCACCTACACCCACTTATCCATGGAGCATACATTCCAAGACCCCAGTGGATGCCTGAAACCACGGATTGTACTGAACACTACATATACTATGTTGTTCCCTGTATGTACAGTAAGTCCTCACTTAACATCATCATAAGTTCTTGGAAACTGTGACTCTAAGCAACATATAAAGAAACAAATCTTACTGTGCGCTAATTAATATAAATGAGAGTTAAGTTCCTACGGCATACTTCTGGTCACAAAAACATAACCCAACTTTTAAATAAAGACCCAAAACATTCCTAATATTAAATACTGAAATAAATATGAGCTGTACATATAGTCAAGAAAAATAATAAAAACAAAGAGGATTATTTTCTAAACCACTTATTGCAGTTTAGGGTCACAGCAGCTCAGGGCATGAGGCAGGAACCAATCCTGGACCAGACGCCGCCATTTCATCTCCGGGCGTGCTCACACACACTCACTCAGACCGGAACACTGTACACACGCCAGTTCACCTCACATACACATCTTTGGGATTTAGGAGGAAACAAGAGCACCCAAAGAACACCCATGCAGAAATGAGGAAAACGTGCAAATCCACACAGACAATGATCCTGGCTAGAGGTCAATTTTTTTTTTCTCATCAACATTATAATGAAACAATATGGAATAAAACAATGTTATTCAAGGACCTGGTGTACATAGCTATGATAAAGTTTAATTTCTAAATTACACACAGTAACAGACTGACGATAACTAATAAAATAGAACAATTATAACAACATGTTGTAATAAAAGTTATGTGAATATGGTCTCCCTCTCTCTCTCAAAATATCTTAACTATACTGTACTCACCCTTCTTCTTCCGATGATGCTGTGAGATGATAAAATGCGTAGGTGATGAGATGAAGTGAGGTAAATGACAGGCATTGTGACGTAGCTTTAGGCTATTGACCTGATGATACCTATGTAACAAGCACTTTACAGCTTCTCTTTGGCATATTAGAATTGCCAACATCACTATTCTTGCACTTTGGGGCCATTATTAAGTAAAATAAGAGTTTCTTGAGCATAAGCACTGATACCTCTACAGTCAACAGTCCATCTGATGACCAAGATGGCGGCTACTACAGGACTTACCGGCCGGGGGCGTCTATGGCGTAGATAGACTGGACAAAGGGGTGGTTCACATCCTGGGCGGGGCAAAGCTTGATGGTGCGAGATTTCATCACACTACTCAGCATGCAATTTAAAATCTAAAAATTGTTTAATTCTAGAATTTTCCACTTAACATTTTTGAACCCTGGTTGACCATGGGTAACTGAAAGCAAAACTTCACGTAAGTGGGGACTATAGTCTAAATGCACTTCTTGATTCTGTCAGCTGGTTCATAGGCAGGGAGACTACAAATAAAACAGGTGAATCAGTTAATAGTATTAAACTCCTCTTTGAGGTCCTGGAGTAACAAAAAGAAATAGAACATCAGGGCCATGTAATCTTATATTTTATCAATGTCATGTGACCTGCCACTCATGGAAAAAAGGGATGGCTATTTCCCATATATATTTAAAGAGAACATTTTGAACATGTTTATTTAAGTTGGGAGGGGGGGCTTTCCTGTGGCAGTATTTCATAACTCCCTTCTGGCTTTAGCCCCTTTCCATACCGCAGCAATTAAGGGCATTCTTAGGGAGGTATCAGCTGCCACCAATATCCTGACTCCAAATACAGAGACGCAGGTACTAGGAGTTTCCAACCTACCTTCTAAATGTGAGCTCTCTGCATATTGCATCATGCATTTCAACATCAGGGCAACAAATCATCTTCACTCACTTCAATCAACTTCACTTCACAATTCACTCAATATTGTATCACCCAGAGGGAAGAGAAAGCCGGGCATTCTAAGGGTATGCATGTTGTCACCAGTAGCTCTGAATAGCTAACAAAATGCAGAACTACAAGGGCTATAATGCCCCTGAGTGAACACCTGGTATTCTGTCTGTCCAGCACCTGTACACCTTCTACATCTGAGGTACGTCAGTCTCTTCTTCTGGGAAATACTCTCCCCCTGCTCTAACCACATGGCTCTCACAGAAGTTATGTGTGTACATGATTCCATCTCCTCCACCAGCACCACCACTGGGGAGAGACCCCACCTGTGGGGACAGAGTCCCAGAGAGCAGTTTCCAGGCTCTCAGCCTCATGTGGAAAGGTGCTGGCTCAGGTAGTAGATGGCCATCAGAGTGACTAGTTGGCCATCAGCTGTTACCAGTTAGCCATTAGCCACTGATACAACTGCTGTGGCAATGTTGGTTGGTTGGTTGGTTGGTTGGTTGGTTGGTTGGTTGGTTGGTTGGTTGGTTGGCAGAGAAGCGGACGACAGGTTGTGGATCGTGTGGCTCCTGTGTCTCCAACCCAGCCACCAGCAAGAATGTAGTGGTATGACTCCCCTACCTATGGCTCCATGGGTGTTCCTTTCTGGATTCACCATATCCTGCATTCTTGTGTGGGGAGCAGGACTAGAGACCCTGCATGATACCACCCAACAAAAGAAGCGTGGCTTTGCCAGACCCTGCAAGAGAACCACAGCAGAGTGCACCTTAGTAAGAAATAAATATGTGAAGTAGTAGGAGCTAGTTTAATTACACTCTAAACAAGTTGCTCATCCCTCTGGACCTTCTTCATTTGGAACAAGAGATAAAATAGTAGCCATGTGATGGCCTACTATGTGTCAGGTGCTATGCTTGAACTTCACTTACACTGCTGTACATATTCCTCTCAACTACTCAGCAAGGAAGTCATTGAGTCCCATTTTACAAATGAAGAAGTGGCGGCTCAGAGAGGTTAAATAACTTGCCCAAGGTCACACAGCTGAGAACGGGCCAAGGTCATATATATATTTGTGTAATTGAAAAGCCCAGCCTTTTACCCACATATTGGGGTCTCTTAGTAGCACCACACAGGTTCTTAAAAGAGCACATGTGAAAGCCCCTGCCAGTACAGTGCCTGCACATCACAGGCACTGAATAGATTCTAGAAGAGAATGAAGTTAAAGTAGAATAGTAGCTGTTCAATGAAAATTTACACAATGGATAGCACAGCACAGCCCACCACCATCACGTATTCAAATCTGTCAGTGAATATGGTTAACCTACAATGAAAATGGAAGAGGTAGGAAGTGTTCCCTTTCCCAGATTGCCTCCCACAGAACGGTTCTGTCCAAGTGGCAGTTTCAGGTGCTACCTAGACCCAAGCATCTGATAATTGTTCCATCACACCAGTTCTTTGATTCAATGAACACCATTGCTTCCTTTGCCTCAGGCGAGAAGTTTGTAGACCCTCCTGTATTTTCATCATACCCCTCTGCTCTGTGATTTGTGCTTTTAGAATAAATGACCTGTTCCTCAGTCACTGATTGCCTGAATTTCTGGAATTTCTTCTGTGGTCACAGAAAAAGTCAATGCATTTTCCCTCACCCCCATCTCAACTTCCTTCCACAGTGAAACCAAAGCAGCGAGGCCTAGAGCAATCATATTTTATTGACAGGTTTATGCAACCCATGACAATGAAGCTTCTCTTAACTAACCTAAGAAATAAAAATAGTGAAGAGAATCATATTAATGGTCCACAACCAGCATATCTAACGCCTGGTGGGGATCATTTTTTAACACCCCACCTTCTCCATAAAATAAATTTATTTTCAGTAATAGTCATGAAATTAAACAAATAATCAGAATGATCAGACAAGGAATGCAAGCAGTGAAAATTTTCCTTTTTGGCACTGTATATATATTTACGACCATAAAATAAAAAACTGAAATAAATATTAAGGTAATAAAAGGGAAAAGTATAGGTTAATACTTTATGTTTACACGCGCTTTTTCTTTAAAGGCGAGAACAGTTAACACATAGAGAAATGCTTCCAAGAGCGTGAACTCCACAATGTTCCAAGGGTGATTTGCACAGAGGATAGAACTGAAGGAACTCCAGTTCTGTTTCTTTGTCTTTCAGTCACTGTGCTGTCCATTTTTATTGGGAATCTACTGCTAAAATGCAGAAATATGGAGGAACATGGGGAACTGTGCCCAAAATAGGCTGGAACGATTCCATACCAATATTAATTTTCTTTCCAAACCCACATGTCTAGCTGAGTCTGCATGTGGTGGGAATGACTGAATAATTGAAAGGTCTCCAAATTAACTTCCATGTAAATTATAATTTTTAATAAAGGATAAGTAATAAAATGTACTAGATGAAGCATACATGTTCAAAATTGTTCAAATCAAAATTATCAAATTTGTGTACCAAAATTATTCAAATGCCACAATCCCCACACCAAAAGTCTTCCCTCCCCTCTCCCCAGGGACAAGTGTTTTGTAACTGACATTGTTTAGAATTGCTAGCTTATGGTAATAATAGTAAAACAAAAAAAAATTTCCAGACAACTTTATTACTGTTTATAAATTCTCCACAGAAAATGCACGCTTTGCTTACACAAGCAGCAGTCACTCCAACAGCCCCAACGTTGGTACCCCACTGTTATGGGCTACTGTTCTTAGATTTCTGCTGTGTGCCCCAAATAGCGCTATACACTTATTAAATATATTAGCTCATTCAATTCTTACAACGGTTGAGTGAGTTACACTCGAGACTGTGCACACCACACAGTGAAGCCTCGATAAATGTTTGTTCTCTTCTTGATCATCATTAATCTCACTTAATCACTTAAAACCAAGTCTCAAATAGGCTAAGTCACTTACCCAATATGACCCAGCCAGTTAATAACAGAACCAGAATTTAAATTCCAATCTACTTGGAAAAAGCAAGTTCTGTCCACAATGCCATTTGGTAAATATTTGCAGGCTCAAAATTGTATAGCAGAAAAAGTAGCTTCCTACTTGACAGTGATTCAACAGATTCCAAAAACTTCTGACTGCAGTTAATTTCCTCTCGCACTAATCTTTCATAACACCTGACTGGGATATTTTGATTTATAATAAGAAATATGTATTTGGTCTTTGTCATTATTTCTGACAGAGCTCCTAAAACCCTTGGAATTTCCTAAGTGATGAGAGCTAATCTAGGTGTCTTTTGTTATGTCAATGAGGTGACTTCTGGAAAGCACCTAGAGATGGGAGCTGGTTGCCAGGAGGAACCAATCCGGTGAGTAGAGGAATGGAACTTTCAGTTCCACACCTGATGTTCATAGAGGGGAAAGGGCCTGGAAGCTGAATCAATGTCCACTGGCTATTGGTTTGATCAAGTATGCCTATGTGATGAAGCCTCCATAAAAATCCAAAAGGACTGGGTTCAGAAAGCTTCTGGGTTGGTGAACACATGGAGATTCAGGGAGAGAGGTGCAGATGGAGAGGACATGGACACTCTGTGTCCTTTCCCATACATTGCCCTATGCATGTCTTCCATCTAGCTATTCCTGAGTTCTATTCTTTTATAATAAACTGGTAATCTAGTAGGTAAAATGTTTCTTTGAGTTCTGTGAGCCATTTTAGCAAATTAATTGTACCTAAGAAACGGGTCCATGGAAAGCTTTGATTCAGTCATAAATATAGGTAGCAACCTGGGCTTGTGACATGATAGGGCTTGGGGGTGGAGGAGTCAGTCTTGTAGAACTGAGCCATTAACCTGTGGGATCTGATGCTTTCTATCACCAAGTAGATAGTATCAGAATTGAATTGAATTTTAGGACCCCAACCTGGTCCTGAGAATTACTTGTTGATGTGGGAAACCCAACTCCCAAACACACACATGGAATTGGTACCAGAGCCTATTTATTGACATTCAGTCATTCATCTCACTTTTCGGTTTTAAGAAACACGAATAACATTTATTAGAGTTTGAAGTTAAATATATCTGTGACGACTGATAAATGTGTGTGTCCCCCACAGGCTGACAGCTGCAAGAGGACAGGGTGAAGCCACACTTGCTTTGTCCCCAGCACCTACCATCCGTCCTCAAACGTCATAGGCGCCCAAAATGCATGAGTTGCATGAATAAAAAATGAGTGACTGAAAGAGTTCTTTCGGGTATATTTTCAGATTAAATTGGGTCCTCATAACAGGACCATGAGGTGACATTTTTAAATGAAAAACAATTAACATTGAAAAGAATGGAAGCTTCCAATCCAAGGTTCTTCACTTAAATTGCTTTCTTGACATTGCCCTCAATTCCAGACCCTTTGACCTTCCTTCAAACCTGTCTGGTACTCTGCATTGATCCACTGCCTGCCTCCTTGGACCCTATGCGTTTAGCTGTAGTTTCCTTGTCTGGATTCCCATCCCTGAGGACAGGGATGGTGTCTTGTGATTTTGCAATCCCATCACTTAGCACAATATTTTATGTATGTATTATATGTTACACGTGGTATATAAAAAATAAATACATGTATAATAAGTACAAGTATATGTATAATAAATAACAAAACAGTCTGAATTTGAGTCTCAAGTTTGCCTCCTCTTAGCTGTGTATCCTCGCACAAGTTAAACACCCTGAGCCCAGTTTACTCATCTATAAAGTGGGGATAATACCTCATTGTAAAGTTTCTGTAAAGATTAATAGTGCTAGAATGTGTAGAATAGAGCCTAGTGAGAACCCAGCAAATGATGAATGCTTATTTTCCCTGCCCTGTTCGGCGGCAGGCACAGAGGACCTTCTAACGATAGGTTTAGACGCTTATCAATTCCTGCCTCAGTTCCTGAGAAACTTGGCCATGGGTGATGACCCTTTCCACTCCTGCAGTTGCTCCTCCTTTGCTAAGTCTGGCACCCAGCGTTCTGGGGTGACTCCTGAAGCCAGGTCACTAAAGTGACAACCACCCTGTGTCACACCCTCCAATGCCCATTTTGTTCTGTTGTATATCCCCCTGCTGATTCTTGGTTTCTGCTAAGCCTGACTCTGGTTTCTGCTCTACTCTGCTCTCTGTGTGTCTCCTGACACACCCACTAAAATGGGAATCCATTTAGCAAATCTCATTGCAGTGGTAGAAAATGGGTAAAGATAGGCCTGTCTTTAAGGAGCTCACGACCTAGTAGTGGGGACAGCGATGTACCCACTACTATACGAGCTGTGATCCATGTTCCCACAGAGAAACTGCAATTCAGAATGGTACGTGCTGATAGGGGGATGTGAAGGCACCCTGAGAAACCTGAGGACAGGGTGACCACAGCCTTCTTACCCTGTCTATCTATTCTGAGAACTCTGTGTTGTAAGCACACTGAAGCCTTGTGGGGGCGGGGGAATCAGTGAACTTTGCTCTTTTTAATGTAAAGAAAAATTTTCAGATGGGGGCCCAAGCTAAAAAGAGGATCCTGACTCCCACTGGGTAGAAACATGGCACAACTGTTAATATTATTGACACAGTAGCTCCAGGCTTTCATCCTCAACCCCAATCTGTCACGTTCCCCAAGAGGAGAAAGAGCCCCCAAATGGGCACAAAAGCAGAATAGAGATGTCAGGACATAAATAGGCCTCCAGGATAAAAGACAGTGTCTGATGGGACTAGACAAGTCCTTTCTTGGTCTCTTCCATATCTCTTTATGTTTTGAATCTCTCTCTCTCTCTCTCTCTCTCTCTCTCTCTCTCTCTCTCTCTCTCTCTCTCTCTCTCTCTCTCAGCCTTGTACCTAATACAGCTTAGATCCTTTAAAGATAATAACATGGCAGACACTAGAAGGAAAGTCAAAAAGGGCAGGCTGCTCAGACTTGCCTCTAGTCTGGACAAAAGGAGACCTCAACACTCTTAGGTAGTTTGACCCAACTAGGGTAGGACTTACAAAGGAATTTATGGATCACAGCTCATGTGTAAGAAAACTATTAAAAGAGCAAGAAATAAACTTCTATTGTGTTGAATCATTATGTGTGTGAATCTTTTTGTTACCCGAACCTAGCCTACACACACTAATTTTAAAACTGACTACAATACAAAGCAGAATGAAATAAATGTTAGGTAAAGATATGAGTCATGTGCTTAGAAAAGAACAGATGAAGAAATGATGATATTTTCTACTTAATATGTATTGCCTAGCACATCAGATTGTAGCCTCACAATAACACTGCTGAGTACATTTAATCTCCTTTATATAGCTCAGAAGACTGAACTTTTAAAAGTTAAGGAACTTAAATCTGTTCGTCTTTACAGCACACCATCACAAACCTAACTATTAGTGGAAGGGGATACAAATTAAGTGCCACTTCAAAACCTATAGTCTTTCCATACCATGTTACCCCTTGTTGTGCAGGTCAAAAATGGTTTGACAGGTCCTGGTATTTGAACTGGACCTGAGACAATGAGTAGGGTATATAAACTAGGTATTGGAAGCAGCCTAAGGTATCCCACAGATATCACACTTGTATGCAAATTAAGCCATGCAGGAGTGACCCAGAATTATATCATGGTGGCTATAATATTGGAAATAAAGTTTGTTCAATACATAAAGTGCCTTTCTGGAGAGCTAATTAATTCTTAATTTGAGCATGAATATTTTCTTCTCTATTCAGGTACACAAGTCACTGGGGTGATGGGCCCATCCACCATCTGTCTGGGTAAATAATAACTGCCAAAAATCAGGGGTTGAAGCTCTTAGCAGAGTGAGGACACTCTAGCCTTGGCAGTTGGCTTGAGCCTTCTCATGTAGAACACACCAATTAAGGGGACTATTAGGCTTCCATTAGATCCCAGTGGGATTCATTAGAAGAAAATCTTGTAGAATATATCATCCCAGAAAATGTATTTAGATAATCCAGAGGAGTGCTTTAATTAGGGTATTAAAAGCTCATTGAAGTACATTCCAGAATGGAATTGTTTCTGTCAAAACTACATAGATATCACTGTTCCAGGACAAAAAAAAAGGACATGCCAGTGTCCTCTGCCCTCCTTTTTAATGGGCAGGTGGCTGCAGTGATTTACGTGTTAATTACTTCAGGTTCAAGTATGTAAGAGTAATTTTCCTTGAGTCTTTCCTGCCATGATTAACCCATACCCATATTATAGATTTCAATTCTTCCTCCCGGTGTTGCAAAGCTGTGAAGTCATTGGCAGCCTGGATCCCAAAACAAAATCCATGTTCAAGGTCAGCCTTGCACTGAAGTTCTGTGTATCCCTTCCAGATTGTGAGCACAGCACAAGCTGTATCATATAATGCTCATACCAACCTAGTGTCTAGTATATTGTGGTATAACATGAAATCTACAGCTGCTTTGGGCAGTGGAAGAATATTCTCGAAAGAGCTTCAGCTTCATTGCATGGGTTCTATCTTGCCCCAAGCTTCAACCTCTACCTTCGAGTGAGGTTGAGGTCACATAATGGTCAAAATCCAAATTTTACTCTTTCCTTTCTCCACTTGTATATGCAGAACGTGAGCTTCTGCAAAGTAATTGCACAGTCTTTCTAAGAATTCCCAGAAGATGTCTAACCTGTGCTCAGGAACAAAGCCAGGCAACTACTATGTGGGGGCCACAGTCCCTCTCCTCTTCCCACCCCCCTCCTCCACCCTCCAAGGCATTCAGACCCAGAACCAGTGGGGACTGGATGAGGAAACAAACTGAAATAGCAGGCACCGCACTGTACTCAAGCTTGCCTTCCAACCTACTACCAAGACCACCTAGTTGGGTCTAGTTTATCCAACCTGGCTCCTTTTCCCCTCAGGGTAAGGTTGTTTTAAGAAGGCTCCTCAGACTCCCCAGAAAACAGGCTTCTGATGAGCCAGGCCTTCCTGGGCAGCACAGAGCTGTGTGTTCTCAGACGAGTTCAGGCTGGTGTTCTTTTCACACACTCTCACACAACATGTACTTAACTTCATATCATTTATCAGAGCCCACGTCATATATTTATTGTGTGATTAATTAATTAAAATATGTGTCACCAGTAGACTATCAGCTCCCGGGAGGAAGTGACTATCTGCATTTACTCTCACTATTATATTCCCACTGCTCAGCACAGAGCCTGGCAAAAGAAGTCACTCAATAAATATTTCCTGAGTGGAAAGGCTCAAGCTTAGCATGCTTCCTTCTCCCTCTCCCCTTCCCTGGCTTCTAACTGCTTATGCTCTAGAAGACTACATAGTTAGGTGAGGCATTATTGTAATGAGGAAAGAGAGCCCCCTTCTGTTAAAAAATTGAGCTACTGGTTAAATTATTCGGCATTATTACTTCTTAGGTGCCAAGTACCATCTAAGCATATTCTCTCATTTAATTCTCAGAATAATACTATCAGGTACATTTTATTACTGTGTTTCCCCGAAAATAAGACCTAGCTGGACCATCAGCTCTAATGTGTCTCTTGGAGCAACAATTAATATAAGACCCGGTCTTATGTAATAATATAATATAACATAACGTAACGTAACGTAACGTAATGTAACGTAACATAACATAACATAATATAATATAATAATAGTATAATATAATACCGGGTCTTATATTAATTTTTGCTCCAAAAGATGCATTAGAGCTGATGGTCCAGCTAGGTCTTATTTTCAGGGAAACATGGTATTATCCATATTTTATAAGAGACCCAAACCACAGAAATGAAGTAACTTGCTCAAATAACAAAAACTACTAGGTGGTAGAGGCAGGAGGCTCAGCTCCCATTTTTGCACATTCTTTGATTCAAAAGGTCTGCTACAGAGTGGTTGTCCTAAATGTACTTAGCCACATCTGAATTGACCCTGCTGGAAAAGTTTGTGGAGAATAAAAGTTGAAGCCAGTTTGTGAGGAATTTTAGAAAGTTATGGTGCAAAGACCCTTTGTTTTCTTAGACCCAAGGCCAGAATAAATGGATTATGGTAGTGACTGTGACACAAAACCCAGCATACAACAGAAAGGTTTTCCTAACAGTTACAGTAGAGGAGATCAGTGACAACAGAGAGTCTCCTACACCCCCAGTCAGTAGAACCTACAATGATGGCACAGTGGGACCTCAGAGGTGAATCCAATTGTTCCAGCAAAGGTCCTAATGTCACAAAGCAATGCCACACAGTTAGGCAGCCAGCAGCAATAAGTGAAGACAAGCTTCAACTTTGTGCCAGGCAGTGTATAGGAAGACAGTTGGTGGGTGAAAAGAGGGAGGGGGGATGATATAGAACAAAGTCACAGTTCCTGCTCTCAAGCAATCCAGAGACAGCCATGAAAACCCACAAGTGCAATATCATGTGGCAGGTAAGGACATGCGGTGGTTCACAAACTCCAGGTGCATCAGAGCCATGTGAAGGAAGTATTAAAACAAACGGCTAGGCCCACCCTCATTGGCTATATATTAGTTTTCTATAGCTGATATAACAAATCACCACATTTAGTGGTTTCAAACTGCCTTGGGTATAATCTGGGGAAAAAATTTTGTTTCAACTCACTTCTTGAAGTCAAAATAATTTTTATTATTTTATTTATCTTATTTGCTGCTTTCACTGGTTATTCTATTACTTTTATCTGTATTTTCTCTCAGTTCTTTGAAAATAATTAAATTTAAATTTGTCAAAATGAAGTCAAATCAGAAGTCTGTAATTTCCCCTTTATTGAAATGTTCCACACCATCTTTTGAAGATACAGTTTAAATACAGTACTAAAGTTTAAGCAATTAGGCTATTCACATTAAAACAGGGGAGAAATGTCAAGTATGTTCAGAATTATATATGCTTTTAAAAGATTACCAAGTAGGTAATCCAAGATGCAGGAGTAGATAAACACTGTGCTTGTCTCGTCTCGTGAACACATCAAAATTACAACTAATTTATAGAACAATCAACCTGGAGAACCATCTGAAGTCTAGCTGAACAGAAGTTTTATAACTAAGGATATAAAGAAGCCATATCCAGACTGGTAGGAGGGGCGAAGACACGAAATGGGCTGGTCCCACACCATGTGTGGTGGTTGAAAATCAGGAGAGATATCTCAGCCACAGAAGTTCCCCACGATGGAGCAAGGGACCCCCAAACCCCTACACCAGCTCCCCAGCCCAGAGTCCTGGTTTCAGGAAGAGGAGACCCCACAATTTGGAGTTTGTGAAAAACAGTGGGAATTCCTACCATCCAGGTAGGATGGAAGGTTGCAGGAAACACAGACTCCTCCTAAAATGCAGGCATTCACCCTGAGCTCCAGCAGAGACGGTGACTCTGGCAGCATTAGAGACATATGGGGAGAGACTTGAGTCGTGTATCTTCAGGGCAAGGATTAGATAGACAGTCCCCATTTTTCCTGTGTGGGGGGGCTTTGCTCCAATGCAGTGGGCAGGCAGGCACCATCTTTCCTATGTTGAGCCCACCCCCACAAGCCAAATCTAAATCTGATTGTCTTGGTGAACCCACTGCTCCACCCCATTGACTCACTGAAAGTCTCCCTCACCCAACTTGCATACCTCAGGAGACTATGTCAGTGGATGACCCTTATGGGAGCTGGCAGGTAGCAGCAAGCCTCAGAGTGTCCTGGCTTTTTGCTACCCTAGATGTGGTACTGGTGGCAGCCATCCTTGATTTGCCGCGTGGTCTCTCCCACCCACCTCTAGGTACAGCACAGTGACCAACTGTGAATTGCTTTGTACCTCCTACAAGCTGCTTCCCTAACAGTCACAGGCAGTGGCTGACTTGGGCCTGCACCAAAGCCTCTCCCAAGAAGCCCCAGAACCAACATACTTGGAGGTTGGCTTCAGACCACAGCAGAGAACCACCCAATTAGCCCCACAAGAGGCACATACAAAGGGTGGTCTCAACAGACATCCAAGCCCACTGGGGTAAATCCCACTCCATGTGTTAAGCCCCCCACACAGCGGCCTGTAAACTGTGCACATGGCCAAACCCCACAGTCAGTCAATATGAGGGTCAATACCACCCTTTGACATGCCAACAGCAATCAAGGCTCAACTACAACAGGAGGGCACACACAATCCACACAAGGGACACTCCTGGAGCACCCAGCCCAGGTAACCAGGGAGATTGTGCCACAGGACCCCACTGTACCCCTACTACATAAGGCCATCCAACAAGACCAAGAGACAAAGCAGCCCTACCTAATACATACAAACAAATACAGAGAGGCAACCAATATGAGGAAACAAAGAAATACATCCCAAATAAAAGAACAGAAGAAAACTCCAGAAAAAGAACTAACCAAATGGATGCAAGCAACATACCAGATGCAGAGTTCAAAACATTGGTTATAAAGACGCTCAAGGAACTTAGTGAGAACTTCAACAAAGAGGTAGCAAGCATAAAAAAGGACATAAAAACCAAAATAAAGAACCAGTCAGAAGTGAAGAATACAATAACTGAAATGAAGGATGCACTAGAAGGAATCACCCACAGACTAGACGGAACAGAGGATCAAATCAGCAATTTGGAATACCAGGTAGCAGAAAACACTCAATTGGAACAGTAAAAAGAAAAAAAGAATCCAAAAAAATGAGGATAGTTTAAGAGATCTCTGGGACAATACCGGCTTAACAATATTCGCATCATAGTGGCACAAGAACGATAAGAGTGAAAGCAAGGGATTGAGAACTTATTTGAAGAAATAATGACTGAAAACTTTCCTAACCTGGTGAAGGAAATAGACATACAAGCCCAGGAAGTGTAGAGAGTCCCAAACAAGATGAACCGAAACAGGCCTGCACCAAGACACATTATAATTAAAATGGCAAAGGTTAAAGACAAAGAGAGAATCCTAAAAGTAGGAGGAGAAAAGCAGTTAGTTACCTACAAGGGAGCTCCCATAAGACTGTCAGCTGATTTCTCGACAGACACTTTGCAGGATTAGCACAAAATATTCAAAGTGATGAAAAACAAGGACCTTCAACCAAGATTTCTCTATTCAGCAAGGGTATCATTTAAAATCAAAGGACAGATAAAGAGCTTTCCAGACAAGAAAAAACTAAAAGAGTTCATCACCAAAAATCCAGTATTACAGGTAATCTTAGAGAGACTTCTATAAGATAGAAAAAAAAGTAAATATAAAATGGCAATAACTACATATCTATCAACAATTGCTTTCAACATAAGTGGATTAAATGCTCCAATCAAAAACATAGGGTGGCTGAATGTATAAGCAAACAAACCCCTGAGACTCACCTCAGATTGAAAGACATACATAGACTGAAAGGGATGGAAAAAATGATTTCATGAAAATGGGAAAAAAAAGAAAGCTGGGTTAGCAATACTTATACCAGATTTTAAAACAAAGGCTATAGCAAGAAACAAAGAAGGACCCAGTAATCCCACTTCCTGGTATTTATCCAAAGAAACCCAAAATGCGACTTCAAGGGAACATGCATGTATATGTTCATTACAGCATTGTTTACAGTGGCCAAGATGTGGAGTCAGCCTGGGTGTCCATCAATAGAAGAATGCATAAAGAGGAGGTGGTACATATATACAGTGGAATATTGCTTGGCCAGGGAAGGGAATGGGTGCTTGCCATCTGCAACAACATGAGTGGACCTGGAGGGTATTGTGCTAAATAGAGTATGTAAGACAGTGAAAGACAGATGCACTGTGGTTTTGCTTATATGTGGAATCTAAAGAACAAAATAAACAAACAAAACAAAAGTAGACTTATAGATACAGAGAATTTTTTGATGGTTACCAGATAGGAGGTGTTTGAGGGGGTGTGTGAAAAAGGGGAAGCAATTAAGAAGTACAAATTGGTTGTTACAAAGTATTCATGGGGATGTAGGATATAGCATAAGGATTATTGTCAATGATATTATAATAACTACATATAGTGTCAGATGGGTACTGGATTTATATGGTGATAGATAGGAGGGAGTTGGGGGCAGGGTGGAAAAGGTGAAGGGATTAAGTACAAATTGGTAGTTACAAAATAATCATGGGGATGCAAAGTAAAGCAGGGAATGTAATCAATAATACGGTAATACCTACATATAGTGCCAGATGGGTACTGGTCTTGTCAGGGGAATCACTTCTTAAATTATATAAATGTCTAACCATTTGCTGTACACCTGAAATTAACATAAAGTAATATTGAATGTCAACTGTAACTGTAAAATTAAAAAGAGGGGGAAAGGTGAAGGGCAATAAGTGGTCCAAATTTCCAGGTATAAAGCAAATAAATCTTGGGGATGTAATGTACATCATAGGGAATATAGTCAATAATATTGTGATAGCATGGTATGTTGTCAGATGGTTGCCGGACTTATGGTGATCACTTAGGTCTATAAATGTTAAATAACTATTATGTACACCTGAAACTAATATAATATTGCACACTAACTATATTTTTAATAAAAATCTTTAGAAAAAAATTACCAAGTATATTTCTGATATGAGAGAAATTCAATTTTGACAAAGCATCAATAAGAACTAAATACTCTGCTAATAATTTTATACATCTAATGGATTACAAGAAATTCCTACAAACTAGCTTCTGACAACATACATTTAAAACACTGTTTCTTCTCTACTGCTCACATTTTTCCTGGACCAGGAACTTTAGAACATACTCAGTTACAGTACAACTTCTGACTCTGAGCCTTCTTTTAACAACTATATAGTGAGTATATGAATATTCCTGAAATCTGTTCCTATGCTGAACAGCTAGCTATAACTTAACTCTCTGTGAAAGAGACATAAAACCACATACTCGTACATATACCTACTAAACTCAAACTAAATGTATCCCCATTCAACTTCCTATCAGTTGGATCCCAAAAATTCCCATGGCCTCTCCAATAGCATCCAACACAAAGCAAAGTGTGATGGAGGCCCAATTGAAGAAGGAGACAGCTGTCTTACCCAATTGCACTATCTTACTTTTTACAGACAACAGAATAATGATTACCAGAGGGGAAGGGAGTGGGGAGAAGGTGAATTGAGTAAAAGGGGGCAAATATATGGTGACAGAAGGAAAGTAGACTTACAATGAAGGCTGGTGGTGAGCATGCAATAGAGTATAAAGATATTGAATTATAATTTATATAATGTTATTAACCAATGTTACCTCGATAAATTTAATTTTAAAATAATAAAAATAAAAGTATCTTACTTTTGCAAATTTTACAAAACATACTATACACATACTGAACACATTGCCAGAGGGCCATACACACACACACACACACACACACACACACACGCACACACACGCACACACACACTGGGCCTTGGAAAGGGGCCTGTACAATTGAGGAGCCCTAAAGATAATTTCACTGGCTTCTCTAACTCCCATTGTTGATCTGATTAGCCACCTGTACTGGTTAAGGTAACTCTAACTTCTGTAACAAACAAACACAAAGATGTATAATGGCTCAAACACAATAGAGGTTTATTTCTTGCTCACGTAAATTCCAGAAGAGGTTTTCTTCATTGACTGGCGCTCTTCTCTAAATGAGGACCTGGAGACGCAGATTCCTTCCATCTTGTGGCTCCACCTTCAACATATGAATTCCAAGACTGCCAGGCCCATCTGTATCAAACCACAAAAGGAGAAAAAGCATGGAGGATCACACGTGGGAAGTTTTATAACAGGGCCCGACCCACATGTGAAGCATGTCACTCCCATCCACATTCCATCACCTAAAACTCAGTCGTGTGGACACGGCTAACTGCAAGCTAAACGTGGAAATCCTGACTTTGTAGCAGTTCAGGTCTGCAGAGTTTCCCAGTTTTTATCCTGCATCACTTTGAAGTCCAGTTTACAAGCAGACAAGGTGGACAGTTATATTCGTCTCCATTTGGTGGTTGTTAAAGAAAGTACAAATTTAAGAGAGGAAGAAACAAATCCATTCCTATTACCTCTATGCCAGCGAAGTTACCAACAAAAGATGACAATGTCATTATCATATGTCGCCACTAGATGGCTCTTTAGGACTTTGGATTCCTCAAGTTTTGCTCTGAGTTGCTTTTCAGTGAAGCAGGACAAAAGGATTTTCCAGTCATTTGAGCAGCGATGTAAACGGCCTTATTCTTCCTGGCCTCACCCAAAGATGGGGTCTGCGCCTGCCTCCACCTCGGGAAGATTAGCAACCGAGAGAAAAGAGGATTCAGCAGTGTTAAGCAGAGCATGGGGGATATCCACAGGAGGCAGAGATGCTGAGCACGAAGAGCCTGGCCAGAGAGCTCAAAAGAAGACAGCCTCACACAGACTGTTTCATCAGCTGTGAAATGGAGACTAGTACTATTATACTTTAATACAGGTTTCCTGCTTTTTCCAAGTGCTTTCGCAAACAGCCTTTATTTTTGTCCCCATGACATCCCAGTGAAGAAGTTGGCATTAGGCATTATTGGTCCCTCTTTACAGATGAGGAAATTAAGGGACTAAAACAAAAATTAACTTGCCTGAGGTCACAAGAAAAGCTAGGGGCAGATGTAGAACTTGTAATTCTTCCCATTGCTCTGTGCTCTGCTTTCTATAAAACCAGCAATATTTTGCCTTCCTTGCTTCTCACTACGGTGTAATGAAGTAAGAGGGACAAATAATAACATTGGTATATTCATTTTATAGAGGAAAATACTGAGATTCAGGGAGGGTTAAGCAACCTTCACATTTTGGCATCACTACAGCTGTAATTCACATTTTCAGGTTTCTTCTTAATATAGGTTTTTTAACCTCAACACCAAACTTTTATTGGACCAAAGGACTGATTTTCTCCATTTGCTGCCACATAGAGTATAAATATTTAAATTCTTTTTAAATATTTAGAAAAGACCTTCTTCCTCTCTCCTATCAAATACTGTATGATCCTGTGTATGGTTTCTGGATGGAAATTCCCTCCGGTTCTCAGCAATTTTTTTTGCTTTCCATTCCCGAATCTCGAGATATAAACTGTTTTCTGTTCTCCATGATGAATCATTTCCACAAAGTGACGGCCGATGCTACCAACTACCTGGGTTCAAGGAGCTGATTTTCCCAATTTCCTGACCAACTTTTTTCCAGATTCGGGAATGAAAAAGCAAAAAAATTTTTCCGAGAACGGTTGGGAATTCCCGCCCGGAAATTCTAACCCTATGATTTTGGCCAATGTCAAGATTCGCCCTGCATTTTTACAAGCTCTAGTTACACATTTTGACAACTATTTTTTTAAAAATAGAAAAACAAGATAAGTGCTAACAGAGAAGCACACAGCCAGTCTTCTCATGTCTGTGTAAGAAGCATGTGACACAGAGCAGTGGTCTTCAAACTGGGCTCCAACGATGACCAGATGGCCCAGCCACTGCAGCTGGTGTTGGTGGAGCTAGGGCTGTTCTTCAAGTTCTCCTCCCACCTGGGGTTATTCTGAAATTCAGCCAGGACGGAGAACCATTCTGCTCTACAAGGTAAGATCAGTTCTAGACGTCGATGATTTGCTCTTACGTTGGAAACTTTTACCTGAGCTGAAAGAAAATGAAAACGGCACTCAGAAGAAATTATATCAAACTGACCTAAAAGTCAGCTACAAATATTAGCTTAGAATTGGAAACCATTAAATAACCAACAGAACTTTGATCTTCCACATACTCCAGATGAGATGGAAATAAATTCACAGGTAAAGAAAGGGGATTGTGTTCTCTAGCCATGTGATTTTCAGATTCTACTACTATTTGCTAACGCCTTGCACGCGGAGGCATTGCTGGAGGCTGTTTATACTTCAGTTCCTCTCACATCCACCGTGTGGCCACAGCAGGGCCCTCATTTTGTAGATGAGAACACTTATACTCAAAGAGGGTCAAGTGATTGACTTGCCCAGCGCTAGTTAATAGCAGAGTTGGTTACATCCAAGTTTTAGCCCTTTGCCAATAGTAGATACATGATTTCTAATCCTCATCCCAACCCTGAAACACAGAGAATATTATTATTCCCATTCTCCAGAAGAGAAAAACAACCCTTAGCAAGGTTCAGTAACTCTCCCAAGGGTATCACAAGGAAAAGGCAGAAGCAGAATTCAGCAGCGATCAACCCGGGTGCAGTATGGCAATCCCAAGTCCAGGGTCACGGGTGTAGCTGTGATTGTTTCCCCGTTTTCCAGCTTCCTCTCAGCAGTTGGTGTGTGATAACATACAGGACTGAAGGCAAGGCCTTCCCAGCTGACTGCAGCCCTGCTCAGAGAGAGGAAAGTAATTAAAGTCATGCTGCAGTGCTTCCTGTTTCCTCATGACATTGTGTGGGCGAGAATGGCTTTTCTTACAATGTTCTGGCAGCAACCCATGACCCGGACCTGTGCCAAGGTGATTCAGATTCTGTCCAAGTTCTGGGCTACTGTTCAAAAGTGTCCCCAGTTTCTCTGGACCACTTTCTCCCCCGCCATGCATTGAAATCCTGTTGTGATGGGCACAATTGATTAAGAGATCGGATTTCTGAGCAGCACTCTGCACCCCGGACTCCGTGTTCTGGGACTCCCTGGCACAAGCTGACCACCCACCATCGGGCCCTCAGAAGGAGGCCTCCTACCGCCGGAGAAGGGCCAGACACACAGAGCATGCTGGGAAGATACACCACTCCTGCCCCACCGCTGTGAGTCCTTTGTGCAGGGATCTGGGTGGGGTGGGGTGGGGTGGGGTGGTGGTGTTTATTTTGTCTTCCGGAGTAAAGGCTTCCTTCGCCAGTGCTCCTTACAAACCAGCTCCTGTGAAGGGGCCAGTTAGTCACAGATTCCGTGTCATTGTGGAGGGATGGGGCATTTTCAGTGCCAGAGCTTCCAGTGACTTTTAAATCCTGAGATTAAAATCCTGGAGCATCCAGAGCCCTTTCTTTCTGTATGCAGAGAAGAGAGGGAATCAGGACGTCCAAGACTCTTTTTCTGCTCTCTACTGAAGCCTCTTTGAGCAATGTTGGTAACAGTAATAGTGACTGTTTAAAAAGGGGTCTTTATGTAATGTTGGGGTGTCTATTTATGTCATTTAATGCAGCCACAACCCTATGTGATATCATTATTGCCATTTGACAGAAGAGAAAACTGAGGCTCTGGTTTAGTAATCTGCCCTAGGTAACACAGTTAAAAAGGAAACAGGAATTAACATTCAGTTCTGTCTGATTCCAGTGGTTCCAAAGATGTTTCTCAACATTCAGACCACCTAACTAAAGTACTTAGGACCTATCCACAGGGCATCTACCAGAAGGTAGAGAGTTCTTATCTAATAACTAAAGTTGCCAGCTAGAGTAGGATAGTTAGAAACAGGAAATAAACTGTGAACATTGAGGTAGCCTCCCTTAAAAGTAAGGAGCCCCATTGTGTTAGCTCAGCTGCTGTAACAATTACCACAGACTAGGGGGCTTAAATAACAGACATTTGTTTCTCACAGCTTTGGAGGCTGAAAGTCCAAGATTAGGGTGCCAGCATAGTTGGTTATTGGTGAGGGTCCTTTTCCTGGTTTACCTATGACTGTCTTCTTTCTGTGTCCTCACCAGGAGGAAAGACTGAGCCCTACTGATAAAGGCACTAATCCCATTCATAAGATTTCCACCCTTGTGACCTAATCACCTCCCAAAGCCCTCACCTCCAAACACCATCACATTTCAATATATGAGTTTTTTGGGGGAAATCATCATTTAGACTGTAATACCCATAGTTCAGGGAAAAGGTTTAAAAGGAAATGCTGATGGATTCAGGTACATATTAGAAAGACAGGAAAGGAAGCATTGGTGTTGCTGGGGGCCCGAGGTGACAGGTGCCAGAACCAGTTCTGACCCAGTGCTCCTGGTCCCTGGTCCTGAGGGAGGAGCTCATCCTTCCGCAATGTACATGGGGCCTTCTCTGCAAATGGGAGCAAGTGGTCCAGCATGTCTATTCTTCTGAATAGGACCAGTTTTCAGTGGTGACGCCCAGGGCCAGAGCTACCTATACTGTGCCTTTGTGCAAATTTCCCTTTCTGTGAGTGCACTGCTTGCTTGGTAGCACTAAAGCAAGCATGGGTTGGATTTTAGTTTCTGCTCATCTTCTTGGCTGTGTATGCTCCACAGTGTGTATGACCTCTACAACTCTGTTATCCTGCGTTGCATGACTTGCCATGACAGTAGCAGATTTATCACACCTCAGTTCTAAACTCACTTGAATGGCAAAGCCAGCCTGAGTCCCTTTTTTGGACTATGTCTTTTGGACTGTAGAAGCTTCCAGGGTTCTGGCTAGCTCTGGGGAGAGGGGAAGACTATAGGAAGAGAGATACTAAAACTTTATACAAATAAGGTAGTAGGTGCTTGAGCAATTAATTGACCATAAAAGTAACCAAGCCATAGTTGTCCCCAAATTGTGGCGTTGTCCCTATAAGTTATACTACTTCTCCTGCTCCAAGTCTCTGCTCACTGTGTGCTGTTCTGATTCTCAGGTCTTTTGTGTAGGAAGATACTTAGGGATGCTCCTGGTCAGGCATGAACTGATTTATGTTTATGTTTCTCGCTGCATATGATCAAGAGGACTTACGGTTTACCCTTGTGAACTTGGACAATGTGAGTCAGTCTTCCAGCACTGGATCCGTTCTGGGGCCCTGACCAAGTGCCAGATGGAAAACACGTTTTCACCTGGACAGATGGTACTAGACAGAGCTAAATTCAGGCTCGGAGAGCAAGAGTACCCTGCTGAATTAGTAATGTCTTCAATGACTACAGCAGTAAGGAGTGGGCTCCTGCCACACCTTTACCAGCACTGGCCCACTTCAAATTTCTGCAAATGCTTGTTTTGTCCTGCCCTCTCTTTTCCATAGGGCATACGACCACTCTCTTGCACCTTCCTCAGTCGCTATTGCTGCTGCTTGCTGCTAACCAGAAGCTCTGTTGGGGCAGGGACCCTGCCTGTTTCCATGTCCATCTTTCCCATCATCATGTCCCCACCACTTAGCACAGTACCTACTCTCAGGAGAGACTTAATAAAAATGTGTGACTAACTGTCCCAGTTTGCCTGGGACTGAAGAGTTTCTTGGTATCTGGAACTTTCAGTGCTAAAACTGAAACAGTACTAGGCAAACTGGGATAGTTGGCCACCCTCAGTCTCAAAATAGTTAAGATTTAAACAGTAGGTGAGGTGGAGGCAAAATGGGTGGATTCTTTTTCTGAGAGACTGAACTCTAAAGAGAAGGTCCTGCTCTTGCCTCCTGGAGAGAAAAACTCAAGTGTGAAAATGGGGCTGGGAAATGCAGGGAATTACAACAGATGTTCTCCATCTTGTCAGGACGTGCAGTGAGAAGGGAAGGGTGGAGGCTTGAATGGAGATGAGCAAAGGCTTGGGACAGCCATCTAGAAGAATCGAGAAAACACATTCCAGGCACAAAGGAATGACCAGCTGAGATGGGCAGCCATGGATATACAGCCTACAGTGTAATCAATGATTAGGTTAACATCCCCAGACCGTCCAAAGTCATACAATTACAAGACTATTACATCCTATTTCTGGTCTTGAAAAATATCTACCATTGCACTTAAAAAGAATTATCTACGGGCAAACAAGAGACAAAAATACTTTCTAACAGGCCACAGCAGAAAAATGACTTATGAGAGGAAACGACAGTACACTGAGTCCTTGGCAGAACTATTATTGACAGGCACTACATACTGTACTATGGTAGGTGGCAAGGTCAGAACATGTGCTCAGACTGGAAGGCAATGTGGGCAGTAAGGCAATTGGAGATGGGGTGATTTGGAGGCTACCTGGGGCCAAACCACATTCTTAGCATTCTGGATAACAGGGTAGTTTGGAACCTTGACGTAAGGCCAAGCCTTCACTGCCTGGGACTAAGAACTACCCTCTCCCTCTTGGTGGGCATTTATACATACCCTCTGCCAAATCCCATGATAATCCTTGTGATGCCAGTTACCCAGTTTTGCCAAAGGGAAGACTGCACTTCAATACCATTAAATAAGTGGTCCATGGCTGGCAAATTAGCAGAAATGAGATGTAGCTAAGTTAATTGATTTAGATCCTCCCCCGGTCCTTCTTACTTTTTGCCTATAACAATAAAGATAATAACAATACCTAAGCTCAAGCCTTGGTAAGAATTAAATGAGATCATGTGTGTACAAGTGCCAGGCACCCCCACAGAGGCCGCTTATATATTTGTCTAGCATAGTGGTTCTCAACTAGCAGCAATGTTGCCCTCCAGGGGATATATGTGGTCCTGGAGATACCTTTGTCACAACTAGGGGAGTGCTACTGTATTGCTATCTCGTGGGCAGAGGCCAGGGATGCTGCTAAACATTTTACTATGCACAGGATAGCCCCCTCAGCAAAGAATTCTCCTAGCCAAATGTCAACAGCTGTGAGGCTGAGCAACCCTGACGGTAGCATAATGCAGAGAACTGGGAATCATACACACTAAGAGCACGGCAGAGCCTTGCAAGCAACAGGCAAGTCAGGTGTTAAAGACACTTGTAGACCTGGATCTTGGATCCACTACTTGCTCTCAGCAGGTTATCTAACCTGTCTCCGCCTCACTTTTCAAATGGGAATAACAACAGTACCTACCTACTGAGCCTTGTTAGGAGGCTCAGTGAATTCGTGCGTGCGTAGGTCAGGGCTGGCCCATGGAAACACACAATACTGGTATTACCATTCTTAATGAAAGGTACGGCAAGCAAGACGCTGGGAGAGAGGTGCCTTGTTTTACTAAGCTGGAAAAGAGGGAAGAGGAAATTAAAAAACATTGCAGTACCTTTGTAATTGTCACAGCATTATTACTGTTTTCCTACTGCATGGTACTCATCAAGTAGTTTTGATAAATTAAACGAATGCCGAATAATATTCTGCTAACACAATGGAATTAATCACTTTTCACCACTTTGAAAGAAATTCTATAGACACCAAGTTTCTTGAGTTGCAAAAAATTTTTTCATCGTTAGTATGACTCATTGCTATATTTCTTGCGGTGCTTTCTTAAGAAAGGTTTTATTCAGAAGAAAGTGACTCAGTGATACCATTTAAATTTGTCTGCCATGGCTGGAGACCCATTTTTCCCCCCACAAATTCTTTCTAAAAATATTGCAGTACTTTTGATTTGTGTAAACATTGACCTGGATTTTTAAATCTTTTGCAGTAATATTGGGGTTTTGACTTTCTCACATGTAGATATTTTTATAATCCATCTTGGCTGCCTTGAACAGAGGCAGCTATCCTGCATCATAATCAACAGGCAACATCTCCTTACATTTTCTGGGTGTTGGTCTCTTTTTGCATTTTCATTGGCAGGGCTGCATGAAGGGCTCCCCTTTTCCCCTCCAGCTGCTCACTTCCCACCCAGTCTTTCCTCCTTAGCCCCTCAAGCCTCCTGATGATGCCTTGTGTGCCCCTAGGCCACTTCATGCCTGGTTAAAACATGTCTCTGCTTAACACTTTCTCCCAAATTTCAGATAACAGATCAGATTCCTCTCTCCAGTGCTCTGGTAGATTCATTAAACCTGCTCTTCAGGCAACTCTACACCCTTCACCATTGCTTCCAAGGGGAGAATGTGGGTAGAGGAAGTGAGGAAGCACAAGGAGGCAGAAATCAACAGAGAGGGAAGTGGAACAGAAGGAGAGGAAAGGTAGAATGCACAGCTTATAAGGGAAAAAGCAATCGCCAGGTAAATAGATGGGCCAAAAAAGAGCATGAGATTCACAATCCTAACGGCTTCCACATGGGGAAACCATTTATGTATGTATATAAAATATATATACCTGCAGAACCAATCAAGCACTGACTGCAGTGGCTTCAAGGCATTTTAGGCATTTCCCTTCTGAACTACCCAACAAGCTGTGAAGAAAGGAGAAGTGGAGGAATATCATCATCCTCACCTTCTCCTATACGGAAATTTAGATACAAAGAGGTTATAACTTGCCTTGCCTCCCCCACCCAAAGTGGCTGAAGAATGAGAGAAGGAAAGAAACGGACCCCAAGGTTTGCCAGACTTAAGCCTCCTATACAACAGATTTGCAAGAAAAGCCAACAAAAAAAATATCAGAAAGAGCAATGAGAGGCCAGAGAAATAAAGAAAAGTAAGTAACGGCATTGCTGAATGGAAACGGATAGAAGAACGATAAAGAGATAGAAGAAGGGGGCAGAAAACACTGTGTGAGAAAGAGTGACAGAGAAGAGACTCACACCTAAGACTAACACATGGGAGGTCAGCGGTGGACCATGGGCCTCAGGTCCTCGATAACACTCTCACCTAACAAGGCAAAGAGACCACGCAGGAAGCCGTCCTCTAAAAAAACAACAAACAAAAAAAGCCACCCAAATCAATAACAACGTATCTCCGCTGCAATCTTTTCAATATAGGCTTTAATTCATGATGCATTCAAAGGGAAAAGAAGGGGAGGAACCAGGGCACTGTTTGGAAGGAGCAATTACACTAAACACACTGACATTTTGCTGAAAAGTTGGAGAGGGGACAGGTGGCTACAGAAGCCACCTCTTGCCCCTTCTGCAATCCTCACCCTATTACCCAAACCCTTGGTGTCTTGGCTCGTCTGTTCCAGTAAGAACCAATCAACGGTATTTAAAAAACAAAACAGAAAAACATTTGAGGCTGTGATTAAAACAATCCCCGACTCCTCTTCATCTCTTTTTCTTGTTTCTTTTATTAACGGAATTTTCTGTTCCCGTTTCATGTCCACATGCGTTTTCCAATCGTTCTTTAGGCTTAGGAGAGACCCTGAGCGGGAGCTCCCCACAGCAGTCCCTAATAGGACAGAGGGTCCCTCGCGTCAGTCCCGGTGCGCCCCCTCCTCTCCGGGAGCCCCCTCCCAAGCCCCGTCGGGTCTCCAAAGGCTGGAGTACGCTGCGCGGCCGTAGCCGGAGCTATAATCGTAGGACACTTGGTGGGGTGGTGGCGGCGGGGGCAGAGCGCAGTCTGAGAAGAAGGAGGCAAAGGAGGCCAGAAGACCAGGTGCGTCCTCCCCGCCCGGAGAGTCCGCGGCGGCGGGGTACAAGGGGCGCAAGGGCTCGTTCAAGGTCGAGGCGCCGCGGGGGGCAGCCAGGGACTGCTTCTTGGTCGGGGGGCAGCCCGGAGCGCTCCAGGGCTCGGGGTACAGTAGGCTCCCCACCATTGCCGGCGGCGGCTCAAAGAGGCCGGGCTCCAGCTCCGGGGGTCCCCGCAGGGCTGCGGCTCCGGTGGGGAACACATCCATTTGCTCCGCGGCGAGCAGGACGCCCGCCTCGGTGCCGGCGCCGTAGTCGGGCCCCAGCAGCTCGAAGAACTCGACGGTCTCGGCGCCCTTTTCCAGGTCGCCCACGCTCACGCCGGGACCCGACGGGCCGCCCCCGCCGCTGCCCGCGCGAGACGGCTCCGTGAAGAAGGACGGGGGCAGGTTGCGGGCCCGCAGCGGAACCTTCCTGGGGCCAGGGGCCGCCGGACCCCCTGCAGGGCCAGGCGCGTCCCCTCCCGCGCCCCCAGCTCCCGCCCCGCAGAGCCGCGCCGCCGGCGCCGCCCCCGGACCCCCGGCCGGCTCGGCGCCTCCGGGAACGTGGCGAAGCGAGTCGAAGAGCGCGGCCAGGCTTCTGCTTTGCAAGCTGGCGGCCGCCGCGGCCTGCGCCGCTTCCCGCCGCGGGGCTGCCTTCCCGGGCGCCGGGCTCGCGACCGTCGGAGCGCCGGGGGCGGCGGGCGCCCGCTTCGCAGGCGCGTCGGCGGCGCCGGGGGAGGGCGGTCCCGGGGGCGCGGCGCCCATGAGGCCGCTGCAGCGCTTGATCTGCTTCTGCAGGTACTTGCGGTGGTTCACCTTCCGCTTCGACTTGCCCGGCTTGTCCAGCGCGAGCTTGATGTTGCTGGACGCCGAGTCGATGAAGCTGAGCAGGTCGCGGGTGGCTTCGCGCACGTCCCCGCCCTCGGTGCCCGCCAGCAGCGCGGCCGCCGGCGTCCCGGTCTCGTCGTCCTCGAAACAGCAGCCCTTGTCCAGGGCTCCGAAGGCGCCCCCCAGCCCGTCTGGGGTGCCCCCAAAGCCGAAGGGGACGAACGGGTGTGAGCTGAGGAGCGCCGCCTGCACCGCCATCGCCGCGCCTCTCCCGGGGCCCGCGGCGCAGCTGGTGAGGCCCCCGCCGCTTCCCGCCCGCAGCCCAGGCCTGGCTCGGGCCCTGGCACGGAGCGTGCGGCGCGGCCTCCTAGCTCCCGGCCGGGATCGCAGCTCGGCCTCCCGGGGGAGCTCATTAGGTCTTGTAAGCGAGGGGCGGGGGGAGCGAGCGAGCGCGCGGCGACCGCCCCGGGGGCGGAGGGGAGGGGCTTGCTTCGTCCGCGTCGGGCGGGGGTGCGGTGGGGTCGCTCTTCTGGTTTCAGGGGCTTTCTCAAGCTCATCGCCTTAACCCCTTAGTTTCCCTGCTCCCCGCGCGTTTCTCTTGGCTATCTCCAGCCGCGAGAGGTGAGGATGGGATGGCCCGTGCTCAACACTCCAGCTCCTTCCGGTACGACGACACTCTGGCACGGGATACTTTGCCCGAGGTTGAGAAGGTAAGAGTCCGGAGACACGGGTTTCCCTCCCAGCTCTGGCAACAGTACCACTTCCCAGCTACTGGGCCCTGGCTTATGCCAGGTGCTTTCCATTTAAGCGTTGAACAATAGCCCTGTGAAGTACACGTTATTATCACCAACAAATGAAGAGACTGAGCATCAGAGAGTTTCAGTGAGTTGGCCAAAGCCATATCCAGTCTCCTCTGACTCCAGGACCCTTTAAACCCTTGACAAAACCTGTGTTTTCCCCCTAAGGGGGATCAAATATATGGTGATGGAAGGAGAACTGACTCTGGGTGGTGAACACACAATGGGATTAATAGATGATGTAATACAGAATTGTACACCTGAAATCTATGTAACTTTACTAACAATTGTCACCCCAATAAATTTAATTAAAAAAAAACAAACCTGTGTTTTCTCTTGGCCTCGGTTTTTTCATCTGTAAGTTGGGGGAAGGAAACTAGTGTCTCTTCAAGCTCTAACTTTGGTCCTGAGATTCTAACTCCGGTTTCCACAGGATTCTCAAGGTGGTGCTCTTTCTTCTATTCCTTGATTGTCAAAGTAACAATTACCCAAAGTAAACTGAGGCCAACACTTGGCCCATATTTTTACTAGAAGCAGACACACAGCAGGAGACAAGGGAGAAAGGAGTTGCTCTCACTAAGCCAACTGGTGCTTGATAGAAAGTTCTGTGTGTGTATAAAACTCACAGCATCTTAGGACAAAATATGGATTGGGACCTACAAGTCATGCCATTCAGGTTGTCCTTCTGAAACTTCTATTGTGTTTCAAGAATCACCTTAAAGTTCACTTAGACCCAATTTTACCTGGGCAGTCCTCTTGGGATAGAGAAAATGAGCAATATAGTGGAGTGTGGAAGCTGATTCAGAAAAGACTTGGGTTCTGGTCTTAGCCCCACCTTTTAATAGCTTTGTGACTTGGGTTGAAACCCTTGCTTTGATGAGGACGTGGCTTTGGGCAAAACAGCCAACCTCTCTCTGCCTTAGCTTACTCATGTTAAATGCGGATAAGGTTGCCCATCTCATAGGGCTCTTGGGATATTCAAAGGAAACATCCTGTGAAAAATCCTTATCTGTTAATTGTCCCATAAATTGTGATGAGTATTTGTTCCTATTTCTCTAAAACACAAAAGGGTGACTATGTTCCCTTACCTGTCTTCTCTATCACAGAGCCTTCATGAGGATTAAATGAAATCACATATATGAAGACACTGTATGTGTGATACAATGTTCTCTAAGTAAGTTATCATAGTTTAGGTGCAGAGTCTTCCTGGGAGAAATATAGACCATCTTTTTCAAAACTCTTTTCTTTAAGCCTCACTTTCCAGGATGTAGCAAATGCATTTTTGAGCACCCTGAAGGCACAACCTTACCAAAGAAGAAAGGCCAGATGAACACTCTTCATTTAGGAGATGAAGTAGGCACTTCCCAAGCCAACATAGCTGAAACTTTTTATTTCTTTTTAATTCAAGTTGGCTCAATTATAATGTACCTTTCATTTGAGTTACACACACAGGATTTTGTCCTCCATGATTGGAATGTCTGTTTCATGCTTGGTGACATTTGCACTCAGAAAAATTGTGTGGGCCTGTCCTTTAGTTGTGTTTCTCACCCCTCAGATGTGGATGTCAGCTCTTCCCTTCCACTTCCGACAGGACCATTCCATAGACCTCTGAGTCTGGCAGCCAAGAACACTAATTCTCTTTTTCACCTTTTTTCAAATGAGCAGCTCTTAAAAATCCCAGACACAGATTGCATGGTACAGTACATTTAATTGACATCTTTAGTCTGAAAAAAAATCTCTCTTAATCTCCATAGTTAGCTAAGCCCTAATATAATCATATTCAAAATCAATACAATATGAAAAGACTCATATGAAAAAGTCTACATTTCCAGATCATTTGTGTTCTAAGCACCAAAGTTTATTTGCAGTTAGTTGAAGCCAGGTTCAAATTCTGGTCTGCCACTTGCTAGATGAGTGCCCCTGGACAAGTCAGTTTATACTTCCTAAGGCTCAGTTTCCTCATATGAGAAATGGAAATGGTCATAACTGTTCTGAGTCTTTGTGAGAATTACATCACGTAACAGGCAAGATACCTCTGAATCTTACTTTTTCCATCTGTACAATGGAGATCATCTCAACTACACAAGACTGTTGTGAGATAGTATATATGAAAGTTCCTGGCACAAAATTGCAGCTCCACAAAAGTCTATGTTTTTTATTCCTTAGGACCCACCCATTCCTTACCAACACATCACCCTACAAAATTAGCATCATTTTCTCTGTCCCCTGATAAAATGAGTGACTGTTTTCAAATGCAAGAGAGCAACTATACTTGTGCATTGCAGAAACTTAGAAAAAGGCAATGTAACATAGTAGAGATAGTGATGGAATTAGAGCCAGAGATCGAGACTGGAGTCCAATCTACCTTTTCATTATCTGACTGACTATAGAAAAGTCATTTAACCTTCTGGACCTCAGTGTTCCCATCTATAAAATAGGAATAATAATGTGAGTCTATTTGACCAGGCTACTGTGAAAATCGAGGAGATAATGGCAATGGAAGTTCTTTATCAACCATAAAACTCCATATACACATATAAGTTATTCATTGCTCAGAAGTTTTATAGCCTGATTCACAAAATTACTCCTTACACATAAAATATCCATCCAGTCACTCATTCATTCAACTGAAAGATATTGACACCAACAATGTGCTCAGCACTGTGGTAGTATTGTGGATACAGACATAAGAAGCCATGATTCCTACCCTTTCTAGTGGAAAGACATATGCAAACAAGCCCCTGTAATATAAGTGATACTTCTCAATGGGAGTAACTAAAGATACAATGGTTGATGGAATAAAAGGATCCTCAAGTCAACCCACAGAAGTAGGGGAAGGCTGCATAGACAGACAGCATTTGAGCTAAGGCTTAAATGGTGCATTTGAGAATACCAAGCAAACAAGCAATATCTCTGGGAACAGCCTGGGAGAGTCATGGTCCTATCAAAGTAGTGGTGTTTACGGGAACTATAGATAACAAGGCAACAAAGAACAACTCCTGCTTGAAATAGCTCTATACCTCAGACCAAAATAAATCCTTAAAGTTTCCAATATCCAACTAAAATCTACACGTAGACCCCACCTCATGATCTCAGTTGCTTTCCTCCTTGATCTCCTTTCCTATAGGGGAAGAAATGAGTTTCAGTGAAGTCAGTGGCCAGCTCCTGCCGGCCCTTTGACCCCTCCTCCTACACCCTGAGTGAGCAAGCTCACTTGAGTGGCTTTGACATCAATACATTTCACTTCCTATGAGGCCAAAGGACCCCGTTCCAGGCTGCATTAGGGTCTCTCTGCAGAGCTCCAAGCTGGAGCTCTTGTGCTTCAGTGATACCTAATGCTGAGCAAGTGAGATTAATCTCCTTGGGAACCAAGCCCCCCAGGGGCTCAAGGGCGGAACTTGCCCCAAACCGTTTGGGAGAATTGAGATTTCATATTGTTCTTTTACACTTGGATTTCAGGACATTACTTAGACAAAAGCCCACCTGAGAGCTGCCTGCTTTTTTATGGGTAAATATAGCAGCAGGATCAAAAGCTGATTTACTTATTTTGTTTTCCTCTTTGTAACTTTAATCATATTCCCTGCAGGATAATCTTAGTCCTCAGGAATGCACTTGCATAAAGGGAAAACTAATTATGCACTTTTTTTTTCTCTCCCCCTACCAATTTCCTGTCACTCTCTTTTTAAACCTAAAAGTTTCACCGCCCAATTTATAAAGTATTACTTTCATCAAAAATAATGTTACCTTACAAATTTTGCACCCCCCAAAAAATGTATCTCTTGTTTTTTTGTGTTTTTTTTTCTCATGCTTTCATCCTGCAAACCAGATTCTACTAACTAACACTAGATCTTATTTTCGATTTTAAAATATTAGATGTTATTTTGGTCACCTATAGTAGTATAACAAACTACTCCTAAACTGAGTAGCTTAAAACAGCAACCATTTTATTATACCTCACAATATTATGGGTCAATTATTTGAGCAACACATGGCTAGAGGAAGAAAATATTATCAAAGAAATAAGAACATTTTGTAGAACTGCAGGATTTGACAAACTGAAGGATTCATGGTCAAAGACATAAGGAAATCTATCACCTCATTTATTTTTCTTGGAGACATCCTCTCCTTCTCCAGGAATTCTCCATTCTTCTGTTCCAATGTGGATTGATTGTCACTAGGCCTGCTCTATGCTATTGTGATATTTCTCTATGATGTGGTCATTATCCAGGGAATTCTCTTCGCTTTTCTTCCATGATGGATTCCCCTGATTTTTTGATACCGTTTTTTTCTATTTTCTTTATTATTCACTGGGTCTGGAAGTAGTTCCAGATTGAAAGAACCCACTAAGTGTCTAACAAATTTAATGAAGAAAAAAAAAAGAAAAGACCTATGCCAAAGCACATTATAATGAATTTTTGGAATATCAAGAAATAAATAAAAGATTCCAGAAAGAACTAAATGTCATATTCAAAAAGTAAAAACCAGTCAGAATAACTTCAGACTTCTCATTAACGACACGAACATAGAAAACAATGGAACAATCGTTCTTAAAAATCTGAAAAAAAATTATTTCCTACTTAGAATTCTATACTAAACCCAATGATCAATCAAACGAGGGTAGAGGAACAATATTTTCAGGCATACAGTATCTTGTAAAATTGCCTCTCAAGAAATTTTTATCAGGGAATTTCTGAATAACGTGCTCCATAACTACATTGGGAGGGCTGGAAAAGGAAAGAGGGGAGCACCCCACAGGTGGAAAAGATAGAAGTGCTCTATAACTCACAGAGTATTCAGAGCAAATGGTTTTTTGAAGGCGCTTCTGAAAAATAAAAGGAGAGAAAGCAGAATTGGACAAGGAAAGCCTTATACAATGCAGATCCAAGACCTGTAAAAGGAAAGAGGAAGCCAAATCCAGCAGGGAAGGCCTCAGACAGTTTTGTAGATCTGACAAAACTCTCTGCAAGCCCAGAGGGGACATCTAGAGCAAAGGTGACTCATTAAATGAATGCTCCATTAGGCAGAAATGGCTAGGTCTTAGTATCACTCACTACCTTGCCCAGCCATGGGATGGGGTCACCTCAGGAGGAGTGTGGCCTTAGCTTAAAAGAGGAGGGAAACCTGAACAAATTAACATGAGAAGGCTGCCAGCTCACTGTACTCTAGCAGCTGGGTAATGGGTTCTTTCTTGAAGAGAAAGCTGAGCAGTGCATCTGTGTCTGCCACATAAGATTAGTTTGAAACATGTAGGTAAAACTAGAAAGAAGAAATAATTTTAAAATCTTTAAAGTGAGAGTCAGAAATAAGGATAATGGAGAAGAAAATTGTAACACACTGCTAATTTTCCTTTCTAACCTAAGCACATATTTATTTTAATAACGAATTTAAATTGAAAAAGTCATTCTTTTTCACTTAGTTCACAATTATTCTATTCCTAGTAGAAATGATGACACTATCATGCTAATAAGGATATTGTAACAATGTCAGAGATGTTTCTCAAGTGCTCTATCTCAGCAGCATATTCAGTTGTCCCAATGGCCAGGACTAATCACTTTAAAGATGAAATATCAAGAATTGCTTTATGTTGAGGATCAGATAACAGGATTTTTAGGAATAGAACTATGGTGAAAGCAACTTGATTACCCGAGGTTTGATTTTTTTTCTTTTAGGCAATGATTTACTTATTCAAGAAAGAAATTAAAGGCATATTATTGAAAAATATTTCACAACTATATCAACATGTGGCAATGAAACATTAAAAAGTACTTCCTAGAACTAAATGCAGCCAAAAGTGGAATTGGAGGTACATTCACTGCCATCTCCCAAATTAAAATATCCAAGCGTGTTACTCTTATAAAATTAATATCTGACGGGATATTGAATTAGAAATCTCTTTATAATTTCTATGAGCCAATTCTGTCATTGGTTCAGCTGCTCATTGTTACCACCATGAGCCCAGACTCTACTTTTATGCTCTATCTTCCTTGATGTGTTAGTTTTCATCCTTTTGTGGATGCCTCATGGTTGCAAGATGGCTGATTCACTTCCAGGCATCACACCCCTATTTTAAAAGGGCAAAGGGCCTTTTCCTGAGGATGCGTTATGATTTCATACAGCAAGAGAAGGCCTCCCCAGAAAAAAAAAACATCTCATTAGCCAAAACTAGATTGTATGCTTACCATTACACCACTCACGTACGATGGGGAAGGTATTACCATGATTGGTTTAGACCAATCATAATTTACCCCCTGGAGCTGGGTAGACATCTATCTACGTGAGAGAGGGATCTCTACCCCAAACCTCAATAGATCAGTGTTCCATTTGCAGGCAGAAGGGGGAAGGGTGGCTGTTGAGTATATAAAAGACAAGATACCTTGTTCGATTCAAATATCCAGAACTGTCTAACCAGCAAGCATTTTCTGTCATTCCCAACAACCTATATTTGGAAGTTAGAACTTCTAATTTAGTATGACTAGATGGTAAGAAAAATCACCTACTTATAGAATCTGACCTATAGCTAAAACAATCTGTTACTGATCTGGATATAGTCACTTTGACAAAAAAACTGCGTATGATTTTATCACTTTGAATATGAAATATTTTTATTACTATTTAAAGCTGTGTTTCCTTGCTGTAATCTATAATTAATTTTTAAATTTTTTATTGCATTTGCCTAAAATTGGTAATTTGTATTAATAAGTGTGGTGTTTCCTTTTGAGGTGATAAAAATGTTCTCGAATTAGACAGTGGTGATGGTTATACAATTTTGTACATATACTGAAAACCACGGAATCACACACTGTAGAAGGGTGAATTTTTATGCTATATGAATTATATCTCAAAAAAAACTGGTGGCAGGCATGTGTACTGAATACAGAGGTTCTCAGGTGTCAAAAATTTAATGAAAAGCTCCCTAGGCAATCCAGAGACAGGCACTAGATCTCTGAAGAGATGGAGTTGGCAGTGAGGTAATACGCCTTGATTTCTTCTAAGCAGTTTCCTGGACTGTGAAGAGACAGACGCTGATTCAGGTGGGCTGTTAAAGCTGTTTTATTGGTTGGTGCAAAAGTAACTGCAGTTTAACAGGTTAACAATAATTGCGAAAACCACAATTACTTTTGCACCAACCTAATACATAGTACTAAACAATGTGATTCATTAATCCAACTAATGAAATTATTAATTTGCTGTCTTAAAATTCTCTCTTCACAGAACACAACACTGTTCTGATCCTAGAAATTCCAAGACATGCTGTGCATTATGCCATTCTCAAGGACCCCAACATCCGGTGTATACTTGAGGGAAGTATAAGGGGTTGTGGCAACACAGACGACAGAGGAATAACTGGCTAGGAGGTGAGGGAAGGCTTCACATAGCCTTGAAGGCTGCAGAGGAACCTGCCATGGAGGAAAAGGGGAAAGAATGTCTCAGCTGAGGACACAGCCAGGTCAGAATACACAGAAGTAGGAGACAGAATGTATTAGAACAGTGAGATGTGCGTGTGGAATATAGTTTGCATGGATGGGAGTAGCTGGAGATAAGGCCATAGCCAGAGGAGAGGAGACTTGAATGTCATACCAAAAATTGTTGGCATTATTATATAAACAGTGGGGAAGGAACTATGAAGGATTTTTTTTTAATTAAAATCTATTGGGGTCACAACGGTTAGTAAAATTATATAGGTTTGAAGTGTACAGTTCTATAATACACCATCTATATATCACAATGTGTATGCACCACCCAGAGTCAGTTCTCCCTATGAAGGATTTTAAGCACAGAGAATGATCAGTTCTTTATTTGAGAAATATTAGTCTGTGATATTATAGAATGGAATATATTTAGTAACAAAAAGGTAAAAAACGGATACAATAACATGGAGGAGTCTCAAAAACCTTACGTTGGGACAAATAAGCCAGACATAAAGGAGTGCATACGGTATGATTCCATTTATATGAAATCCTAGAACAGTAAAACTAATTTATGATGCTGGATGTCAGAATAGTGATTGCCTCTGGCAGAAGGGATTGACTAAAAGGGGGCACATGCTGGTGATGTGGGCATATGTATTCATCAAAACACAAGAAACTATAGACTTAAGATCTATAGGTCATTATACATGAAACACAAAAAGAAAGAAATTTCACTCTGGCATTAGTACAAAGGATGGATTGGCAGAGAGTAATGTGGAAGATGAACCTGCCTTTTCAACTGCTTTCCCTTCTGCTACAATTCAGTAGGGCCTGCTCAATCACCTACCTGGCCACTCTGCTGCAGACCCAAGCAGATGAGTCCAGGATGGAGCCCAAGGACAGGATTTCCAATAGCAAATTGTGCCCCCTCCTTTTTCTGAAAATGGGAAAAATTACACAAGACCATCCATGTGGAATCTCTTTCTTCAGACTTCATTCAAATACCTGGTATCTTACTCCTCTTAGAAATACGAGACTTAAGTTGACTCAATGTGGAGCGATTCCATGAGAACACAGCGTCAGGCTGCTCTGAGCCCACAGAGATTTATACCAAAATGTGGCAAGTACAGACAGCAGAAAGGCCCAGGGCCTCAGAGAGGCAGGGTAACTTGAGCAGCCCTCAGCCCAATATCCGGTATGGCAGGCAGAAATGCTTAAAGACCTAGATCCTATTATATGAGGATGAATTCATTCAATTAAACAGCTTAAGTAGCTCCGATCAGCCGCTGAAACACTTTTCTGAGGAGTGCTAAAACAACGGTCCTGAGGGACAGCTGAAGTTTGCTTTCTCTTTTGTGAGGCCAGCTGGAGTTGCCTAGCACATGGCCAAGTTGTGAGGTAAGGAAGGGGGGAGCAACATCGCATAATTGCATTAAACCTGCCTGTTCTTTCCGGAAAGCGCTTCCTGACCACATCAAGGAGGAAATGAGTTAAGCGGGAGCTTTCAAGTCTTAAAACACCAAACCTATCTTTCAATCCCACTGCCTCAACCCCTCAAAATCACTTTTATGAAAAGAGCCTTTGAATTTAGATTCCCCTACCTAGGGCTGGTTTTGCTGTATTATACTTGGTCTTTCCTTATTACTTATTAAAGTGACTTTTGTTGGGCATAGCATTTGGGGCAGCAGAAAATAGATTATATTTCTATAAGGTAGAACCAGGGTATCACTAATTCCATTGTACTTGCTGAGGATCCCATTCTACTTTCAAAATCCACATTAAATGGTATTGTCTCTCAAAAAGCACTCCCGGATTTTTGAGAATAAAAGGTAGCATTTCTTATTACCACCAACTCAGGCTGTTATACCTCCCTCCTTCATGCTTTCCTGATACTTTATTTTTTCTATCACACTTCTTTTTTCATCCATTTATTCACTCAACAAGCATTTGATGTAGTATTGGGCACTTTCACCCATTATTCATTTAATCCTCACAATAACCCTTTCAGGTAGTTAAAATTATCGCCATTTTACTGAAGACACCTAAAGTCACAGAGCTTCGGTAGCTTGCCAAAGGTCAAACAGCTGGTACTGACAGTGCTTAGCTTCAAATCTAAATCCTATGCCTAGTCTGCCTTAACCTTTTTACTGCACTAATTGATTTCAGGTTTGTTCTCCAAAATGTGTCAAAAATCTACAGAGGATAATGACAGTATTTAAACTTTTTAAGTAAATACAGTTAGGGTGCTACATTTTATTAAAATAAATGATTACTTTAAAGTATAAAAATTTCCTGTTAATTTCTTTTTGAAAAACACAAAAATATAGAAAAATACACATCTGCTTTCCTAAACCTCCCTTCTGGAACTGAGCTCGTAGGATAACGTTGAAAGATACAGTCAGCAGCTTGGAAATAGCCATTGGACTATAGATGAACGACGCAGCGAAAATGTTAAATCAGCTAATACTAGTCTATCATCATCACTTAATAAATATTTATCAGGGCCTACTGTGTGCCAAGCACCAAAGACAGATACACACATAACTAAGTCCTGGTCCTGGAAAGACAGACATAGTCCCAGTGCTCTGAGTTCAAAGGTCATGTTATTTATTTATTCATTGAGCAGACATTTGCTGCGCACCTGTTATCGCCTAGATACACCATGCTCTAAGCATGGGGAAATGGCACGGATGTGATTCCTGCCCTCAGGACAGTGTTTGAATAGACAAATTGTCACTGGAGCACACAGTGGGGAGTAATCTGTTGTGTATGGGATGTCTGGAGGCTTCATAAAGGAGATGACATTGAGTTGGGCCGTAAAGGATACGGTGAGTTTTGATGCATTAAAAAAAAAAAAAAAAAAAAAAAGGCAGGGGAGGGGAGGAGGGCATCCTAGAGAGCCCTCTTGCACGGACATATGGAGGTTTAAGGCTCTAGGGTAGTGTCAGGGTAATTTAAGCAGTAGTGTAGGGCTGGAATGCAGGGTGTGAGGCAAGGAGTAGAGGGAGATGATTGGAAAGGGTGCCTCAGATGCTATTCAAAGGAGCTTAGGCTTGGTCTTATGAAAATGGAGAGAAACATCAGAGGTTTCTGAGCAGAGGAGCTTATTTATCTTTGTGTTCCATGGCATGTGGCACACTGCCTTGTTCTTGGTAGCAGGTTTTAGCATTTGTCACTTTCCTGGCACCATAAAAGACTCTGGCCCCCAACCTGATGCCATGCTCTGTTTACACAAGCAAAATCATGCCCATGCTCTTGCATATAGCAATTTTCTTGCCAGCCCCTCTGCCAAGATATCCCAGGTCTGAGAGCAATCTTTCTCTTTTATCCAAAGCCAAATTGCTGCCTCCATATTGTTGTCACCGCGACAGACTCTGCTAATTTCTCCTTTGAGAATAGAACTTGGTCTAGTGAAAGAAACTCAAGACTGGGAGGCCTAAAAAAACCAGGGCCCTGATCTCCACTGTACAAGTACCTAGAGTGTAACCTTGGCCTGTGGTGTGTCCCATCTATAAAATGGATAGGTGATCTCTACATTCCCTTTCAGACTTAAGAATCTCTGGTTTTAAATGCAGGGTCAACATGCCTTCAGTCAGGCCAGACAATGGCTATATCTGCAAAATTCTGCTTTAAAATATGGCAGAATAATTTTCTATGGTTGTCATCTGTTTTATTCTCCCCGTACTTTGCCTCACACCTCCACATACTACCTCCTTTTTTGCCCATTCTAGGAAGGTTGCCAGGGATGTTTGCACCTATACCTCAAGAGAATTTTGTGTTGCTAAGCTAGAAACAGAAGTTGCTAAAGAAAACCTTTTCTGCCAAAGAGGATCTTCTTTGAAATCCCAAGTGCACTGAGGATATCAAGCCACTTGTCCCAAAAAGGGCCCAGAGAAAAGGGAGCATTTTTCAATAGAGAGAGGCAGGAGTGGCAAGACTGAAAACTTTTTTCATAAGATGACCATGAAATTGATCTTTTGTAGGAAGACATTTTTGAGAATAAAAGGTAACATTACTTGTTAATAATTACCCTGGAAGCACAGGCATAAACCAGGATGGTCCCAGGCAAACTGTGTGGGGTAGTCATTAAATCCAAGAAGAAATGGCATCATTTCTTCTCGATGAATGCCGCAGAGAAAATGTTACACCCCACCATCCTACAGACATCACTAATCAATCCTCACATTCTTTCTAGTGAGCCCACATGAGCCTATAACCCTTCCCAACATAGTGCTCCTGATGCTGCTTACTAATCCATTAGTATTGGCCCTTGAGTTTAAATCTTTTTATTACAATTAACCTTGTAAAACAAACATGGCATAGTGGATACTGTGGTTTTCTGCCCAGATCTCCTCTGGGAGCTGGTGAACCCACTGCCCAGCTGCTGAATCTGCTGTCTACTGATGGCTGACAGCTGGACCCCTCAGCAAGCATTGACCACAGCTGCCTTGCCCAAGGTTATATCCTCTCCCAAGGACTAATGATTGGCTGTGTGGTGCAGGGATACAAAGGCTAGACCCACCTTGCTTCAGTTTGAGTCAAATTTGAAAGGCCATCCCAGCTCCAAAGCTTTCTATAGATCAGTGGAGGCTGATGGCCGGTCAGCTTCTGCCCAATCTTGACTTCCTCACTTTCCTACAAATGTATCTCCCAAGAGTCCTTTAAAATCAACCTCTGTACACAACTCTCCACCTCAAGGTGTGTTTCCAGGGAACCCTATCTAAGGAACCGAATTACCTCTGTGATCTTAGTAAGAAATAAACCCCTTGGCCATATAGATGTCCAATAGACATATGAAAAGATGCTCAAATAATCACTAATCATTAGGGACGTGCAAATTAAAACCACAATGAGATATCACCTCACACCTGTCAGAGTGGCTGTCATCAATAAACCAACAAACAAGTGTTGGCGAGGATGTGGAGAAAATGATGTAGAAAGAACCTCATGCACTGTTGGTGGGATTGTAAATTGGTGCAGCCACTATGGAAAACAGGATGGAGTTTCCTCAAAAAATTAAAAATCGAACTACCAGATCACCTAGCAATTAAACTTCTGGATACTTATCCAAAGGAATCCAAAACACTAATTCTGAAGGATATATGCACCCCTGTGTGCACTGCAGCACTATTTATAATACCTAAGAGATATGGAAGCGACCTAAATGCTCGTAAATAGACAAATGGATAAAGACAATGTGGTACATATATACAATGGAATATTACTCAATATAAAGAATGAAATCTTGTCCTTTGCAACAACATGGATGGACCTAGGGGATAGTATGCTAAGTGAAATAAGTCAGAGAAAGACAAATACCATATTATTTTACTTATATGTGGAATCTAGAAAACAAAATAAATGAACAAACAAACAAACAAAAAAAACCCCACAGATACAAAGAACAAACTGATGGTTGCCTGATGGATGAAAAAGATGAAGGGATTAAGAAATACAAATTGCCAATTATAAAAATAATCATTGGACATAACGTACAGCATAGGAAATATAGTTAATAATATTTTAATAACTAAGTATGGTGTCAGATAGGTACTAGACTTATCAGGGTGATCACTTTGTAAGTTATATAAATGTCTAATTACTATGTTGTACACCTAAAACTAACATTATATGTTAACCGTTACTGAAAAGTAAAAAGATAATTTAGAAAAAGAAGTAAACCCCGAGGTTAACTTTCTAATTTGTATCTTAACAAATGGGTCAATTAGCATATTTTCTTGTCCCCACAGTTTATTGATCTTAATTTAAAAGCTTCCCTGGAAGGGCCGGCCCGGTGGCTCAGGCGGCTAAGAGCTCCATGCTCCTAACTCCGAAGGCTGCTGGTTCAATTCCCACATGGGCCAGTGGGGTTCTCAACCACAAGGTTGCCAGTTCAATTCCTCGAGTCCCACAAGGGATGGTGGGCTGCGCCCCCTGCAACTAGCAACGGCCACTGGACCTGGAGCTGAGCTGCGCCCTCCACAATTAAGACTGAAAGGACAACAACTTGACTTGGAAAAAAGTCCTGGAAGTACACACTGTTCCCCAATAAAGTCCTGTTCCCTTTCCCCAATAAAATCTAAAAAAAACAAAACAAACAAACAAACAAAAAATAAATAAAAGCTTCCCTGGAAAATGCACGTCCCTTCACTTTTTGCAATGAGAAAAAGGCAAGTCCTCTCCTTTTCTGGTCTCTGGTGGAGGAAACACAATTGCTGTGTGGTTCCACAGCCGTAAAGTGGAGCAAACACTTTTAGAGAGACAGGAGACCTGGGTTTTAGTTCTGGCTTTGTCAACAACACATTATGATGTAGGCAAATCATTTCCTTTCTCTAGCTGGGTCCAAATTTACTTGTCTATAAAACATAGGACTTATCAGGAAAATTACCAAAACTTGAAATAAGGCAGAAAAGTAGGTCCCACATTCTTTCAATGTTATACAGAACAAAGACCACTCAGAGATTGTCTAGAGGAATGTATTTAATTTACGATTTGCTTTTGATTAAAGGTCCCAAATTTAGTAAGATGCTTATTGCTTGGTAGAGTTTGTCCAATAGATATGAAAATAATTTCTGTCCATGAAACAAATAACCACAAAAATGTATAGCCTAATTTTTATTGGAATCCAGTAAATTTATCCCATCAATTCATAATATATACTTGGCTTCTTAAATGTTCTTTGAACCAGTCATAATATCTTGTTGGTTCATCACTAATCCATGAATTAAATAGAATCTCTTACCTGTGGTTCATTTTTATGTTTGCCCGAAATTCATGATTTTAGCTTTTTTAAAACATTATACTTCAACAGGCTTGCTCTGTTCCTTGATACTGGAAAAAAACAAATCCACACACCCATCTTGAGAACTGAGGGATCCCATAGTTTTAATGTAACACAAAGGCATCTAGGACCCCTTTCTATAGAAATCCTCTGGACCATGTTACCCTCTGAAGACTAGTCGGCAATCCCAGAGTTACCAGAGCCACCATCGCTTGATCACTGCATGGCTGGGGTGGAGGCTGGGCAAAGAGCAGCACAGCCAGGGCTTAGTGAGAGGGACTTTCCCAAGGTCTGAAAAGTACAAAAATGACATATCCTCAGAGCTGGGACTCAAAGCATGCATGTCTTGCACTGAAGGCAGGTCCACTGCTACACTCTCCATACATGAATGCCATGTCATTTGCCTGCATCTCCAATGAATATCACATAGGCCTAGTACATAGTAAGCACTCAATACCCCATGCAATTACATTTTTTTTCCTACTGACTAGAGCTTGGATGTTTCCAAAGGACCGAATCTATCAATTGGCTTCACTTCAGGGCACTAGAAATGATAGACACTGGAAGCCAGACAGGCCTGTGTTCCATCTTATCATTGCCATTTCGTGTCCAATTAGCAGTGTAACCTTGAACAAAAAATGAAGTCATGTGAGTGTCAGTTTCCTCCCCTGTCACACGTGAATAATCCTCATATTATTGATTATTAAATTCCTCGTTGTGAGGATTAAAATAGAAAAGGGAATGTGAAAGAACTTAGCACTACACCTAGCCCAAAGCTGCCCACACCCACAATGGTCTTTGGTCTTCCCTTCCCCTCTCAGAAGACCCTGGAAGGCTTTGAGGCCTGGGCTATGTTGCTGCTTCTACCAGCCCCCTTCCTAGTCACACGGTAATCAGGGGATGGGAAAATCAGTCTGTTCAAACAGGTGTCACTGTTCTAAACCTACAGTCTCATTTCCTGATCGTGTCTTAATCTGCTCGTCGGTGGTGAAAGTTGATTTCTTGCACATTCTTATATCAGTGGGAATTTCTGCCCTTGGCTGACAGGCATTATGGGCTGGCTTTGACATACAGCCCTACAGGGCCTGAACAGCCCCTATTCTTTCCCAGTCCTGAAAGGGAGCTTTGTGCCAAGGATTCATTAAACTGCACTGCACAGCCCCTTCATAAATGGGGCTCAATAATGAACAGTCGATTTAACTGGAAAAGCTGCTGGAGCTGTTAAATTAAAGGGAAATAAAGTGCACTTTGGACTCAGTCTGCCAGAAGAAACGGTGACCTAAAAGGGAAATCTTCATTTTTATTGAAGTTTTTTAAAAAGTTTAATATGTCCAGGAAGTTTCCTCGTGACAGGCACCGAGACTTAAAAGTTCAGAATGCAAGCGTGCAATAGGGTGCTTTTTATTCACCATTGTCGTCCCAAAGTGAGTCTCAGGCTGTTAGAGGGTACAAAGGAATGATCCAATTTTGAGAAAGAAATTTTGGGGGACTCTGCAATATGCCACCAAAGGTGTGTTTTTTTATTTTTATTTTTATGTTTTAAAAGTATTCTGTTCAAGACCAGGCTTTCTCTTTCATTCTTTGAACAGTTGAAGGACCAAGAGTCATTCTTTTCCGTTTTTCTGCTCTCTTTCAGAAACAGGACACCTCTCTGGGAGGAGATCCAGTTGTTTCCCCTCCTACTATAGCTCAGTTACATTTGATTTGGCTCGTGTGCTCTGACATGTGACTCAGTAGCCTCTTTTTTAGGTTTCAAATTTTTAGCAGTACGTATGACTATTCCAAAGAACTTTCTCTTCAACTTCTTCTGAGTTATATAACTTCTTAGCAGGGTGAGTTAGAACTTCTGGGAGGCTGGAAGGTTATAGTTTTCAATAACTCTTACGTGCAAGAAGCAAAAGCCACCGTGCTTTGGCAGATACAATAACCACAATATGGTCTCAGCTTCTCTCTGCTACACGGCTGCGAGCTAAGAATTCTTCTTAACATGTTCCCCTATCCTTCCTGTTTTCATGTTTTCCTGTTTTATATGGAATCTGCTCCTGGGTATGTTACAGGTGTCACTACCCTAGTCAAGGCCTTTTTCTGGTTTCTGTCTTAAACATCATTTTACCATCAAAGATGACAAAATCACTCATCTCAGGAAATTTAAAGAGAAATCTGAAAGGCAATGTGAAATAAACAAAGGCCCACTTCCACCCTCATTGTTTACGGTCACTGGAATCCAAGCACAGATTTTCAGTTGCAAAGCTGCATAAAAAAGGGTAACTTCCTTTGCAAAAAGTATTATGCTCTCTTTCTGAAATCTGATTTATTTTTTCATTTTGAATTCTAAGCCATCAATTCAATTTTTTTGGATTCTGCGTTAGGCAATTCAAAACCACCTTAAAAAATATCCTGAAGATAAAAACCATAAATCTGTGCATGTATTCATTTTAATAGTAACTATGGTGACCTACTAAATAGTATTGTTTTATTCTTTGTCCATCTACCACTAATGAGTCACGTTCAACCAAAATAAATCACAGGCTCTCCACACCATGAAATTCGGGGTTCTGAGGCCAGTGACAACTGCTGGGATGGACTTTGCCCAGTGTGGGCCCTGATGTTTATTAGGGTCTACACCTGCATCACAACAAACAAAGTTTCATTCACCTTCCATTACAGATTGTCAGGTTCCAAATTGGTTATGTCATTCTTTGTGGACTGTGTGGGCCTGATTACTTTTTGACATCTAGTAGTGGGGTAAATATTCATAAGAAAATACATATTAGACCAGTCCAACTTTTACACATGACATCAGCCAACAAATGCACTCTTCTGGTCATGAATTATCCCTACAGAAATAATTACAACCTATTCAAAAGATATTTAGTCTTAAAGATGGGAGACAAGAGGACTTTCTTGATCTGCATAGATTCGACCACAGCCAGACTACAAGTTAAGGAGAGTGTTAATATGTTACAGCTAATCTAAAGGAAAATGACCAGGAAAGTGATGGTGATCAAAATCAAAGTACAGGAGGAAGTATACTTCTATAGGATTCAGAACATTCCTTAATTCTTCTATTTGTTTTGATGAATAAAATTGTACGTGCATTTTTTCCTACCAGTGTGTAATCCTTCTGAGAAAAGGAAAGAAGTTCCTGTGGGGCAATTACAAAAGGTATAACATATGCATAATGGGAAATAGCAGAAGGATAAAAAAGGGAGAATGGAACAGAAGAAATATTTGAAACAATAAGGTCTGAGAGTTTCTCCCAAATTAATGTCAACACCAAACCACAGATCCAAGAAGATCAGAGAACACCAAACAGGATAAATGTCAAAAAGCAAAAACAAACAAAACACTACACTTAGGCTTATCATTTTCAAACTACAGAAAATGAAAGGTAAGTAAAAAATCCTGAAAGAACCCAGAAGGAAAAAACACCTTACCATGCTAACACTAATCAAAAGAAAGTGGAAGTACTATATTCATTTCACACAGAGCAGACTGTCAGGAAAGTTATCAGGAATAAAAGTGGACATTACATAATAATAAAGGGGTCAATTCTCTAAGAAGGCATGACAGTCCTTAATGTGTATGTACCTAACAACAGAGTGTTAAATTACGTGAGGCAAAAACGTAGTATTACAAGGAGAAATGAATGAATCCGCTGTTATACTTTGAGAGTTCAACATCCCTCTATCAGTAATTGACAGATAAAGCAGGCAGAAAATCAGGAAGGACATAGCTGAACTCAACAACACTATCAATCAATTGGATATAACAAACATCTATAGATTACTTCATCCAACAACAGAATGCACATTTTTCTCAAGATTACATGGAGCATTCTACCAATATAGACCATTCTATGGGCCATAAAAATGAAAAAAATTTTTCACAAATTGAAAAAAATTAAAATCATCTAATGTCTGCTCTCAGACCTAATGGACTTAAAGACCAATAACAGAAAGAGAGCAAGAAAATCCCCAAATACTTGGAGATTGAACAATTCATTTTTAAATAACATATGGGCCGAAAAAGAAATCTCAAGAGAAATTAAAGAATAGTTTGAAAATTAAATAGCTAGTTTGAAAATTAAATAGCTGAAAATTAAAACACGGTCTATCAAAATTTGCAGTATGCAGCAAAAGCAGAGCTTAGAATAAAATTTATAGCATTGAATGCATTTATTAGAAAACAAGAAAGATCTAAAATCAATCATCTAAGCTTCCATCTTAGAAAACTAGAAAAAGAAGAGGAAATTAAATCCAAAGTAAACAGAACAAAAGAAATAATAAACATTAGAGCAGAAATCAATGAAATTTAAAACAGAAAATCAATGGAGAAATACAATGAAACCTAAAGCAGTTTCTTTGGAAAGATCAATAAAATTGATGTTAGGTTAACTAAGAAAAAAAAAGAGGGAACATAAACTACTAATATTAGAAAAAAGAGACATTATTGCAGATCCCATGGATATTTAAAGGATAATGAAGAAATACTATGAATAACTCTATACCCACAAATTTGATTATCTAGATAAAATGGATCAATTCCTTAAAACATACAATCTGCTAAAACTCCTACAAGAAGAAATAGGCACTCTGAATAGGCCCAGACCTATTAAAAAAAATCGATTCAATAATTAATAAGCTTCCTAAACAAGAAACACCAGTCTGATATGAAGCATTGGCCCTGCATGATGGCGAATGATGCTGGCAGGCCCATGGTCCAAGTAGAACACAAGGGAGAGAGAAAGTTTCTGTCTAGAAAAGCTGTCATCTATGGTTTTGACAAAGATGAAGGAAATCACAGAAACCTACCTTGGCAAGGCTGTTACCAATCTGTTGTCACAGTATCACCTTCCTTTAATGACTGTCAGCATCACTGGAATCATTGCTGGTCTCAGTGAACTTAGAATCATCAAGGATCCAGTTGCTGTTGGTACATTGCTTATGCCTTAGATAAAAAGGTTAGTGCTGAAAGAAATGAGCTGATCTTTGACTTAGAAGGTGGCCCTTTTGATATGTTAATCCTCACTATTGAAAATGGAATCTGTAAGGTTCAATCTACAGCTGGAGACATCCACTTAGGTGGGGGAGACTTTGACGTATCAAATGGCCAACCATCTTATTGCAGAGTTCAAGTGCAAGCAGAAGAAGGGCCTCTGTGAGAACAAGAGATCACCTCTGCACTGCTTGTGAACGTGCTAAGTGTATTCTCTTTTTCAGCACCCAGGCCAGTATTGAGATTGATTCACTTTATGAAGAAACCAACTTCTCTACCTCCTTTACCGGTGCCCAATTTGAAGAATTGAATGCTTATGTATTCTGTGGCACACTGAACTCAGTACAAAGAGCCTATCAGGATGCCAAGCTAGACTAGTCCCAGATCCATGATATTGTCCTGGTGAGTAGTTCTATCGGTATCCTCAAGATCCAGAAACTTCTACAGGACTTCTTTAATGGAAAAGAGTTGAATTAAGAGTAGCAGTAACCCTGACGAGGCTGTTGCTTATGGTGCAGCTGCCCTGGCAGCCATCCTATCTGGAGACAAATCTGAAAACATTCAAGATTTGCTGCTCTTGGATATTATTCCTTTTTTTTCTTGGCATGGTGGAGTTATGACTGACCTCAAGTGCAACACTACCAATCCTACCAAACAGACACAGACCTTCACTACTTACTATGACAACCAGCCATGTGTGCTCATTCAGGTTTATGAAGATGAGCGCACCACAACGAAGGATAACACCCGGCTTGGCAACTTTGAACTCACAGGCACACCTCCTGCTCTATGTGGTGTTCCTCAGACTGAAGTCACTTTATATATTGATGCCAGTGGCATCCTTAGTGTCTTTGCTGTGGATAAGGGTACAGGAAAAGAGAACAAGATTACCATCACTAATGACAAGAACCATTTGAGCAAGGAAGACAGTGAGCGTATGGTCCAAGAAGTTGAGAAGTACAAAGCTGAAGATGAGAATCATTGGAATACCTTCTCTTCCAAGAATTCACTTGAATTCTTACTTTGCAATCAACATGAGAGTAATTGTTGAAGACGAGAAATTTCAAGCAAGATCAACGAGGACAAACAGAAGATTCTTGATACATGTAATGAAATTATCATCTGGCCTGATAAGAATCAGACTGCAGAGAAGGAAGAATTTGAACATCAGCAGAAAGAACTGGAGAAAGAAAGTCTGCAACCCTGTCATTACCAAGCTGTACCAGGAGGCAAGCCAGGAGGGATGCCTGGGGATGTCCCTGGTGGTGGTGCCCCTTCATCTGGCGGTTCCTCCTCTGGGCCTGCCATTGAAGAGGACCAACAACCTGAGCATAGATTTAGCATGTTCCACACAAAAACACTGAAGACCCAAATTTGTAGCAAATTCCATGGCAGTTGTAAGGTGGAGCTGCTGTAGTAAATAACTGCATGTTCCCGATACTTGAATATGGAATATGTGCATAGGGAAAGGAAATAACATTGTACTTTATAAGCACTGTATTGTAAATGGAAAACACCATGTCTTAAAAAAACTGTACTTAAAATTGGCACCAAAAAACAAACAAACAAACAAAAAAACCCCACAATAGAAACCACAAACTTTTTACTGCATTTCGATACAGTTGTCTTTTGTTTTAAGGATATAGGACAAAAATATGGAGGTGTGTTTCCCAGGACCCAGAATGGTGTTAATTATAAGAGTGGCTATTTGAGGGTACAAGTCTTATTGAGCACCGATTACCATGCAAAAGTTCTGTCTACATGTTCTTTAATAAATATATTTTTATATGTATTTATGATATTGTAAGGCCTCTAAATTGTGGGACCCAGGCAAGGACCCATCTTTCCCAGATGTTGTAGGTATTACTATTAAACCCATTTTACAGTGAGAAAACTAGGACTTTAGTATATAGGTCAGTATGAAATGTTAGAAACAGAAACACCTCTATAGAGTTCAAGCAGAAAAACAGTTTAATACACAAATTATGAATTTGCAAAATGATAGGAAGGCCTACACCATGGAGCTAGAAAGCTGCTTTCTCCATTACAACAAAAAAGGAGAAATTATAGGCAGATGAAGTTAGGCTTTGTTTTGGGGAGAGTGGGTATAGATATGAAGACTCAATGTACAGCAGAAGGAAAGGTTCCCATCTAAGGACTTCTTTTGGTTAATGAAATCAGGAGGCAGCTGAGAAGACTAGAAGAGTGAGGTAGGAGGTTTGAGAAGAGAAGAAAGGTATGGAAAGCCATTATGGAAAGTAGATATGGAGCATATTCAAGGAACCTAGTATGATTGCCAGACAGTGTTTCAGGGTCTGTGGATGTTGTTAGTCATTAATTTATAGGAAACCAATCTGTCTAGTTATGTGCTCTTTTATTTTCAGGACCTTTGCTAAGTTACATGTCTGGTTTTTAGTTTCATACTCATGGTCTAAACCAGTGAGGGTAAAAAGCCCTAATAATATTGCTTTGTTGAACTTGGTATCTGTTTCCACCCTAGATGTGCCACACATGGAGTCCCAGCTCAAATTCAAAGTCCATCAGAGAACATCTCATCCTTACAAAGTTCCTCTCCTTTCAGCACCTCTTGACATCCCTCCTCTAACCCAGACCACCTCACAGCCCTGAGCTCCTGAAAAAAAAATCTCTAACCAGGGTTACCACAGATTGTTAGAGACCTGGCCCCACAGCAGAGGCAAAGGTAAGTCTGGACTCACTCTGGAGTCAGTCCCAAAATTGGAGGGAGAAGCAGTTTGCAGAAAGACCAAGTCAGTGTTTTATGAAAGGTTCTATTGCACAGAGGAGGCATGGATGGAAAGAGCTGTGCTTCTTAACAGGAAAGCAGTAAGGAGAACAGAAGGAAGGAAAAGGGAGTAAAATTGCAAAGGTTAGGGTAAAATAATTATGCTGATGAAAATGTTTGCGGGCCTGTTTGCCAGGATCCTTAGGTGGGAAGCCTCTTCCTAGGTGTTTCCATTCCATTACTTAATTTGTGGCCCCTAGATCAGTGGTCTTCAAAGCAGAGTATAGGGTGTGAAAAGACTCTTCAAGAGGACTCAGATAGGAGTGAGCTAACAAGATGAATGTCCGTTCTCTCAAACCCCATATGTATTCTTTCTTAAAATTGGTTGGAGAGGCTTATTTCCCATCTGTCTCTCACAATTGTCTTTCTTTTATTTTAAAAAGCAAGGACTGGGGCCGGCCCGGTGGCTCAGGCGTTTGGAGCTCCGTGCTCCTAACGCCAAAGGCTGCGGTTTCGATTCCCACATGGGCCAGTGGGCTCTCAACCACAAGGTTGCTGGTTCAACTCCTCGAGTCCCACAAGGGATGGTGGGCTGTGCCCCCTGCAACTAGCAACGACAACTGGACCTGGAGCTGAGCTGCGCCCTCCACAACCTTCACAACTAAGACTGAAAGGAGAACAACTTGAAGCTGAACAGCACCCTCCACAACGATTGAAAAGGACAACAACTTGACTTGGGAAAAAAAAGTCCTGGAAGTACACACTGTTCCACAATAAAGTCCTGTTCCCCTTCCCCAATAAAATCTTTAAAAAAAAGAAAAGAAAAAAAAGCAAGGACTAACATTTCCCTCCTCTCCTATTGTTTTTTGCTTTTCCTTTCTTTCCCTTCCCTTCCCTTCCTGAATAATCCAGTCTTAAAGTGTTTAGGGAAGGCAAGGTTGACATCTGTGCTGGCCGTGCCTGGAGCAGGGTATCGAAGGGGAACTGAGGTGGTCCACAGCAAGGGGGCCAGAGCCCAAGCAGTGAAGGGATACCAACCCACGGAGGCAGCCTGACATGGGGGAGGAGAAAGTCCATGGTAGGAGGTTAGGGGGAGCTCACCGATGAGTGTCAGAGCCAGAGCACAGTCAGGAATGGGGTATGTCAGAGCCCAAACTAGGTAAGGAGACAGCCACGTGGAGGGAATGCCCAGCAGAGCGTGGGAGAGGGTTGAGGAGAGCATTCATGTAGGAGAAGAGGTCAAAACAGAAATGAGACATTGGTTTCGTACAGGTGGATTGATCCAAATAAATCTATCAAGCATCAAGCGCCAGGATTCTTAGTTTCAGAGAAGAAAGTTAGAAATACTGAAGGAGGGGGAGACTAAACTGGAATCACTAGCTGGTGATTTCAGTGTAGCCTGAGGAAGTAGCCATGGTGGACCAAGGAAATTCCCTGAAGAAATTTACCAAAAACATCAGACTGATCCAGCGAAGTATGACTGACAGCTGGCGAAGTCCTCTGAACGCCTGCTCTTAGAAAGTAAGGCCCCTGACTAGAGTGGGGCTGCTACTGGGAGTTGCCTCGGACAACCCCAAACGGCACGGATAAGGCCACGTCATCCGCCAGCTCCTCCTGAGACTTTGTAGAACTGTAAGTCTTCTTCCTGTTTTCCTTTTTCCAAAAACATTTCCTTTGGGTTCCATCCTAAACATATCATGTGTGGTGTGGAAAAAATACAAAGGAACTGTTGGAGAAATTGTGTTGGACATTTTAATTTTGCAGTGAGTGTCTATCAAGAGATTTTGGTCAAGATAGCTATTTGAAGAGCTGAGCAGTAATGGCCTGGAACTCTTTGCTAAGATTCTCCCCACCTTTCTCTATCAGCTCCCTCAGCAGCTTCATAGGTCTCTGCATTATTTCCACAGTGTGCCCTCCCTGCCATTGTAACAAGCCGGCTCTGTCCTGTGTGGGAGAAACCAGTTAAGTTTCTCTTGCCCTGGTAAGACAGTTGCCATAAAATTTTGTCCTTAACCTGTCAGTTCCTACACTTTCAAGAGACCTGGAAACAGGTACCCACAAAGTTGAAGGTACAGTGTACCAGTAGTGATACCAGTAGGACTTCATGTTTCATTCTTAAGCATGTCTTCTACCACTTTCTACCACTTTCCCCACCAGTTGGGTCCTTCTGATGGCTTTGCAAGATGAGCAGCAAATGTGAGGACCAACGTCTGACAGCCTTTGTTTGGTGACAGTGTCTACACACTCTGCTTGATCGACTACCTAGACTTAGTCATCGGCCAACTGCACTGATTACTGCTGCCCCTCATTGAAAAGAAGCCCATAGAGCAACAGGAAGAGTTCATGATGCAGACACTCAAGGAGCCCAATGGCCCTACTGGGAGGCTGCTGGAGAAGCAAGGAGGCCAGGCAGGGATTCCTGGTGGAGCTCAAAGCAGCAGCACCCAAACTCTGTCCTCACTTATATCGGATATTTTTGTCAATTTGCAGTTGATATGTGCAAACTAACTGCATAGTGATTATCTTAATATTGTCTGCACACTCTGCAAAGTAAAACTCATTATTTTGAAACATTAGGTAAGAAAAAATTCAACTGGATTTTAAATCCATTCAAATTTTCACAAGAAATTTCAACATTACATTTGTAAAGGAAAGAAAAGAAAGAACTGTTATGTCCTTTAAATGTAATTTAAGAATGAGAATTCTAATTAAAAGAATGAGAATAAGACAGATTTTTAAATTTGTGTCACCTATTTATGCAAATAAAATGTCTCACCAATGGTGACTATCAAGAAATTGAAGATATTATCATTGATAATTATAATTGAGCATTGATAATTATCTATAGTCATTGCTTTCTTTTTAATGTGATATGAATATTTTATTGAGTGAGAAACAAACTGATCTTGAACAGGAGACTGCAATCCCAAAAATGGTATGAAACTCTGAGGCATGACGTTATAGGAGGTCTTGTAAAGTGAGAATGAGGAAGTTGTTTAACCTTCACAATGATTGGTGGTTATTACAAGGGGCATTTCCAGACAGCAGAGGATTGGTTAAAAGTAATTATACCATTTTAGAAAGACAACTTAAGTTTCATTTATGATTATCAGAGGCATTTACAAGAAATAACCTAAATTAAGTTTCACTTACATTCATGAAATAAAGACTAGATGAAATTTTGCTCATGTGGCTTAACTGTTTATATCTGCTTAAATAATTTTATTTTTCTAATGAGACTTTTTATTTTAGGTTAATTGTAGACTTGAATGTAATTGTAAGAAAATCTGTAGTCATTTCAAGTATATAATTGGAAATGAAAAAGCTATATTTATCGAAGCAACTGTAAAACTTATAAAAATTTAAGATTTTTAGGTCTATACCCTCTAAATTTATATTTACTATATATCTTAATAATTTCTATTTCCAGCAATCCCTCTCCTGGGTATCTACCCAAAAAATCTGAAAACATTTATCCATAAAGACATATGTGCTCCAGTGTTTATTGTGGCTTTACTTACAGTGGCCAAGACATGGAAACAACCAAAGTATACTTTGGTAGATGACTGGATAAAGAAGTTGTGGTATATATACACAATGGAATACTGTTCTGCCATAAGAAAAGATGAAATATAAGGTGGGAGGGGGGTGGCAGATGAGGGTAAAGGGGATCAAATATATGGTGATGGAAGGAGAACTGACTCTGGATGTTGAACACACAATGTGATTTATAGATGATGTGACACAGAATTGTACACCTGAAATTTATGTAACTTTATTAACAATGTCACCCAAATAAACTTTAATAAAAAAAAAAAGATGAAATAGTACCATTTGTGACAACATGGATGGATCTTGAGAATATAATGCTAAGCGAAATAAGTCACACAGAAAAAATAAAGAACCATATGATTTCACTGATATGTGGTACATAAAACTGAAACCAACAAAAGAATAAGACAAACAAATGAAGAAACAAAAACTCATAGACACACACCAGAGGGTAAGGGGATAGGGGGTTGTAGATGAGAGTAAAGGGGTCAAATATATGGTGATGGAAAGAACTGACTCTGGGTGGTGAAGACACAATGTGACATATAGATGATGTATTACAGAATTGTACACCTGAAATGTATTCAACTTTACTAACAATTGTCACCACCAATAAACTTTAATTAAAAATAATTTCTATTTAATTTTGTTTATAATTATATAATACAGATGCCTTTTCGTCATCAACAAGACAAAAAGGCAACCTACCGAATGGGAGAAGATATTTGCAAATACTATATCCAATAAGGGATTAATATCCAAAATAAATAAAGGCTTCACACAATGCAATGTGAAAAAAATGAACAAACCAATAAAAAAAAAAATGGGCAGAGGACCAGCCCAACCATTTCTCTAAAGAAGATACACAAACAGCCAACAGACACATGAAAAGATGCTCAGCGTCACTAATCATCAGGGAAATGCAAATTAAAACCACAATGAGCTATCACCTCACACCTGTCAGAGTGGCTAATATCAGAAAGACAGCAAATAACAAGTGTTGGCAAGGAAAGGAGAAAAAGAAACTGTCATGCACTGTTGGTGGGATTATAAACTGGTGCATCCACAATAGTAAACAGTATAGAGATTACTCAAAATAGATTTCTAAAAATAGAAATACCCTACGATCCAACAATTCCACTTCTGAGTATCCAAAGAAAACAAAAACAATAATTCAAAAAGATTTATGCACCCTTATGTTCATTGCAGCACTATTTACAATAGCCAAGATATGGAAGCAATTGGGTGTTCATTGATAGATGAATGGATAAAGAAGATGTTCCATGATATATACAGAGGGTGCCAAAAAAAATGTATACACATTTTAAGAAAGGAAAAAACTATTGAAATTGTAATACTCAATATATACCATTAACAAAAGATGAATACATGTCATGTGTATACACTATTTTGGCACTTTCTGTATAATGGAATATTACTCAGCAAAAAAAGATAATGAAATCTTGCCCCTTGCAGCAACATGGATGGACCTAGAGAGTATTATGTTAAGTAAAATGAGTTTGAGAGAGAAAGACAAATACCATATGATTTCACTTATATGTGGACTCTAAAAACGAAACAAATGGACAAACAAAATGAAACAGAAACAAACTTACAGAGAACAAAATGATGGTTGCTAGAGGGGAGGAGGGGTCGGAGGATGGATGGAAAAGGGGAAGGGGATTAAGAAGTACAAACTTCCAATTATAAAATAAGTCACAGGGATGCAATGTACAACATAGAGAAACAGTCAATAATAATGTAATAACTGTATGGTGGCATGATTACTAAATATATTATGGTTATCCTTTGTAAGGTATGTAAGTGTTGAATCACTATGTTGTATACCTAAAACTAGTGTACTACTGTATTTCAACTTTAACTAAAAATCAATTTAAACAAAAAACATTTTTAAAAATTTTATAAAATAACCCAGATGTGAGGCTTGACATGGCTTCAAAATTAACATCTGCGAGAACTAACCTGCAGCACTACCACATGCCAATTCTCTTCTCTAATGTTACTACCTTTCACGTATCCCACCAAACTATGCAGAATAAAAGCTAGAGCATTTTAACTCTCATAATGTATTCCTATAAACCCAAGAGAAACCCGAGATCCTAGGCTCCTTTACTGTTTCTCAACATTTCCCTGATGCCTGCCTTTCAATAGCTGGATTTTCTCCTTGGCCACTGAATATTTTTTTTTTTTATTATACAGTATCATTCTTTCTTAATAGTTTAATGGGTGAGTCTCCTATTTAGCTGATTGAGTAAACCTTTCTAAGGATTTATCCTGTTAGGGCTTACTAAAGGACACTCACAATCTTTTTCTTAAAAGTTTATAAGGCCAGAGTCAGGGTTCTTAATCTGTGAAATGAGTCCTCCTTTATATTACTCAAAATAGCTTGTGCTGGTATCTCGTAGAGCTCTCATTTGTTCTGAACTTTCCCTTCTCAAAGACGTTAGGTCTCCTCCTCTTTTCCTCCCAAAGTTAATTTCAAGAAATTTAAGGCTGTTCAAGTCTTCAAACATTAGGCCTCTACTGTCAATGTAGTATTTGCATGGAGTCTGCACATTTAAATATGAGGCCTGGGAAGCACTGACTACATGAATCTACTATCATAGCATCTCACTCTCTCCTGAGAGGATTCAAATGGCTCTCTCCTCGTTTGACAGTGAGGCTGAGAAAAACCTTGTATCTCTGTGTGTGTGTGTGTGCGAGTGTGTGTGTGCATGTGTGTGTGTGATTTATTTTCCCAATGGCTGAGATGCCTGGCCCACCACCTGCTTTAATAAGAGGCATAAACATGTCCACAGTAGTACTCTAGTGGAGCTCTCCCCCCAAGGATTCTAATTATATCAGGCATAATCCTTCCATCTTCTCTAGGAAAATAATTTCGTATTTTTAGAAATTATATGAATGAAGTATTTTAGAGATGCCCTAAAAAATTGTTTGTCAATGCATCCATATTTATTACTCTCTCAAAGGAATTCTGAGTAACCAATATCTTCCACAACTTCTAGAAAGTGTACTGCTATGCTCTCTTCCTCCCTGAGTATTTTCCCAAGGATTCTGTGTCTGCCTAGGGTCTTTCAGGCCTTCTCTAATCTCTCTTCAGCCTCGGTCTTATTATAGTTCACCAGAATCTCCCTAAACAGCAGTGAAAGTCAGTAGTCATTCCCTTACACTAATTGCCCAAGGATGTCACAGCCATTGTCCAGATATCAGAATAATCTAATGGTAATTAATAATGCATATACACACTGTGAAATCATAAAATCCCAAAAAGAGGATATCAATGAGAAGGAAATTACCTTAGCTAGTAATAAATTAAAATGTCAGTGATTAAAATAACTTGGCAATCACATAGTGATTAATAAACACATCAATATAACAGAGTTGGGAGTCCAGAAATAAACCCCAAATCATATGAAAATGTGTATTTGATAAAGGTGACAATTCTTATGAAAAAGAAACATTTGGATTCTTCAATAAAGAATGATGGGCCAACTGATCTGAGGGGAGACAAAAATAAAAGATGAATCTCATAGGCAGAGTGTGAACAGCACAGATTCCAATCCAGAGTACCCATCATTATATCCAAGATATACTGTTTTTTAGCTGTGTAACTGGGGAAATTAACTTCTGTGAGCCTCCATTTTCCCATATATCAAAGAAGGATAATAATAGTTTATGCCTTATAGGTTTGTTGAGGAGATTACATTGATATGTGTGCTTACAACAGCATAGCATAAGGACTATATTATTATTGTTCCAGTTTTATTCCTCACTCACATATAAATTCCATATAAATCAAAGAGAAAATGTTTAAATAAACTTCAATTACAGTTGAAAATCTTGGAGAAATATTTGCAACCCATATGATAAACATGGACTAATTTTCTTAATAAACGAAGTGCTTTAAGGTATTGATAAGAAAATGAGCGATATCAAATAGAAAAAGCACAAAAGACAGTTTATTAGTTATGGGTCACTTCAGGACAAAGAAACAACTTTAGGTATTTGGACAGAAAAGGCAATTAGATAGCTAGCGTTTGAGCCATAAAATGAGATGCAGAAATCAAGAGCTTAAAAAAATCAACCAAAGGATTGGAGGAATGGCAGTCAAGTGGCCAGTACGAGGCTTCAAGTTCACATCACTACTAGGTTTCCAGGTCAGGAAACTATCGCTGCTACCCAAGAGGTCAGAAAACTGCAGGAAACCACTGCAGTTGTCACAGTTGGTCTATATTCATAAAGCTGGAGGGTAAACAATAGAGTGCGGAGTCTGGCACACCAAAACACCCTTGCCTGCTGGAGCCCACACATAAGCTGCCACCATCCCAGTAAAAATGGCTTTTGCCTTTCTTCTACCTTCCAAACCTAACACAAATGTATTTCATTAGGAGATTCTAAATTACATTCAGGATCCTAGCAACAATCAAGTCTTGGAAACAAAATATTTCTCTCTCTAACATCTACCATACAGAAAGAGGTTGAGGACGTAGAACAAGTAGCAACGGATACTAAATGCCAATAGACAAAATATAGTACATTCCACTCCTTTGTCTGCATATACTATTGACATATAAGTTTCTATATATTTAAAATTCCAATCAACTAAATAGCAAAAACATGGTCTCATAGAATGTAATTATCCCTCGTAATAAATGAAAATATACTACCCTCTGCCCCAAAGGTGTGGAAATCTAAAGCCCCATCTATTGGTGATGTTCTTTTGTAGTTCAGACACAATTCCATCTTGACATCCTATAACCTAATAAACCGGATTATAAAATTAAGCATCACTAACACACCTTCTATAAATGAATAATGAAAAGGAGGGTAGAATAAAAATTGGTATATGCATAACAAAATAAGAAAACTATGCATAACTACTATAATTATCTCTCTAACTGGTCACAAAGCTGCAGTTGGAATTTATAATGACCTTCTTCCACTACCAATTTCATGGCCTCTTTGCCTTCAGTCAGTACATCATCTCTCAGGATATTTTATTTGGTGAGGTAACCCTAATCTTTATTTCTGAAAGGCCTGAGCCATTTGTGGTTATCTCATATTGGCTTCCTACAGTATTCCTCTATCCTTTACCACTAGGTATGCAAAGAAACACACCTCTTCACAGGATCCTCTTTGTATCAGTTAAGGCGCCATCAGGAAAAAGTACACCACTCTAGAAAATTCAAACGTGGGTATTTAATACCAAGAGTCGCTTATATTAATGTCGAATGACTGCAAGAACCAAAAGGGGCCTCTGAGGGAAGCCAAATATTACTAACGAACGGGAGCAGCAGCTCACCCTGGGGACTAAAGAAACCCAAAGTAGAGGTGGGGTTACCAGAACTTGGGATTTGGAGGAGGGGCCCTTCCAAAGCTGGGCTCTGACTGGGAGTGTGGGAGGTATAGTTGGTGCTGGGAATGCCGTAAGAAGCTATATCCTGATGCTGGAAGGATACTAAAGGGAGCTGAAAAGAGCAACAAGTCCCGTCACCCCTTTTCTGTCTTTCCAATTTCCCACCAGTGCCTTTCATTGGCACAACCTAACTGGAAGCCACCTAACAAGAAAATCTAGAAAACCAGATTTTCTAGAAAACTAGAAATAGTAGTTTTCAGAGTCCCAGCCCCAGTATCACAGAAGAGAATATAGAATAGTAGGTTTAGATCTAGGAGACAATAGATAAATAAACAGCACAGTACATTCCTTTTCCGACTCAGTATCCAATCATACCCTTCTATCCATATTTAATTTTCATACAACAGTAACAACTTCATGCTGCCTCCACACAAAGTGCAACTTATGCAAAGGAAGACATTCGCACCCAAAAAGGGGAGATAAGTCCCCATAGCCACCATATCCATCTCTGGATGAGGTTAATTTCTCTTTTAATTCAGTCAAAATTTTACCTGACTATTTTGTAACCTGAAGATTAAATTCTAAAGTTAATCCTAAACAACAATTCCTATATAAAAATAAAAATAGAGAAAAGGAGTGAGGGGAAAATAGTTAATATATATTAATATATACATATAAGCAAGGAATAAAATATCATAACTGCTGCAGTGCTCATTTCTATAAATGATCAGAATGCCATAGTTGATTTTTATGATTTTATGATTTTTATAATTAGGGGAGTTAGGACTCCCCTAACTGTCCGAGTTCCTTTTTCTTTCAGCCATCACCTCCGTTTACCGAAGTTCATAACCTGTAGAATGACCCAAATCTTCATTCTTAAAGGGTCTGGATCTTCAGCAGTCCTACCTTCATTGGGTGAACCTGGAGAACCCCTGGTTTCCAGGCATAGTTCTTGGCCCCATTGTGTATCAGCAACACAATTTTCCCTTGAAAATGACAATCAATCACCGCAGCCGTTGCAGTCATGTCTTTGTAAGTTAGATCAGTGACATGAGGAGCCCAAAATAGCTAGGTGACAGTTTCAATTTTCCAATTTAATGGAATCATTGCATGTTCCCTGCTGAAAACATTCTTTCCTTGTGTAACAAGTCCTCACAGTACAGCATCCATTCTCCAAAAGTGATGCTTCTCAGTTGATGTTGTAACTGGCCAGTCTGTTGTCTTGCAGACCCAGTTGCTTCTGGGTAATGGGATACATGATTGCATAAGAACAGTAAATCCCATGAGCTACAGCTCATATCTTTACTTCTTTTACTGTAAATAATTATTTTCCTGGACAAAAACAATCAAGTAGGAGATGCTATGATGGTGCATAAAGCATTCTATAAATCCAGAAATATTGGAGCTGGCCGAAGCATTTGGAAAGGAAAAGCTAATCCATATACAGCATGACTGTCTATTCTAGCAAGCAAAGTTGTCCCCTCCGTGGGTCTGGATATAAAGACAGACTGACATCTACAAAATTGGACTCTTATGCTCCTAAAGTATACTTCTACCTAGAGCCAGTAAAACGTGGAGCTATATGTAAGCCAGATTATAACTATTTTTTCTTTGTCCAATGGTCACAGAGAATTCCCCGTGAAGCTATGGTTGGGTATGGTGGGATGGGCTTAGAGATTCCCCATGTAGCCTTAGGTAATGACAACTCAACCGTAGTTTCCATGGGAATCTCAGTCATAAAACTTGCCAGTGCCTTCAGGTCCTGCTCGAGCCTAATCACATATAAGTCACTTTTAATTGATGGTGGAATGCTTGTCATAGTTTGCCTAGGACATTCCCAATTTTAGCACTGAAAGTCCTGGGAACCTCCTTAGTCCCAGACAAACCAGGACAGTAGATCATCTTAGTTGCTGAACTCAGCTAATTTAATGGCACCCAGCTCATGATGGGCAGCCCCAGCAACGTGTCCTTTTAGACTCCCAGGGTCAGGCAGTAAGTCTGATCACAATCCAGAAGAGAAATTTTCCAAGGAACGTATGGCTTTGCTCCAAAACCTTAAGGGCCTGAGCTGTGAGTCCTTTAGGGGGCTTCCCACAGCCTCTATGTCACGGAAATATGCTACATTCACTGTAAGCATCATTGTCTCAAATGGACTGTAAGATCCAAGTGATGTAGTTGCTGGTCCACAGACTAATTCTGCTACAGAAACTTCCTTCTCTGGGTTCCACGGAAAATGGAAAGCCTCATTTGGAAACATCTCTTAATAAATAGGTCTAAGCAGCACACTCAGATATGGTGTATGTTGCTTTTAAAAACCACAGGCCACACCAGGTCGTTTCTATTTCTTGGTAAGGCATATAAGGTACAACAACTTATCTTTCACTTTGGAGGTTATATCTCCAAATACTTTGAATAAATGAAAAAAGTATACTGAAGTTTTTGTTTCTTACTCATCTTTTGGGTTGTTGTGTCCCCTACTATGCATGCTTTTTACCAAGGCATATATATGATTATGTCATCAAGGGAGTGAACAAGCCTGACATCCTCATGAAATGGTGAGATTATCAAAGACCCTGTAGTCTAAATTATACAAGTGCTGACCATGCCCAGTGAATGCCAACTACTTCTGGTGGTATCTGCTGATTGGAGTGTGTGTATATCATTTGCCAGATTAAGAGCTGTATATCAAGTGGCAGGAGCTGTGTTAATTTGCTCCAAAAAAGAGACCACATCTGAAACAGCAGCTACAATGTAGTCTTAATCTGATCAAACCCATGTTAATTCACTGTCCCTCTCCAAAATCCATCTGTCTCCTCCTCCACAAGCCAAAAGGCAAGTTAAATGGGAATCATCACCCCTGCATCTTTCAAGCCCTTGATGATAGCTCTAATTCCTACTTCCAGGAAACCACTGTTCTGGGTTCTTTCACCATAGATTAGTACAGCCTATCCTAAAATTTCATGCAAATGAAACCGTACAGTATATATTCTTTTACATCTTACTTCTTTCCCTCAACGTGCTGTTTTTGGAAGTCATCCCTATTGTCGTATCAGTAATTCGTTCTTCTTTGATGCCGTGTAGTAATCCATTGTATAAATACACCATGTGTTTGTCCATGTGGATGGACAATGGGTTAATTCCTGGCTTAGGGTTGTTATGAATAAAGTGCTATGATCATTCTTATACAAGTCTCTGTAAAAGTATGTTTTCATTTCCCCTGGATAAATGCCTAGAAATGGAATTGCTGGGTCATAGGGTAGGTATATATTTAACTTTATAAGAAACTGCCAGACCAATTTCCAAAATGACTATCCCATATTGCCTTCCCATTAGCACTGTTTAGTATTCCAGTTGTTCCACACTCTCACCAGCATCTGGTACTGTCAGTCTTTTTTATTTCAGTCACTTTAATGGACATACAGTTGTATCTTACATTTTTAAAATTTCGTTTCCCCCATGACTATGACGTTGAGAACTTTTCCATGTGCTTATTGGCCATTCATATGTCTTCCTTTGTAAATGCTTCATGTCTCTTACCCATTTTTAAAATTGTTTTGTTGTTGCTGTTGTTGTTCTTTATGTGTTCTGAGTATGAGCAGTCTGGGGTTTATCTATTGATTTTCTTAGAAATGTCTTTTGATGAACATGTTTTTAATTTTGTTGAAGTACAATTTAGCATGTTTTGAAAAATCTTAACGCTTTATGGATGCTATCTTAAAAAGTTTGCCTATCACAAGATTGGAAATGTATTCTCCTGTGTTTTCTTCTAGAAGACCAACCTTTTTATTAAACATATACAGCTTTTATTTGTATGTAGTTAAATCAGTTGATCTTTGGTCTTATAATTAATCCTATCCTTTTAAGTTTACAAAGACCTTTCTCCACTCCAAAATTAATTACTTATTAATATTTAACTGTAATTTTCTTATGATTTTATTTCTTTTTTCCAGCTTTAGTGAGGTATGATTGATAAATAAAATATTAAGGTATTTAAAACGTACAATGGGATAATTAATGTACATGTACAGTGTGAAAAGATTACCCCCATTGAGTTAATTAACACAATACCAACATCCGCTCACATATTCATTTTTTGTGGGGGAGGGTGAGGACATTTAAGTTCTACTTTCTAAGCAAATTTTAACTATACAATACAGTGTTATCAACCATAGTATGATTTTATTTAAGTCTATTCCTTTAATCATTCTATAATATATTTTGGTATATGCTATAATGGTCAGAAGTTTAACAACACTAACTGAAGTTATTATGAGTTTAGAATCTACTTTTGCCTCCATATTCTTCATAAATAATCTTAATATCTTTGTTTCAGTAAAAAAAACTCTTTACCCATAAGTTTTATCTATTTTTAAAGCTTTATTGTGGTATACAAAAAACTGAAAATATTTAATGTATACAATGTGATCAGTTTGGACACATGCATATACCCATAATGCCATCACCACAATCTGAGTAAGAAACATGTCCCTCACCTACATGTTTCCTGAGATCTACCCTATTAACAAACATTTAAGTGCACAGTTATTGGCACTATGCTTTATAGGAGACATCCAGAATTTATTTATCTTGCATAAGAAACTCTGCAGCCTTTGACCATCACCTCCTCATTTACCCTTCCCCCCAGCCCCTGAAAACTATCATTCTATTCTCTGTTTCTGAGTTTGACTATTATAGATTCCATATATGAGATCATATAGTATTTGTCTTTCTGTGTCTTATTTCACTTAGCATAATGTCCTCCAGGTTCATCCATGTTGTCACAAATGGTAAAGCTACCTTCTGTTTTTAAAGCTGAGTCATATTCTACTGTACATATATAAACATTTTCTTTATCCATTCATCTGTCAATAGACATTTAGGTTGCTTCTATATCCTGGCTATTAGGAATAATGGTACAATGAACATGGGAGTGCAGATCTCTTTGAGGTACCTATTTCAGTTCCTTTGAATAAATACCCAGAAGTGGGATTGATGAATCATAAGGTAGTGCTATTGTTAATTTTTTGAGGCACCTCCAAACCATTTTCCATAAGGATTATGCTAATATATGTTCCCACCTACAGTAGATCAGGGTTCCTTTTCTCCATACCCTTGCCAACACTTATTATCTGTTGTCTTTTTTATAACCGCCATCCTAACAGATATAGGAGATATCTCAGTGTCATTTTGATCTGCATTTCTTTGATGATTGGTGATGTTGTACACCTTTCATTTACCTGTTGGCCATTTGTATGCCTGGTGAAATGAATAGTCAGGTCTTTGCCCATTTTTAAATTGAGTTATTTGGCTTTTTGCTATTGAGTTTTGGAGTTTCTTATATATTTTAAATATTAACCCCTTATCAGATATATACTCTACAGACAGGTTTCTCCCATTCGGTAGATTGTCTTTTCATTTTGTTGCTTGTTTCCTTTGTAATGCAGAAGCTTTTTAGTTTAATACAATCACACTTGTCTATTTTTGCTTTAGTTGTCTGTGCTTTTGTTGTCATATAAAAAAAATCATTGCCAAGGAGCTTTTCCCCATGTTTTCTCTAGCGTTTTACAATTTCAGGTCTTACATTTAAGTCTTTAATCCATTTTAAGTTGATTTTTGTGTATAGAGTAAGATAGGAGTCCGATTTCATTCCTTTGCCCAGCACCATTTATTGGAGAGACTATTTTTTCCCATTTTGTACTCTTAACACCTTTGTCAAAGGTTAGCTGATCATATATGCATGGGTTTATTTCTGCTCTCTCTATTCTGTTGCATTGGTCTATTTGTCTGATTTTATGCCAGTACCATACTATTTTTATTACCATAACTTTGTAACATAGTCTAAAAATCAGGAAGTGTAATGATTCCAGTTTTGTTTTTCTTTCTCAAGATTACTTTGGCTATTTGGGATCTTTTATGAATTCATATGAATTTTAGGATTGTTTTTTTCTATTTCTGAAAAACAAATGCCATTAGATTCTCCATAGAGACTGCATTGACTCTATAGATCACTTTGGGTAGTGTGAACATTTTAACAATATTAATTCTTTCCATCCATGAACTCAGAGATAGCTTTCCATTTATTTCTGTCTTCTTTAATTTCTTACATCAATGTTTTACAGTTTTTAGTGTACAGATATTTCATCTTCTTGGCTAATTTATTCCTAACTATTTTATTCTTTTTGATGCAATTGTAAATGGGATTATTTTCTTTACTTCGTTTTTGGGTCAGGAAAGATGAGTAAGTATATCTAGCTCAAACCACTAGTAAGTGGTGGAATTAATATTTAAATTTCATTCTGACAGACATCTAAGCCTATGCTCTCTATTAAAACTCCATTGTTCTATAGCAAATCAATGACAAATATGTATATCTTCCTCCCAAACTTCATTTTTGCAAATTTTTTAGGGGCTAGCTTTTTATTAGGGCTAGCTCTTTGATAAGCGCTAACCAGAAGGAAGACCTGCAAAAACATATATAAATTCATTAATATCAGAATCAATTTCACTACAGGATGCAGGCCTCCTTAAAGTTTCTCTTGAATAACTGCATCCCGATGAAGCCCAAATGAGGATCTTCTATGTGATCATGGTAAGTTTTCAAAAGGCCAGTTTGGGAAGTGGGTGGATTGACTGAACATCTGGGTCTTATACGAGGCTCAATTAAGGCAAGTTCACTCACATTGTGACTTAAAACCTTTTCCAAAGCCCTTATACGTGTAAGGTTCCCCAAGTTATATCCCAGTAAGAAGCTAAGCCTTGTAAAGGGAAAGGAATATCATCCACTTCTATTTTCATGCAAATGGTCCCAGCAGAATAAAAAGGGGGGCAGTGAAAGTGATGACACTCATCTAATTATCTGCAGGCCAATATCACCAAGTTCCTGAAAGGAGCCCATAGAATAGCCTGACACAGACACACAAAATACAGCCAGGAAACAATTGGGACCTTAGCAACAAGGCAAAAACTGACTCCTCTCTGCATAAAGAGTTGTTTAATGAGCATTTCTTGTCACTTTCAGTTAGGCCCCATCATCTCCCCCAGAGAAAGTTGCAGCCCCTTTTTTTCCAGCTTTATTGAGATATAATTGACACATAACACTGTGTAAGTTTAAGGTGTATAACATGTTCATTTGATATACTTACATATTGCAAAATGATTATCACCACAGCATTAACCAAAACCTCTATCCTATCACACAATTACCATTTCTTTTTTGTCGTGAGAACATTTAAGGTCTACTCTTTCAGTTAACTTTCAGTTACAATCACCATACCATACATTAGATTCCCAGAACTTGTTAATCTTATAACTAGAAGTTTATACCTTGACCAATATCTCCCTATTTCCCCAACCCCCCAACTGGTAACTACCACTCTCCTCTCTGATTCTATGAGTTCAACTTTTTAAAATTCTACATATAAGTGATATCACACAGTATTTCTCTTTCTCTGTCTGATTTGTTTCACTCAGCATAATGCCCCCAAGGTTCATACAAGTTATTGTAAATGGCAGGACTTTCTTCTTTCTCATGGCTAAATTATATGCCATTGTATGCATAGACCACACATTTTTTTATCCATCCACCCACTGACAGGGACATTCCGGTTGTATTCCTGTCTTGGCTATTGAGAATAATGATGCAATGAACATGGGGGTGCAGATTATCCTTAGATGTATACCCAGAAGTAGGATTGCTGGGTTATTACAAATAGACATAACACATAAGAATAACACTTCAGTGGGTGCACAGCCTCAGCATCCAAACAACGTGGTACTTCATAAACCCTCATATGATCTGGAGAACCACACACTGAGGCAAATGTTAAAACTCCCATGTTTAAAATGAGGAAAATGAAATCCAGAGGCCATTTGACAAAACATTCAAAGTAGCAAGTAGGAGGAAAGGAGTCATAAGTCTAAGATTGTTGATACTACAGGTATTAATATATCAGCAAAAGGATGGAAAGAGAGATGTGCCCTAAAAAGCAATATCCAATGCAGTTCAATAAACAATTTAGTTTCCTGAGTCCAGACTGCTTGACCTGGGTTCCAATGCCCAAACATTCAAGTTTCCTCTCCCAGTGGATGCTCCATCCTGTCTCTCTCACCACTACCCTTCCCCACAACCCCTCACTCCCCTGCAAGCCCCAGTCCTGTTTCCAATCCTCATGCTGCCTTAGCCCAGTATCATCGTGAATTGGGACCATGTCATGCCCTACCTTCCCTGTTTTCCAGATAACAGTCTTTGCCTCCTCATACCCGCTAGGGTCAAATCAAGTTCATCACAACCCCTTAGGCTCTTGGCCATGTCCGTCAGGGATCAGACTGACAGACAGGTTACTTTCCCCAGCCCCAACCCTGACAGTCCAGCTCCATCCACTTCTCCAGGCCCTGACATTAAGGGGCTATACCTTCTACCAGAGGCAGCGTAAGGTAGGAAATGATCATAGGCTGAGGGTCAGGCAGACAGACCTGGGTTTCAATCGCATTATACGAATTGGGCAAGTTATTTCAGCTCTATAAACTTGCATTTTCTTATGTGCCGATGGAGAATAATACTATGTACCTTGAGAGGAATCAAGCATACTGTGATTGTTCAATAAAGATAGGTGTGTCCGAGGTCATAACTCTTGTTTATATTTAATCAAAATTCTTCCTAATGTTATTTCAGGATAATTTCACATTTAAATTAAATGGGAATAAATTGCCTTACTACCTAAATATAGCTAACACTATTTAAAGAATGAATAAAGGACGACATGAATGATTAAATAACTGAAGGAATCAATCAAACCATTGAACATACTTGGTATAAATAAATCCAGTCAATTATATAAAAATATGTTAAACACTATTATGTCCCAGGCACTATGACCAAGATAGACGGGATCTTTGCCCTCGTTATTGGAACTATTGGAACTATTTCCTTTGGCAGCTGCCTCCTCCACTGGACTTGTGGGCACCATGAAGGTAGAAGCCTTGGGACCAGGTTAGGATTAGTGACTTTATGTACTAGCTCAATTTCCCATTCCTGATAGAGATTTTGCTGTCTCCTCTGGAATTTCCTTAAGTTTGCACATTCCTGTTTCTCACCCTGACAAATATTCAGGCAGGAAGCCGCCCTAGAATTTATCCCTCAAGATCTGGGGGGTGGAGGTTTAGGCAGGGAAATACTTTGCTGTCCAGTGCAATTTATGGATCCAGAGAGCAAATTTATATATATGAAAAAAGTGTTCATGTGTCACAGAAACATGAGTCCAAAATGGTAGGTCAACCTAAGAGAGCCAAGTGATCGATGAGAGCCAAAGCGGGCCAGAGGCAGCAAGGAACGGTGGATTGGTGCGAGCCCATGGTGATGCCCAAATTAACCGTGGAGAGCGGAAGCCAGTCCTGCTGTTCCTTTCGTTTCCTCCCACCATGTACTTGAGTAAGTGGGTCTAGATTAGTTAAAGGAACAGAAGTACGTGGACACTGTTAACCTGTGGAGCTTCCCACCTTCTCCAGGGACCAAGCAAAATTTGGACCAGGACTGAGTAAACCTGAGAGTGGTCACCCTTTCCTTGACAGGAATATTAGCTCTGGGTGGACTTAGCTTAACTAAGAAAATGAATTCGGTCGGCTGTTGGACACCTGTACAAACAGGATGTGCCAGGGGGTCTTCCCCTTTTTTTTCTGGTGTCACAGTTGAGGGAAGGACAGACAATAAGGACAATAATTTGCACTTACTTATACAATGGCTGGAAAACAGGGAGTTTGGATGCAACCGCCTCACTCCTGTCAGAGCTCGTAGCTGGAGATCCTGAATATGTGAGAGCATGCGGATTTCAACTGTTTCACAGAGGAACCCTGAGGAGTAAATGGAGCCCAGTAGGTCATTTCATAAAGCAGATGGTGGGAGAACTCCCGTGGCAGGAGTGAGAAGATGAGGTCTGGAAGGCTACCTGCTCTGCCCCCCGCCTTGTGTCTTGCAGTTGGTAGCAGTGGGGGCAAAAAAGCAGGCAGGGAGAGAGCTGGGGAGGATGAGAAGGCTGTGGTTCATAAAGAGAAACCACAATGCGGCAGAGCACTGGGATTTGATATTCTTGCAGGGTTTTATATGTCAAAACAATGGTGAAGAAGAATGATCAGAAATGAATAATAACTGGCTGCCAGGACCCTCATTCACCATGGTGATTATCTCCCAGCCAAAGTCGACAGGCAGCAGACCGATAAGAGACACATCAGTTCTTCTGTTCACGATTCATTTAGAGCTTTTCTTCTCTCTCTTTCTCTCTTTTAATGTGAAAGCCAATTTATTCAGACTTCCAAACTACGTCTCTAGTCAGCAGGGGGGCATTTGTCCCTTATCCCTCATCCTCTCTGACTCCTCACAACCAGAGAGGAAAAGGTGCCAAACCAGCTGGTCAGAAAAGTCTGAGTTCAAGCAGAATCTTCTTTCAAAGGCTTTGGAAGCAGCAGCCTGTGTAGCTGCATTCGCCTGTGGCCAAGCATCTCCAAAGTCCCCCCCTCTCCCACCACACCCCAGCTTTGGGCAGCTGCTTCCCAGCTACAGTGGTTGCCAACCCTCAGATTAGAGAAAGGGAAGTAAACCATTGCCACATATTACCTGTCAAAGATTCAGACTCCTCTTGTCCTGAACAGCACAGCCAGACACGAGAACGCAACGACCAGTCAGAGGAAAAGAAGGACATGAGAAGACAGGAGCATAACAATGTTTTGCCACTATCTTCCTGTCCTTGAACTAAATAGGAAGGCAGAGTCTTCGGATGTGTGTTTCTCTAGGAAGAAAAAGATCTGGCTGAGGGTCTCCATTCTACCTCTTAAGGGAATGCCTTCTGTAAACTTACTCGATCCTTCTAAGACCTGGTTCCATCATCTGCAGAAGCAGGATAACATGAACACCAGCTTCAAGGTTTTTGTGAAGGTCAACTAAGAAATGTGACAAGCTTTATGAACTATAAAGCACTGTATATGATTATAAGGGTATCTACAGACTCTCTGGAGACTATCTGGTTCCGAGTGTCTATCATTACCATCCCCTTGTTTCTGCTTCTTCCCATGTACGGCCACGTTTGCCCAGGTGATTGGAGGAATCAGTGACTTCAGCACCGCCTGAGACAACAGCCTAATCAGATCCCCACAGTAGTCTGCAAGATGTAACACAAGGCTCTAAAGGTTGACAGGTTATTAGGGTTCCAGTGCTGCCTATTACCAGCTATGTGACTTTTGATACAAGATTTATCTCAAAACTTTTGTGTCCTAAGATTCTGTGTAACATAGGGCTCATTGCACATGCCTTCAAGGTAAAGTTTAAGGGACATACAGTCTAAAGTGCCCAGCTTATCATAGTGTGAGGTAAAGATAAGTACGATCTTGCTTGTCCACCTCACTAATACAAAATATCTGGAAATTATTACACCTGTAATGAGGATGCAGGCTTAGTAAGCCACCATTTCATATTTTCGTTAATTGCTCCAATCTTCCTCAAAATTTTCAGGACCGCGGTGGCTTGATGGCTCAGTTGGTTAGAGCGTGAGCTCTCAATGACAAGGTTGCCAGTTCCATTCCCACATGGGATGGTGGGCTGCGCCCCCTGCAACTAGACTTAAAACTGGGCGACTGGGCTTGGGGCTGAGCTGCACCCTCCACAACTAGATTGAAGGACAACGACTTGGAGCTGATGGGCCCTGGAGAAACACACTGTTCCCCAACATTCCCCCCCAAAAAATTTAAAAAAACAAAATTTTCAGGACCAAGCCAACTTAAAAGTTTCAGTTAAATTATATCTCTTCTGGTTTAACAGTTTATTTCATGGCCTTTGGTGTCTGTTGGGTAAACGCTCAGGCTTTTGGCTTTCCTCCCTTCCTCTGATCCACCCCAGACATTTGGATCAGTGAGAAGGGGTTATGCAGGTCCGGGGCAGTTGGGGAGGAAGGCCTTTACATGTCTTTAGGAAGTTCCCTATGCTTCAGCCTCATGTCTAGTCCCGAGACTGGTACGCATGGAGGTGTTGCTGACCCTATAAAATATTTTGGAATACCAGACATTGCTGTGAATGTCTGAATACGCACCAGAATACGATAATAGACATTGCTGTGAATGTTCATGCTACTGGCAATTTGCTCATGGCTACAAAATTCTTATTCATCTGTGGCTCTTTTTTTTGTTTTTCAAATCTCAATCCCAACTCTGTTATCCTACCAGTCTTCCCAGGACATCTGAGCCCCGTCACCAAGCCAAGCAGAAACTTCTGAATTCCCTGTGTGCTCTTCACAGGCTCAGAGAACCAGCACTGCTATCTCACATCATCTACCTAGACTATTTCTGAGCTATATGTACACTATACAGCTCATGACTCTGGTTAGACTCTTGCTAACCCAAATACACAACTTCTGGAGGCTTGAGCATTCCTAGGCCCTGGACCGAGGCCACTAGTTCCAATGCTTTTAGTTTCCTCATAACCATATGAAGACTTCTACAGCACAACACGCACATGAGTGCACTCACGCACACATGTACACACTCCCTCACACACACCTCAAGGTTATACCCTAAAAAGGGTGGAAATGAGGACTCCCATGTCCATCCTACCCTACCTCTTCCATGGTGTCTCCTCTCCTTCCAACAATATAACGCTAAGAGAGGTGGGATTTCTTCAGTCTCATGAGTCAGAGCCTTTCCCTGTGTACCTTGACTGTTCCTGCACTATGATTTATAGCAGTTGTTTTTTAAAAATTACATATTAGAAGTTATTAATGTGCTGCAAAATCAATTTTGTGAGTCAAGACCAGCATTTTTGGAAATGAAATAAAATAGAATTGAACATAATAGAAAATATTAGGGGGCATCCCCTGAAGTAAGGGAAATAGTATTTCCTGAAATTTTTGTTTCCATTTTACACAAATATATGCACTCTCACACTTGTGTGTGTGTGTGTGCCCTTGTGTGTGTGCTGGGTAATGATGAAGAAATGTATTTCCTACCATGAATTGTGGTCCACAAATCTGAAAACCACTAGATAAAGTTAAATGTTCATGCTAAGAAATCGAAGCTTTGCTTTTGATATATAAAAGTAGCTTAAAACCTTTAGAAATCAATTCTTCTTTAAAAAATGCCTGACTCTCACTTTACACAATAGCCAAGATATGGAAACAACCGAAATGCCCATCGGTAGATGACTGGATTAAGAAGCTGTGGTACATTTATACAATGGAGTATTACGCAGCCATAAAGAAGAAAGAAATCTTATCATTTGCAGCAACATGGATGGATCTAGAGAACATTATGTTAAGTGAAATAAGTCAGAAAGAGAAAGACAAGTACCATATGACCTCACTTATATATGGAATCTAAAGAAAAGACTATGCGAATGAACTAATCAGAGACAGTTTTGGGGACGCGGAGAAAAAACCGAGAGTGGTTAGATGGGTGTGTGGGAGGGGGTTGGGGATAAGGGGAAAGGTGAAGGGATTTGGAGGCAGCTGGTGACCACAAGATGGCCTCGGGTTTTTTTTTTTGTTTTTTTTTTTTTTGAAAATTAATTTGGGGAAGGTATTCTATAATGTTGTGGAGATTTTGTTGGGTATCTGATGGGCATGCGTCCTGTTTGGGAGACCACCTCAGGGATGCTGTGGATACCTGATCATGGCATTGGACACCAGAGGCTGGACATTAATGAATGCCAACTATAATTTTATATATATAATGTGATGGGTCGGTGTGGGGTCGGAGGGATGGTGGATGGGGGGAGGGGGGTTCACAGTGTGAGGGATATGGATGATGAACGTCTAAGTATTACCTTGTTTTGTACACCTGAAACTAATAAATAAATAAATTTATGAAAAAAAAATGCCTGACTCTCAAAACTATTGTCTTCCTAAGGATTCATCAAAAAATTCAGGTCTGAAACTAAAAGCTGAATAATGGACACTGTGCTAGGTAGCATTTGCCCTTCAAATGAAACAAAATGACATTGAGTCATTGAGTAAGGAATTACAAGGCAACAGGATTTATATTAAAATTCATCTGAATACTCCAAAAAGTAGGATCTCCAGCATACCCTCTACAAAAGCATGTGCAGACCTGGCCCAAGGAACGCACTAAGATTCAATGACATGTTACTCCCTAGTGTTCTGCCACACATCTCAGAATCAAAGATATCCTGGCTGACTTATATCCTATCCTAAATGATTTATTTTAATCCAGTGTTTATCTTCAGCCAAATTGAGTTATTTATTATTCCTAGAGCCAAATTTAGGGGTGGGCCAGCAAGACCACTTCCCAAGACGCTAATTTATAAAGAGAGGTAAAGCAGGTCTGCATCCTACAATGTCAACACAGATGGTTTTAAACAAGTGACAGCAGCCCAGTTTCACCAGAAAAACCCACCAATAGAGTCAGGAGAAAGCCTCAGAGCACTTTGAGCTTTATGAATGAGAAGCATGCCTTAGAATCTGGGTTGGTCCAGACAACACAAGACCACCTTCAGAATTCTGTGCTCCTGATGGGACCCTGAGCTCTCCCTCTCCCCCCCAAAAAAAACACCCTAGGGCCACACAGCACTACCTGCCCTGAGACCCCCCGGGGTTAATCTCCTCTCCCCCTTGTACCTGTTTAAGTCTGACATTTTCTGGGCAGGGTATCTTCATCTTCTGGGCTCCCATTCCCCCACTTGGCTCTCTATATCCACTTTTCTGACGCCATCGACCTCAGGAGATGTCTGAGGAAACTCTTCCATTATGTCCCCTTGGAAGTCCAGGCCAGTCATCAGCAAATCCCACACATCCTCCATCTTTCACTGTCCCTTTCCCTCCTTGTTCTAACAGAAACCTGACCCTCGTGGGAGGACACTGCTTCCCCAGCAACCCTCTCACGTGGTTGCTGTTTTATCTTCAAACTCCTTATACTCCAGAGCCCAAGTGGGGTACCCATCGTGGTGCCTCTTCATTATCCTTCCTCCTTCCTTCCTAAAACTCCCAGCTTTCGGTAATGTTGCCCAACAATACTATCCACTACCCCCTCTTTGTTGCTCTTCTCTAATGGCCTTTAACATTTCACTCCCCCTCATTTTTGGAGATTGCAGCTCACTTGTACTCTCCCTTAGTTATAATCCAACAATTTCACTGAGCCATTGTGTCAGTAATCATATAGATGTTCCTCTCGTGTCCTGATTTCTGTGTTCCTTGACCTCATCTCCTCCAGGGACACTGTCCTACGCTCTAACCCAGCCATTCATTCCCACAGTCATATCCCACACCTCATCGTTACCAGTAATGGCAACTTGCACCTAATGTCAGTTCCAAGCACAACGCTCTCTGATCACCACCACCTCTTATCTTTGGTTTTCATGTCCCAATGCCAACACGAGACCTACAATCTACAGGTGCTACCGTTTCACTATCTCCCTTTTGGTGTAGAATCCTGCTGTGGTATCACTCCCCTCTGTACGCAGGTGAGAGTCTGACCATCACTTAGAGTCTGCCCATCACTCCCTTACATGCACTTTCAACTATCTTTTTCCTTTATTGCCTTATTGTGCTCTTCTTTAAAACCTCCAGCCTCAGTGAGATCCACCTCTTCACTTCTCCCAGCCTGTACCTGAGCAGCTGAACCTGGCTGGAGAGCAACATGCAAGCATCCTGACTGCTCTGGTTTTAGGTGTATGACTCCTGACCTGGAGCAGACCCTGTTGCTGCTCAAGAATCACCTCTCCAACCTGTTCACTCTCCCTCTTTCTTAGTAAGTATTTCATTCACTTTGCTCTCTTTAAAGCTCCATCCCTTCTTCCATCCATCCCCTTGCTTCCTCTTTCACTGAGGATGTAGAAACAGTCATATAGAACTTCTAGAAGCCACATCACTACACTTACCTTCATGGATGAGTCTGTCCCATGTTTTCTGCCTTCCCTCCAGCTCCGGTGAGTGTACACTGTACTCCTACCTAAGGCCAAGTTCTCTACTCCTCTGCTGGATTCCTTCTCCTCTCCCTTAATCAAGGGCAACACTCCAGAAATTCTCTTCTCTCTCTTTTATATCATTGATTACTATCTTTCTATAAAGTCATCCCATCTTTTGGGTGTTTTGGGTGCATAAAAACACCCAAAATTCTTCCATTTACTGAAAAGGAACCCATGCGATTCCACATCCTCTTCCAACTAGCAACATATTTTTCTGCTCCCTTTGTAATAAAATTCTTGAAAAGATTTGTCTATGTTCATTTCGTCCAGTTCTCCTCTTTCTGTTCCCTAGGGAATCCACCTCAAACAAGAATTGACTACTACCGTTTCATAGACAGGGCTCTTAAAAAGATCTTTAGTAACACACATTACCAAATCCAATGATTAATTCTTAGTCATTGTTTTATTTTGACAATCAGTATTTGATACTTCTTGTTTACTCCTTCCTTTAAACATCTTGTTTATTCGGGATCCAGGAAACTACAATCTTCTTAATCTCACTGTCTGCTACTTCTCAGTCTCCTTTTCTCTTTCTTCCTTATCTTCCTAATCTCTAAACATTGGAACACCCCGGGACTTGGTCCTTAGATCTGCTCCCTTTCCTTCATGTACAGTAGTTCCCTCTCCCCCTATCTAAGGTTTCACTGTCTATAGTTTCAGTTACCTATGGTCAACCACGGTCCAAGAACATTAAATGGAAAATTCCAGAAATAAACAATTTATGAATTTTACATTGTGCACCGTCCCGAGTAGCATGATGAAATCTTGCACCAACCAGCTGACCCACCTGAGACGTGAACCATCCCCTTGTCCAGCATATCCACGCTGTATACGCTACCCACCCATTAGTCACTCCGGAGCTGCCTTGGTTACCAGATTGACTGTCACAGTATTGAAGTGCTTGTGTTCAGGTAACCTTTATTTTACTTATTAATACCACATTCATATAACTTTTATTACAGCATATAGTTATCATTGTTCTATTCTATTATTAGTTATTGTTGTTGTTAATCTCTTACTGTGCCTAATTTATAAATTAAACTTTATCATAGGTATGTTTATATAGGAAAAAAACATAGTACATATATAGAGTTTGGTACTATTCATGGTTTCAGCATCCACTGGGGATGCGGGCGGGGGGGTCTTGGACTGTGTCCCCCAAGAATAAGGGGGGGCAGGAATACTGTACTCACATCCTTGTGATCTCAACCAATCTCAGGATTTTAAATACAATCACCAAGTCTCCTAAAAGGCATCTCAAACTTAACATGTCTAAAGCCAAACTCCAGATTTTCCCTTAAAGTCTCTGCTTCCATAATTTTCTCTGTCTCAATGAATGAAAACTCCAACCTCCTGGCTTCTCTGGTCAAAAACTCTGGAATCAACACTGACTCCTTTCTCTAAAACCAGACATCAAATCCATCAGAAAATTCTGCTGGCTTCATTCTCCAAATATCTAAAACCCACCTCTTCTCCACACCTGCATCATTACCTATGGTCCAAGACACCAAACATAGTTTATTGCAATAAACCTACTAACTAGTGTTCATGTTTTGTCCTTTGCCCCCTAACTCTATTCTCCAAACTTTTTAAAATGCGTGAGATTGTGTCACTCTTCTGCTCAAAACCCTCCAGTGGTTGCTAGCTCACTCAGAGTAAGAGCCAAGGAGTTCCATGTAAAATAAACTCCTCTATTTTCTCTGAATCCTATAGGTACTATTGTAATCACACTAGTCATGCTGAATGCTAATGACCTTGTTTACCAGTCTACTATTTCCTACCCTGTTAATTCCTTGAGGATATGGGTGGCGTGCATGTTTTTCTTTTTCATTTCACTGTTCCCAGCTCCTAGCACCAGCTCCTAGTAAGACCATTAAATAGTCATTGAGTTTTAATCTTACATGACCACAGTGGGTCCTCCTAAATACCCAAATTTCCTTTCCTAGATACATCCCCCAACTAGACTATCAGTCTAGAACTGTGCCCCATTCACAGTTCTATCCTCAGTACCCAGCATGTTGCCTACTATATACACAGTGGGTGCTAGGTAAATGGCTGTGAATGAATGAATGAACGAATGAACAAATGAGTAATGAAATAAAGGTCCCAGAGCTCAGGCAGACTACCCTTCACCCCCAAAAATGTCCCTGTCATCTCCAGAACAGCTCCCTGTACTTTTCTAAGAGAAGGCTTAGAGCCATTAACTTCTTTCAGCAGTGCCGACTTGGCACAGAGAAACTGCTAGCCTCATTTCCCGGGCCTAGCTGGCTGGGCTCCGAGCTTCGTGGCTGGCCGTGGGTTAGGGGGAGAAAGGGAAGGGCAACTATAGATCACTGTTTCAGTAAAGTGAGCAACACTTGCTTCCGCAAAAAAAAATATCTTCTTTATTCACCTTCACCTCAACTCAGAAGAGCTCCCCATCAGCCAGCTTTGTCCCCAGACTCTTTCTCCTCAATCCCAGGAAGCCAGGAGCCAGAGCCCACTCCCTCTTTTCTGGTGTGTGGTCTGAGTTTCAATTCTGTCTGGCAGACAGTATGGAGGACTCCAGGTCAGCAGGGTCATCAGAATGCTAAGAGGAAATCTGATTGATGAGCAAGTGTCAGAAGGAATGAATGGGAGCCTTAATTAATGACTTCTGCCCTGTTTCAAAGAAAGGTTCCCTTACACCCAGTTCTCTCTTTTCTCTGGAAAAAAAAATTGGGGTAGGGTAAGGAACTGAGGAAGAAAAGGAGGGAAAAACACCCCTATAATCCAAAGTTTTCTAAACAACATAAAGGAGACTTCAAAGACAGACATGGTCAGTTTTTTATGTGCGAGACTGGTTCAGTGATTCTCTCCTCTCTTTGTTTCCATGGACAGCTAGGCTCCATTCCAAAGCTAAAAAATAAAAGGCCACATTGTTCTGAGGGGAGCTAGCTTTTACAAGAAATTTCCTCCTCACCACTGGGGCAAATTAACTGCCTCAGCCCTGGGTGCTCTGGGAGCATTTCTTCCAGAGCTGGCTCACAGGCCAGCCTCCTACTCCTGCTCTGCTCACTCTTGCCAGAAGAGAAGCATAATCCACTTAGTCCACACAACAGAGTTGGAAAACTGACAGGCGGGTTGAAAGATCACAAGTCAGCACGATAAGTGTGATAACAGAGGTCCGATCAGGGTTCATGTGCAAAAGAAGCAGCATTAGGTTACAGAAGGATTTCTAGAACAGAGGGTATCTAAACTGGGGTTTACATTCAGTAATTTTAGTTTGTAACTCAGCATTCTGTGTTTGCCACGTGCCTGGTTATGGAACCAGATAATGCAACAAAATATAAAGAGGAAAAAAATTGGGGTGGGGTAAGGAACTGAGGAAGAACTGGAGGGAAAAACACCCCTATAATCCAAAGTTTTCTAAACAACATAAAGGAGACTTCAAAGAGACACAGCTCAGCAAGTCATTTCAGCTCTCTGCTCTTAGAATCTACTCCTCTAAAGGGCATTTCAAAATAACTATTTCCAGGGATGGCTGAGGAAGTGATAAAATGAGATAACATACATAAAATTCATATATCGTACTTAGCACATAGAAGTTAATCAATAAATGATGGTTTAGAAAGGGGGTAGGGAGTCAGACTATTCCTAGAGGTCCTTACAGCCTAGTTAGAATCACAAACATGAAAAACAAGTAATTACATTGTGTCTTAGTCAATTCTAGCTGCTGTAACAAAGTATCACAGACTGGGTGTCTTATAAACAACAGAAACTTATTTCTCACAGTTCTGGAGGCTGGAAGTCCAAGATCAAGGGTGCTGGCATAGGCGGATTCTGGGGAGACCCTCTTCCGAGCTGCATGCCGCTGCCTTTTCGCTGTTTACTCATTGGTGAGGGCTCCACACTCATGACCTAATTATCTGCCAAAGGCCCCACCTCCAAATACCATCACATTGGGACTGCAGACTTCAACATATAAATTGGGGGATGAGACACAGCACATTGTAATATTCCAAAGGCTACAAGAGGTGGGCACAAAATATTGGGTAAAAAAATATAAGTATAAGGATAGTGTACAAAGTATAGTCATGCTCAAGGGGCAGTTTCAGCACAGGTTCAACAGAGAAGCTAAATTGAATCAGTTGAATACTGAGGAACAATTCACCAAGTAAAGGAAGCAGGGAGGGCGATGGGAGGGGAGAACCCAGCAAAATCACATCAAGCTGCTATCATGGGCTGTATGAGTAGATTCGGTAACAGACGAGAGAGACATCAGGATGACAAAATCAACCCAAGTTGCCAGTGGATTGGACATGTGGTTAAGGGCAGAGGAAGAAGTCAAAGGTGGCTAAGGGTGGGCTTGGTGGTAGGAAGATGATAACTCTCCAAATTAATCTCACCAGGAACAGGGCAGAGTTGCTATTTCAGGGCAAATGTGGAAGAACAGATGGATCGGATCCACAAATCCAAACCAATTAAGCTCATTTAGATGCTCCTGTGCTTCTGGAAGTGATGAGCTGGAGAAAGGACACTTGATGAACTTTGGCATACCAGCCTTAAATTATAGCAATTCTGTAATTCCATCATTTTTATGAATTATTTGAAACTCATCAGATATTCCTCTAGTAACCCTGTCAAGCAGGTGAGCACACTTGCTGTCTGTTTAAAGATGAGAAAGAAGGAAAAATGAGTAGCCTTTCACTGAAAAAGTATAAATTTGTTAATTAAAGTGGCTTAACTGATTGTGTCTGAGTTAAAACCCACAGATTCACTTTGCTGAATTTTGTGAAAACACCTAAAACTAGGAAGTCAAATCATTTTCCAATGACAAATCAAGTGTATATAAAGTTAATACATATACAAAAATGACTTTTTAAGGTAGTTTTTCTACTAGGAAATACATGCAGATGATAAAAACAAAACTCTAAAGGTATGAACAGTTACAATGGAAAGTACATCTACCTGACCCCACAGCCACCCTCATTTATCCTCTCCAGAGGGTACGACTAGTTTTCTGTGTTTCTTTAAAAAGAATATATTCTCTTATAAAATATATTCTACACTAATAAAACCTTGTTTGTATAGTTCCTTTTATTTACATAAATGATATTATGCTGTATGCACAGTTCTGCCATCTGTTTTTTTCTTTGTTTGTGTGGGGACAGAGCCCCAGAGAGAGCGGTTTCCAGGCTCTTGGCCTCACATGGAAAGGTGCTGGCTCAGGTAGTAAATGGCCATCAACTGTGATCAGATGGCCATCAGCTGTGGCTAGTTGGCCGTCAGCTGTAACCAGTGAGCCACTGGCCACTAATATAACTGCCGTGGCTACGCTAGCAGAAAAATGGGGGCTAGCAAGAAGATGATGGCTGGCAAGCGTGGATTGCAGTTAGGACGGCGGGTTGCAGATTATGTGGCTCCTGCTTCCTGTGTCTCCAACCCAGCCACCAGTGAGACTACAGTGGCATGACTCCCCTACCTATGGCTCCCTGGGTGTTCCTTTTTGGCCTCACCACATCCTGCGTTCTTATGTGGGAAGCGGGAGCAGAGACCCCGCCTGACACCCTGTGTGACACATGGCACAGCGAGCAGGGTACGGTGCCGGCCAAGCCCTCCGAAGGGTAGTGGAGCAGTTTGTGCGTATGAACACTCAGTCTCAGGAAGACCAGGAGGAGCAGCTGCCTGAGAGCTGGACCCCCGTGGAGGGGTGGGAAAACGTGGACGTGGACAGTTCCCCAACCAGCATAGGCAGGAGAAAGCGAAAGTCGTTGCAGCAAGCCAAGTGGCAGGAAGTGCTTGCTGAGGCAGCCCGGATGCAGGACTTGTAGTCCCAGAGGGAAACGCTTGCTGAGTCTTCCGTGGGAGCTGAGGGTGAGGTCAAGGTCATCCCTCACCCGCAGGACAGCCCTGGTGAATGACTATGGACTATGGAGAATTGCCCTCCATCCCTAATTTAACGGACCGTTTGACTGTTTGCTTGGAACTTACCACCAAGTAGTGGAACTGGCGGATGTTTGCTTTTGTGTCTTGACCGGCCACCATTGAGAATATGTAAGCATCTTGACTGTGAGCTGCTGTTGTTCCGGCATGGTACCCTGAGAGGCCCAGAAAGAGTAGCAGTGCCCTGAGAGCTCTGGCTGTGTCTAGGAAGTCTGGCTGAGCCCAGAGGGAGTGGCAGTGCCCTGAGAAACCCTGGCTGTGTCCAGGGAAACTGGTGGTACCCTAAGAAGCCCAAGAAGTCTGGCTGTGCCCAGAAGCACTGGTGGTGCCCTGAGAAACCCTGGCTGTGTCCAGGGAAACTGGTGGTACCCTAAGAAGCCCAAGAAGTCTGGCTGTGCCCAGAAGCAGTGGTGGTGCCCTGAGAAACCCTGGCTGTGCCCAGAGAGCCTGGCTGTGTCCAGGATATTGCATTCAACTCCATGCTCCTCGCACAGGGCCCCTCACAGAAGACGCTTGTCACGTAGATTGTGAGGCGAGATCCTGTAGGGGTGGAATGTAGGGATAGAGCCCCAGAAAGCAGTTTCCAGGCTCTCGGTCTCACGTGGAAAGGTGCTGGCTTGGGTAGTAAATGGCCAACAACTGTGATTGGATGGCCATCAGCTGTAACCAATGAGCCATTGGCCACTAATATAACTGCTGTGGCTACGCTAGCAGCAAATGGGAGCTAGCAAGAAGATGGTGGCTGAGCTAGCAAGAGCGATTGCAGAGAGGCGGACGCTGCCAGCAAGAATATAGTGGTATGACTCTCCTACTTATGGCTCCGTGGGTGTTCCTTTTTGGCCTCACCATGTCCTGCATTCTTATGTGGAGAGCGGGAGCAGAGACCCCGCAGGCCGCCCCGCATGACTGTTTTTGATTTAGCAATTTATCTTGGACATTGTTCCAGATCAGTAGAGATAGGGTTGTTCTTTCTTTTTCATCATTTTGCCATTACAAAAAAAAATGCTTTATCAAGTATTCTGGTATACAAATCACTTTATAGGTTGTAGAATAAAGTCCAAGAAGTGGTATTTCATGGAAATTGGATATGTGCCTTTTTACTTTTTATAGTTACCATATTTCCCCAAAAATAAGACCAGGTCTTATATTAATTTTTGCTCCAAAAGACACATTGGGCTTATTTTCAGGGGATGTCTTATTTTTTCTTGTATAGCAATCTACATTTATTCATGTACAAAAATCTACATTTATTCAAATACAGTCATGTCATCTTCTTCTGGAACATCGTCATAACTCTCCAAGCCCCAAATTCTGGTTTGAATTTCTTGCGACTCCATTTCCTGCAGAACCATTGGCCCCAATCTCTCACATCCAGCAACAGAGCTCTCCTTCAATGAGCACTTCTTGTCCATGTCACCTGCTTGTAGTGCATTGGCAACACAGCTGTCAGTGATCTTATCCCAGGAATTCTTCACCCAAGTCACGACTTCTTGCAGGCCAGGCTTCACAAAGTTTCCACGCTGATTTCTCTCCATTCTGTTTTCAATGTAGTCATTGAGTTCCATGTGCAAATGGTTCTTGAATGGCTTGTTTATTGCAATATCAAGATTCTGGAGACAGGCAGTCATTCCTGCGGGAATCGTTATTTGGTCTATTCTTCTTTCTGCAAGGAAGTTCTTCATGTCTTTAGTGTGGTGAGTGCTGGCTGAATCCCAGACTGGCAGACCTCTTTGGCCACCTCACAAAACAAGTGGCAGCATTAAATCGACCCACTTCCTTATAACTGCTTGTGTGCACCAAGCCTTTTCTGTTTCAAGAACATAAATGCCTGAAACATGTTCAACCTTATCTCTTGCCCTTAGTGATGATTCGAGGTGGGGCTTTCTTTCCATCCAGATGAATTGCCACAATATAGGTAACACCTGCACTTTCGTAACCAGTGGAGGGAATGTAGATTGACGAAGCACCCCGCTGACCAATTGTCATTTGAGATCCTTGGCCCATAAACACTGCAGTTTCATCCATAGCAATCATGTTAGAGAGTAGGTATTTAGAAAAGTCGATGCCATCAACAAAGGACTTGAATGCAAGTGCACGTTTAATAACTTCAGTATCTTCCAGTTTGAACAGTGTTGTCGATCTTAGAGACAGTTCCTATCGCTGAAGGAAGCCATCCAGCCAGTGTTGTGATGCTTTGAATTCTTCTGGGGATATTTCTAACTGTGGTGCCACTGCAAGGGCAAATGCCTGAATATCAGCCCTGCACACAACCAAAGTCTTTGCTCTCCTGTCAGCAATCCATTCTTTGCTCTCCTGTCAGCACTCCATTCACAGATGATGTGTTCCAGCTCAGGAAACAAAGGTTGCCGACCTGATCCACACTTGCACTTCTTAGCATTTCCGTCATCCACCTGTTGACTGCGGTTATCATACTCTGCTCACCATTTTCAGACCATTCAGAGATCCAACTTTTCTTTGCAGAAAGCCATAAGATTCTTGCCCTGGGAGTCCTCCACGATTCCTTTCTTGTACTTGACAGAATAGCTCTTTCTTTTTGCATTCATCTTGTCTGGGAGTCAAAATATTATTCCCTTTAAATCTACCATTAAATCAAATGTTAATTGAAGACTTACAAGACAGGAGTGGCAACAACAATGATGACAGTTAAGAATGATGGTCCACACAAAAGTGACAAAAAATTGTGGGCACCAAAATTCAGAAAACATTTCTGTATTTCACACAACTGCACTAACTACGTCTGTTAAAACACACGACAGTATTATTAAGATTCATATTAGACAGAACAACATCCGTTCGTTATCAAGTACGCACATTATTCATGTGTTGTGTGTGTATCCCATTTGGTCATCCGGCAATAAGTCTTGAATTCATCTGTTTACATAGGCGTTTACCTCTCATCCAAAGGCACCCGCTTGGGTATTTAAAAATACCTAATTATAATTTACATTATCATTTATTTTAAGTATTAATGTCAATAATATTATTTATTTATATTTAATTATATGTTAATATTATTTTATAATTCAATATGTCCATCGTGTGTTGCAACGGACGTATTAAATGCGTCCATCTGGCTGACGATATTAACTGGGGCTTATTTTGGGGGTAGGGCTTATATTATGAGCATCCTGAAAAATCATGCTAGGGCTTATTTTCCTCTTAGGTCTTATTTTTGGAGAAATCTGGTATTGCCAGATTGCTCTCTGGTTAACATTCCTACTAGCAATTTATTAAAGTATTTAATTTCCGTCCCCCTTACCAATGCAATGTGTTATACAACCCCATTTTTGTTAATCTGGTAAGTGAAAATGATGTCTTATTATGAGTGTGGTTGATCATTTTCTCATACTAAATAACAACTTCTAACTCCTTATCTATAAATTGTATACCCTGATTGTTGATCTTAGTGAATTGTAGGTAATTTTTATATACATATTATGTGCAGGCACAGTTCTAAGCATGCTACATAAATTAACTCTCTGGGTCCTCATAATAACATCCCCAATAAGGTAAGTGTCATGCAGGGCGGCCTGCGGGGTCTCCTGTCCCGCTCCCCACATAAGAACGCAGGACATGGTAAGGCCAAAAAGGAACACCCAGGGAGCCATAGGTAGGGGAGTCATACCACAATATTCTCGCTGGCGGCTGGGTTGGAGACACAGGAAGCAGGAGCCACAGGATCCGCTACTTGCTGTCCGCTTCTCTGCAATCCGCAATCCACACTTCACTGCTTGCTAGCTCAGCCACCATCTTCTTGCTAGCCCCCATTTTCTGCTAGCGTAGCCACAGCAGTTATATTAGTGGCCAGTGGGTCACTGGTTACAGCTGACAGCCAACTAGCCACAGCTGATGGCCATCCAATCACAGTTGATGGCCATTTACTACCCGAGTGAGCACCTTTCCATGTGAGGGCGAGAGCCTGGAAACTGCACTCCTGGTTCTGTCCCCCATTTTCTTTAATGAGGAAATGTAAGCTCAGAGAGATTTAGTAATTTTCACAATGTCACACAACCACCAAGTGGCAGAGTTTGTATTTGAATGCAGGCAGTCTGGCTCTGGACCTGAGTGTTAGCTACGCATTACGCAATACTCTTATATTTACCCCATGTCTTCCACAAACTACGTGGCACTAGATGAAAGAGGCACAAACTGACATTTAACCCAGTAAGGAGATCAAAAGGGGAGGAATAGGACTACGTAGAACAAAAAAGGTGCTTCACTTTGTGCTCTGTCAAAAAGGAAGGGGAGAAGTTGGTAAATTGGTTTAGAGAAAACATCAAGTTCTTGCCATCTCACAGCCAGTGAGTCCTTAGGCCCAGGGTAATTTGCCTGCGTCCCATAAGAAGAGCTTCTGTCTTTTGGAGAATACGCCCCTATAAGCTGCTCTCACTCCAGTCTTTCCCCCTCCCCTATACTACCCAACCCACTCTCTCTAATGCAGCATATTCATTAAAAGAAGGATGAAAAAAAGGAAGGAAGGAAGAAAGGAAGGAAGGAAGGAAGGAAGGAAGGAAGGAAGGAAGGAAGGAAGGAAGGAAGGAAGGAAGGAAAGAAGGAAGGAAAGAAGGAAGGAAGGAAGGAAGGAAGGAAGGAAAGAAACAAACAAAGAAACAAACAAAGAAACAAACAAAGAAGGAAAGAAACAAAGAAGGAAAGAAACAAAGAAGGAAAGAAACAAAGAAAGATTCAGAGCTTTTATTACCATAGGACGCAGTATTTAAAGCAATAACTTGAAGCCCAATCACGAACAACCTTCTGCTTGCCCGTCAAGATTGGGAAATCAAGACCCCCAAACAAGAAGTGACTCACAAAACTCCTTTTCATAGGGGCCAGACCTCAAACCTCTGACTCTGGTGCCCATCTCCATACTTCTTACACTGTTGGGGAAATAGAATTAAAACAAAATCTCTTCCCAATTTAGAAAACTTCTCCACAAAGTTTGAAGAGAAAGAAAACAATTTTATTATCGAATCAGCATTAAACCAAAATATGAAGCACATCACAGTCCATCCCTAAGAGATTTCAAAGACAGGCTGAAAGAAATCTCACCCTTTTATGTAAACATTATGAGCTGAATTTTTCCCTTCAAAATTCATATGCTGATGTCATACCCCCCCACATCTCAGAATGTGACTATTTGGAAATAGAGCCTTTAAAGAGGTAATTAAGTTTAAATAAAGCTTTTAGGGAGGGCCGTAATCTAATCTACCTTGTCACCTTCGTAATTTAATCTACCTTGTCACCTTCTAAGAAGATAAATTTGAACACACAAAAAGCTACTACTAAAGATGCTGTACACAGAGGAAAAACCAGAGAGAAGGCAGCCATCTGTAAGCCATGGAGAGACCTCAGAAGAAACCAAACCTGCTGACATCTTGGTCTTGGATTTCTAGCCTCCAGAACAATGAAAAAATAAATTTTTGTTGCTTAAGCCACCAAATCTGTTCTTTTGTTATAGCAGCCTTAGCAAACCAATAGCTAAGCAAATATAATCCCATACATGTTCTCAAAATAAACAACAACTAATGTTCAGGGAAGAGGACTTGAAGACACCATTTATTACAAATAGTTCATCCTAGATTCACCTGGTAATTGAGGGGCCACCTGTGTTTGTTAATTGGCTTTATCTAAACGAAAAATGAACTTCTGAAATCTACATGAAAGGAGGTAGTTTTACAACTTTGAGTGAGGCACTCACTGAAGTTAGGTTCCTACCCTCCCACAGATAGGGGTGCTATCTCCCATGATGACTACATTTCAAAGAGATGGCTCACAGGATGGATGGTGGTGGTGGTGGTGTACAACAATGTGAATGTACTTGATGCCACTGAACCACACATTTTAAAATGGTTAAAATGGTAAACTTTATATATATATACATATATATATGTGTGTGTATGTATATATATATGTATATATAGAATATATGTATATATATACATATATGTATATATAATAAACTTCATATACATATAAAGTATATATATATATATCACATATGATATATATATATCACAATAAAAGAAGAAGAGAGAGATTATTCCCATGTCTTTGAGAAAGATATTCCTGGGTTGAAAAACTGGTAAGATGTTTTTTAAAACATTTACATACATCTCAAAGGTGTAGGAAAAGAATTTGTTTTCTAAAAAAATTAAAAAGGAAGGGGAGAAGTCTCATCTCTTACTCTCAATAGGGAGAATTAAGCCTCTTATTTTATTTTTTTATAGTCAATATTTTTAAACTAAAAACAAAAACAGTTCATCCATTTCTCCCACCTCTTATGCCCTCCCACTCTAGCAACCACCAATCTGTTCTCTGTATCTATGAGCTTAGTTTTATTTTATTTTTAGACTCTCTATATAAGAGAGGTCATACAATATTTGTCTTTCTCTATCTAACTTATTTCACTTTGTATAACATAATGCCCTTGAGGTTTATCCATGTCATTGCAAATAGCAAGATTCCTTTTTTATGGCTGAATAATAATCAGCTATATATGTATACATACCACAATTTCTTTATCCTTAGGTTGTTTCCATATCTTGGCTCTTGTAAATAATGCTGCAATGAACATGGAAATGCGGATACCTCTCTGAGATCCTTTTTTTTTTTTCTTCAGATAAATACCCAGAAGTGTAATTGCTGGGTAATATAGTAGTTCTATTCTTAATTTTTTTAAAATTAAATATGCTGGGGTGAAATAGTTAGTAAAATCACATAGGTTTCAAGTGTACAATTCTGTAATACATCATCTGTATATCACATTGTGTGCTCACCCCCCAGAATCAGTTTTCCTTCCATCAACCTCCGTACTGTTTTCCATAGCGGCTGCACCAATTTACATTCCCACCAACAGTGCATGAGGGTTCCACTTTCTTCACAACCTTGACAACACTTGCTATTTATAGTCTTTTCAATAATAGCCATTCTAACAGGTGTGAGATGATATCTCACTGTGGTTTTAATTAGCATTTCCCTGATGATTAATGATGTAAAGCATCTTTTCATGTACTTGTTGGCCATCTATATATGTATGTCTTATTTGGAAAAATATTCATGTCCTCTGCCCATTTTTAATTAAATTATTTCTCTCTTTTTTAATTTTTTTATTTTTTGCTATTGAGTTGTATGAGTTCTTTATATATTTTGGATATTATCCCCTTATCAGATACATGATTAGCAAATATTTTCTCCCATTCAGTAGGTTGCCTTTTCATTTTATTTTTTTTCGCTTGTTTGTTTGATGGGTTCCTTTGCTTTGCAGAGCTTTTTAGTTTGATGTAGAACCACTTGTTTATTTTTGCTTTTGTTGCTTTTGACTTTGGTGTCAGATTCAAAAAAATTAAAGCCAAGACCTATATCAAAGAGCTTACCACTTATGTTTTCTTTTAGGAGTTTTATGGTTTTAGATCAATTTTTGTGTATGGTGTAAATAGTGGTTCAGTTTCATTCTTTTGTAGATGGCTGCTCAATTTTCCCAGCATAATTTGCCGAACAAACAGTCCTTTCCCCATTGTATACTCTTGACTACTTTGTCATAAATTAGTCAACCATATATACATGGGTTTAATTTGGGAGAACCTCTTATTTTTAATGTGTATTTACCCTTAAAATCTAAACCCTAGTCCTTAATTTCACAGTAAAGAAAACTGAGGTCCAGAAATATGAAAGAGCTTGTCACACAGTTGGTGAATGGCAAAGCTTGGACTTGATTTTAGGTCTCCTGACCCCCTCACTTCCAAGATCCCTCTGGAGACAATAAAGCCCCATCACTTATCTGAAGAAGCAGGATCTTATCTTGCAATTCACTGCCTGGATACCGTGCATGTTAAGGAGGCAGCATCTGTGTGGATGGAGTCAACATGAACATCTCAGTTTGAGCCAAACACAAAAACTACCAGGAGCCTTTCCAGGGCCCTCACCTCACTCTCTGCTACGAGGAGGAGAGTGAAGAGGCAGGTATTATCCAGCGGTTGTGCTTAGGTAAGCTCCCCTGCCTCCCTTTCTAATCTGCCTTGGCATGGACAGATGGTATAAGTTCTGTCCTCCCCATCTGCTTCTAGGCCAAGGACAAACCCTGGAAAGACAGCCCAGAGGAAGCTAAGCTTGAAGGGGTGAGAGGAAAAAATCCTGGTGATTGACCCAATGAGGTACCATCTCTAAGAGCCTGTATTATATCGCTCTAGGTACTAACAGAAACTGCAACTACATTAGTATGGCACCTAAACGTTTCCGAAGTACTGTAATATCATTTGTATTATCACAACAACTCTCTGTGTAAAAAGGGAAGGTTTTCATACCTACCCACCACCTTCCCCTTTCCCTAACACAAACATGCACATGTACACACACACACACACATACACACACACACTTCACCCTCCAGACAAAATACACACGTATCTTTTCCCCAGACTCCTTACCCTCTCTCTCTCTCTCTCTCTCTCTCTCTCTCTCATTTATTTATTAGTTTCAGGTGCACAAAACAATGTAATAGTTAGACATTTATCATTTATATCCCTCACACAGTGACAACCCCTCCCCATCCACTACCCCTGTGACATCGTACACAGCCATTACAATTCCACTATCTCTATTCCTGATGCTGTACTCCACTTCTTGTATATATATGTGTGTATATATATATATATATGTATATATATATACACATATATATACATATATATACATATATATACACACATATATATATACATATATATATACACACATATATATGTATATATATATGTATATCTAAAATTATAGTTGACATTCATTATTATTCATCTTCAGCTTTAGGTGTACAGTGGAGTGATCGGGCATCTACATCATCCCTGAGGTGGTCTTCCTAATGAGACAAGTGTCCATCAGATACCCTACAAAATCTTTACAACATTATTGATTAGATTCTCTCTCTTTTTTAATTTAAAAAACACTCAGGACAGTCAGGACATGAACCAAGATGGAGACAGGGCACTGCTGACCTCCCCTCCCGCCATGGACACACTGAATATACAGCTACACATGAAGCGATTCCCTCTGATAGAAATCCAAGATGTAGCTGAGGAACTCTTATGCATTGAGCAAATGAGAAAATACCTGCATCAAACGGATAGAAAAGGCTAGAACACACTTTCACCATAAACTTCAACCCCAGCACAATGCCATGCATTCGGGAGGGAACTCCCAACTTCCAGCTTCTCTCTGAGGTACAAAGGGTTTGGACCTCACATTTAGAGCTCTAACTTTCAAGACTCCCACCTGAGGAATGAGTAGCAAAACATCCAGCTATTCACAAGTCCCACAGAATAATAGCAAACAAAGAAGCAATTCTTAATGGGTATGCAAGCACTTGATGCAACTAACACCTCCCAGGTCTCAGTACAGGGGGAGCAGAAAAAAATAAGCCCATCTCCCAATCTTTCCCTGAAATGAGTCTATCTGTGCACTTTGAAAGCTGTTGCCTGAGGGTCAGGCTTCTAATGTAACACACGCCAAGGGGCTAACTGCAATCCTCCCCAGAGACCAAAGAAGCCAGTGGACACTTCCCTAGTCATCTCTTGCTAGCCTGCTCCGAATCACCAGTATCTCCCTGGAAGGTGCTTGCACATGTGTCTGTACCTCAACATTTGCAGCCACCACTCAAGAGAAAGGTCCCTAGATTGCCTGGCTCTGACAGCCACGGAGGAGATTTCCCTTCATGAGTCCCACAGGCCTGTAGCAAACAAAGAAAGAGTTTTCAACCAACTATCCCCACCAGGGAAAAGCAGAGGGAGCAAACAAAATGATCATCTCCTAGTCTTTACCTGAACGGGGTCTATCTACATACTTTAAAAGATGCTATCTATCCCAGACAAAAGAAAACTAAAGGAGTTTATCACCACTGAACCAGTATTAAAAGAAATGTTAAAAGGACTTCTTTAGGAGGGAGAAGGAGAAGGAAGAAGAGGAGGAGGAGGGACGGGGAAAGGAAGGGGGAGAAGGGGAAGGGGAAGGGGGAAGGGGGAAGGAGAAGGAGGAGGAGGAGGAGGAGGAGGAGGAGGAGGAGGAGGAGGAGGAGGAGGAGGAGGAGGAGGAGGAGAAGGAGAAGGAGAAGGAGAAGGAGAAGGAGAAGGAGAAGGAGAAGGAGAAGGAGAAGGAGAAGGAGAAGGAGAAGGAGAAGGAGAAATAATACAATGGCAATAACTACATACATATCAAGAATTACTTTAAATGTAAATGGATTACATATTCCAAACAAAAGACACAGGGTGGCTGAATGGATAAGAAACCAAGACCCAAGTGCCCATCGATAGATGATTGGATAAAAAAGATGTGGCACATATACAAAGGAATATTACTTGGCCATGAAAAAGAATGAAATCTTACCATTTGCAACAACATGGATGGATCTAGAGAACATTATGTTAAGTGAAATAAGTCAGACAGAGAAAGACAAATACCATATGATCTGACTTATATGCGGAATCTAAAGAAAAGAATAAGTGAATGAACTAATCAGAAACAGTTTTGGGGACAAAGAAGAAAAACTGAGAGTTGTTAGATGGGCGGAAGGGTGGGGATAAGGGGGAAGGTGAAGGGATAAGGAAACAGTTGGTAACCACAAGATGGCCTCAGGGTTTTTGAAAATTAATTTGGGTAATGTAATCAATAATGTTGTAAAGATTTTGTAGGGTATCCGATGGACACGTGTCCCATTTGGGAGACCACCTCAAGGATACTGTAGATGCCTGATCATGGCACTGTACACCTGAAGCTGAACAATAATGAATGCCAACTATAATTTTATATAATAATGTGATGGCTCGGTGCGAGGTCAGAGGGGTAGTGGATGGGGGATAGTGGTCCATAGTGTAAGGGATATAAATGATGAATGTCTAAGTAGTACCTTGTCTTGCACACCTGAAACTAATAAAAAAAAATTAGCTTATGATTTCTGTACAAATAAAAAACCAAAAAACAAAAAACAACCTGTGGTGAAGGACCAGTCCATCATAGACCAATATTTTTACAAAATAAAAAATGAATTATTAGAAAAATGAAATGAAAAGACGTTAAAAAAAACACATATAAGATTCCCACACATTAAAAGCTAGCAAAACCTTTGTTGTTTCTTCTGATATCCTTATTCTATCAGGCAAAAACAAAGCAAGACAAAACCAAACAACTCTGTATTTCATTGTATGTCTCTTCTGAGCATACCTTCAAGGAATTTCAGAACTAAGTTGTATGCTTTAAATGACTTGATTTAGTGCAGGATCTTAATTATAATGATTTCACTTCTACCTCAACACCAGAGTCCTATCCTTTCACGCACACATTATGAAAAAAATGTAAATAAGTGAATGAGAAAAGGCATCTGTATACCTTGTGAAGAATCTCCAAACAATCCTTAATCTGGAATAGTAAAGTGTTTTAATGAAGAGATAGAAAGAAAGTGATAACCAGTTTTATTCTGTTAACAATTATGAAAAGACTATTTAGTTCAATTTTCAAGGGAATATTTTATTGGTGTGTGGCATATAAAGTACAGAAATCACAATTATTTTACCAAGTGCTCATTTCTGTGTAAAACCACCCATCTTTCTAGAGGCCTCCTTCATGACCCCTTATTATCCTCCTAAAGGTGTTGTTTCTACCTCCATAGATGAGTTTTGAGTACTTTTGAACTTACATAAATAAAAATAAATTGTAAATAAATAAAAAAAGATGTGGCACATATACAAAGGAATATTACTTGGCCTTGAAAAAGAATGAAATTTTACTATTTGCAACAACGTGGATGGACCTAGAGGATATTATGCTAAGTGAAATAAGTCAGATAGAGAAAGACGAATACCATATTGTTTCACTTATATGTGGAATAAAAAACAAAATAAACAAATAGCAGAAACAAGCTCATAGATACAAAAAACAAACTGATGTTTGCCAGGTGGGAGAGGGGTTGAAGGTCTGGGTGAAAAACGTGAAGGGATTAAGTACAAATTGGCAATTACAAAATAGTCATGGGGATATAAAGTACAGCATAGGGAATATAGTCAATAATATTGTAATACCTATGTATGATGTCGAGGGGAGGTACTAGACTTATCAGGAGAATCACTTCATAAGTTATATAAATGTCTAACCATTATGCTGTACACCTGAAACTAATATAATATAAAATGTCAACTGTAATTGATTTTTTTTTAATTTACAAATAAAAAAATAATAAAATATGCTATCTGAATGTAAGGCTTCTAATTTAGCACACGCCTAGGGGCTGGCTGTGAAACTCCCCAGGGTCCAAGAAATCCAACAAACACCTCTCCCACCTTCTCCTTCTAGCCAGCTTAAAGTTGCCAGTATATCCCTAGAAGAATCTTATACACATATCTGGTGCTTCAGATTTTGCAAAAGCTGACCAAGGGATGAACTGCCAGACTGCCTCACTATGATAGCCAATGTGGCTTGCATTCACAAGTCTCATGGGACTATAACAAACAAAGGAGGTGCAGGAGCACACCCCTACAGCTATATATTCAGGCCAAGAAGAAGCAGGCAAAAATTCCCATCTACCAGTTTCTTCCTGGAAAGGGCTCAAATACATACTTTCTCAGCTGCTGCCTGAGGTTCTGACTTTCAATCAGCCTATATCTAAGTACTGAATGCAATCCTCCCCTTTAGGACACTGACAAGTCTTGGAACACCTATTACTAGGTAGCCAGTAAGAATAAAGAAAGTAGTCTGGACAATCACATAGGTTTGAGAGACAACCTGGAGCTAGAGGCCAGGCTGAACAATGAGGTTCACCTCCTCCAGGAGACCATTTCATCAAGACTGAGAGAGGTGACTGTTTTATCTAATGGACAAAAACCAACACAAAGAGTTAAGGAAAAAAGGAAGGAACATAAGATTGTGTTCCAAACAAAAGAATAAAATAAAACTCTAGAAATCGAACTTAATGAACTGGAAAGAAGTGATTAAACTGATAAAGAGTTCAAAATAATAGTAATAAAAATGATCAGCAAGGTTAGGAGAACCCAGCAAAATGGTCCTTTAGAACTGACAGAGAAAAAAAGTTTTCCAGAAAAGCAAAAGCTACAGGAGTAGATCAATGTAGACCAGACCTATAAGAAATGCTAAAGGAAATTCTTCAGGCTGAAATAAAAGAATTGTTACAAGGAAAACATATAAAAGCATAAAACTCATTAATAAAAGTAAATATATAGTTAAATTCAAAATACTTATGTTGTAATGGTGTTGAGTAAATCACTTACAACTCTAGTGAGAAGATTAAAACACCAAAGTATTAAAAATAACTTTAACTACAATGGTTTGTTAATGGATAAAAATGTAAAAGATGTAAATTGCGACATCAAAAACAGAAAATGTGGGAGGGGAGTATAAAAATGTAGAGTTTTTGTATACATTTGAAGTTAATATCAGCTTAAACTAGACTATTATAGATCTATGACGTTTTACATAAGCCTCATGGAAACCACAAAGTGAAAACCTATAATAGATACACAAATGATAAAGAGAAAAAATATCAAAGCATACAATTATAGTAAATCATCACACCATAAAAGAAGACAACAAAGAAGGAAAAAGAAACAAAGGAATTATAAAACAGCCAGAAAATAATTAACAATAGTAAGTCCACACCTATCAATAATTATTTTAAATGTAAAGGGACTAAATTCTCCAATCAAAAGACATACAGTGGCTGAATGGATAAAAAATAAAATTAAAGAAATAAAACAAGACTCAACTATATGCTGCCTACAAAAGACTAATTTCGTTTTTAAGGAAGCACATAGAGTGTAAGTAAAGGTGTGTAAAAACATATTCCAGACAAATGAAAATCAAAAGAAATCAAGGGTAGCTATACTTATATCATCAAACAGACTTTAAGGCAAGGACAGTAACAAGAGTCAAAGGTTATATACAGATGGTGCCACTAAAATATGTACACACTTTAAGAAAGGAAAAAAACTATATTAAAATTGTAATACTTAATATATATCGATAACAAAAGATGAATACAAGTCATGTTTGACTTCTGCAATTATAAGAGGTTCTCAAAGTGGTTGCCATCGGCATAATTTTAATACAGTTTTTTTTCCTTTCTTAAAATGTGTATATATTTTTGGCACCTTCTATATAATGATAAAGTAGTCAATTCATCAAGAGGATATAATGATTGTAAATGTATATGTAACTCAACATCAGAACAACTAAATACATAAAGCAAACATTAACAGATCTGTAGGAAGAAATAGACAGCAAAACGATAGTAGTAGGAGACTTCAGTACTCCTCCTCCTCTTTCAATAACGGATAGATGACCCAGACAGAAAATCAACAAAATATTGGGCTTATACTACATGTTATACTAGATGGACCTAACAGTCTTTTACAGAACATTCCAGTCAACAGCAACAGAATATACATTCTTCTCACATGCACATGGAAACATTCTCCAGGATAGATCATATGTTAGGTCACAAAACAAGTCTTAATAAACTTATATCAATTGAATTCATATCAAGCATCTTTTCCTACTACAATGATATGAAATTAGAAATCAATTACAAGAAGGAAACTGGAAAATTAACAAATATGTGGAGATTAAACAACATGTTACTGAACAACCAATGGGTCAAAAAAGAAACAAGAGAAATCAAAATACATCTTGAGACAAATGAAAATGGACACAATATATGTTTCCAAACCTTACGGGATGTAGCAAAAGCAGTTCTAAGAGGAAAATTTATAGCAATAAAAGTCTACATTAAGAAAAAAGATTTCAAATACACTAACTTTAACCTCAAGGAATTAGAAAAATACAACAAACTCGCCCAAACTTAGTAGAAGAAGCAAATAACCAAACAAGAGGGCAGAAAGAAGTGAAACAGACTAAAAAGACAATAGAAAAGATCAATGAAAGTGTTTTTTTTGAAAAGGTAAACAAAGTTGAAACCCTTTAGTTTGAATTACAAAAGAGAGAAAGAGAAGACTTTTAATACCAATCCTATTCAAACTCTTCTAAAAATGGAAGAGGAATAAACAATTCCAAATTAATTTTATGAGGCCAGCATTACCCTGATACCACAAACAAACAAGGACACTACAAGAAAAGGAAATTACAGTCCAATATTGCTGATAAACTTAGATGCAAAATTCCTCAGCAAATAGTAGCAAGTCAAATTCAACAATACATTAAAAGGATCATTACCCATGATCAAGTGGGATTTATCCTTGTGATATAAGAATGATTCAACATATGCAAATAAATCAATGTGATATACCACATTATTAAAATGAAGAATAAAATCATATAATTATCTCAAAAGATGCATAAAAAGCATTTGACAAAATTCAACATTCATTCATGACACAAATTTATATCAACAAAATGGGTATGGAGGGAACATGCCTCAACATACTGAAGGCCATATATAATAATACCACAGCTAACATCCTACTCAACGGTGAAAAGCTGAAAGCTTTTGCTCTAAGGTCAGAAACAACACAAGAATACTCACTCTCGCAACTTTTATTCAACATAGTTTTGGAAGTCCTAGCCAGAGCAATTAGGCAAGACAAAATAAAAGGCATCCAAATTGGAAAGGAAAAAGTCAGCTGCCTCTGTTTGCAGATGACATGATATTATATATAGAAAACCCTAAAAACACCAAAAGACTATTAGAACTAATCATCAAATTCAGTAAATTTGAAGGATACAAACTCAGCATACAAAAATCAGTTTGCTTCTTTCTATACACTAACAATGAACTAGCAGAAAGAGACATTAAGAAAACAATCCCATTTACTATAGCATCAAACACAATAAAGTATTTAAGAATAAATTTAATCATGGAAGTCAAAGACCTATACACTGAAAACTATAAGAGATTGATTAAAGAAACAGAAGATGACAAAAATAAATGGAAAGATATCACATGCTCATGAACTAGAAGAATTAAATTGTTAGAATGTCCATACTATTCAAAGAAATCTACAGATTCAGTGTAATCCCTATGAAAACTTGAATGGCATTTGTCACAGAAATAGAATAAAAAATCCTAAATTGTATAAGGAACCACAAAAGACTTCAAATAACCAAAGCAATCTTGAAAAAGAACAATGTGAAGGCATCACACTTCCTGATTTCAAAATATATTACAAAGTTATAGTAATCAAAATAGTATGGAACTGACATAAAAACAAATATACTGTCCAGTGGAACAGAATAAAGAGCCCAGAAATAGACCCACACATTTATGGTAAATAGATTTTTGATAAGCATGTCAAGAATACACAATGGGGAAAGGATTGTCTTTTCAATAAATGATGCTGAGAAAACTGGATATCCACATGCAAAAGAATAAAATTAGACCCCTATTTTACACCGTACACTAAAATCATCTCAAAATAGATTAGAGACTTAAAAGTAAGACCTGAAACTGTAGAACTTCTAGAAGAAAACATAGGGGAAAATATTACTTGACATTGGCCTTGACAATGATTTCTTGGATATGACACCAAAAACAAAAGTGACAAAAGCAAACATAAACAAGTGGGACTACATCAAGCTAAAAGGAAACAATCAACAAAGCGAAAAGACAACCTATGGAACTAGAGAAAATGTATGCAACTCATAGAACCAATAAAGAATTAATATTGAAAATATATAAGAAACTCCTACAACTCAATAGCAAAAAACAAATAACCCAGTTAAAAAAATAAAAACTGCATAGACATTTCTATAAAGGATAAAATATTTAAAGGTCGTATTAAGACTTCAATTAAAACAAAGCAATGCTTGACAACTTTTCTCAATGAGAGTCCCCTGATAAAGTAAGTCCTATAGAAAAATATTTTGAGTGACTTTTTTTAAAAAAATTTCTTAGGAATGGTGCATAACTAGGATCATTTCTAGGTGCCATGGAGAAAAGCTAATTCATTACACAAATAGATACTTTAAGCATTGGGACATACTGGCTTCCAGAAATACACAAGAAAGACATGAATAGAGCCTCAGGAAAAGGGAAGGGTCAAGAAGGAAACATGAGTTTCAGACCTCCAAGGGGAGAGGCCAGGAGTTCTATTTACTGAAACATACAACACAATGCTGCACACACACACCTCTGGGGATAGGAAGTTCTGCAGCATCTAGACTGCTATTTCTTGTCCTTTGTGCTCTATCTGCTTGGATGTACAACAGCAGATTTGCTCCTCGTGTCCCAAAACCAAGTTCTCCTTTTTCATTCCCCTAGATTTCCTTTCTACCCTCAGTTGATTGGACTTTACCCTGGAGATGACAGAAAGTCAGTATTTTTAATCATCAATTCGAGAGCAAGTTTATGCTGGTGTATCTCTGCAATGTCACACAGTGCCTGTTACAGAACAGGTGAACACATACCGAGTGATAGTTAGAACTGGATGTATGATGATGATGACTAAACCATTTGGACTATTTCAAGCAAGAAAGTGACCTGAGATTTATGTCTGAAAGGATTACTCTGGCTGCAGTGTGCAAAATCTCTTACAGTGGGTTTTCTCAATCTCAACACTCTTGATATTTGGACTGGTTAATTCTTTACTGTGGGGGCTACCCTGTGCCTGTATGATGTGTAGCCACAGCCTTGGCCTGGACCCACTAAGTTCCAGTAGCACTCCCTTCCCCAAATATCACATCCAAAGATGTCTCTCCAGACATCGGCAATGTTCTCTGGGAAGCAAAATTGGCCCTGTTCTGGAGGGAAAAGAAAATGAAGGCTCAGTGAGGTCATTCACTAGATCATGTTATAGAAGGAAGAAAAAGGAAGTACACTCACATTGATTGAAAATGTCTACTGCGTGCTGGGACTTGACGTATGTTATATTTTAAAGAGGGATATGGGATAAGAGAGCCCCACTTCCACACCAATCACATTACCTGAGGTCAAGCTCCCAAATGATTAAACCCTAGAACAGACACCATCACATTCCCTGGCCCCATTTGAGTGCAGTGAAGTCTAATTCCCACACCATGTCAAAGAGGAGTGTTTGACACTGCTTCACGGATATTAAGTTATTCTAGGGAGGCCTCAACCTCACTCTCCAGGCAGCTCCAACGGGGAACAGGGCAGAGAGATTCTGTGACATAAGCGAGTATGACATAAACTCCAGGACTTGGGTGTCTTCTTCCTTTGTCCAAGCCCTCAGCGATTCTCGAGGAGCCTCTCCCTGGGGACTATGCAACAGCGGGGCTAAAAGCTGAATGCTGGAACCAGTTGCTTTTCCTGGTGAGGTCCAGCTCAGAGGGCCCTGGCAGGTGTCTCCACATTCACTAGCAGCCTGGGGACTTGGTTTGCTCTTCTCTGCTCCCACCAACGCCCGCTGGTTGCTGCCAGTATTAATAACATGAACAGCAGGAGGGTTTGCACCAGAATGGGGGCTGTCTGGATAATTATCTAGTGGCCCAGGACCAGTCAGTAAATTACTCTGTGACCTGGGAATTCAGCAGGTTACCACCATCATTCAGGCCTGCTTACTTGATTGCTCTCCCCTCCTGCTGCACTGACATTGATGTGTCTAGTTTACATTCAGAGCATTGATTTCATGGCTTTTTGTTTTTCGTCTTAGAGGTAAGAAGTAGCTCCTTTGGGGAGACTGGTTCTCAGGTCAGAGAGATAGTTGGAGTGACATGAGGGGGAAAATTGGAGATGCTGTTTTGTGCAATCATTTAGTGTGACCCCAGCACATCAGCGCCTGCTCTGTGGCACTCCCAAACATATTTCAATCTTTTCTGTCTGAGTTGTAACTCTCTAGTAAACTGCCTAAATATGTATTCTTGCATGTTGAGGGAAGGGTGGTGAAAGGAGAAAAAAAGTCTCATGTCACTCCCAACTGTGCACACACTACACTTCATCCATAGCAAGTGGGACTAGCACATTCAAGTTAATTTTCCCAAATGCAGCCATCTCTGTCCTTGGTACATATGCATAAATTATTTTCTTTATAAGGTGTGATCAAACAATACAGTGAATGTTTAAATTTAAAAAAAAATTTTGCAATAAAAGACACATTGCCATTAATCCTCCTCAAAATACTCCTCCTCATTTTAAACACACTTATCCCATCATTCTTACCACTTTCTAAAGCAGTTCTGTAAGTCCTCTTTCGTGAGTGTCTTTAGTTGTGCTGTTGTGGCTGCCTTGATGTCCTGAATCCATTCAAAATGTTTATCTTTCATGGTCATTTTGACTTTGAAGTTGCATGGTGCCAGATCCAGTGAATAAGATGGGTGAGCACACATTGCAATGTTTTTATTTGACAGACATTGCCATACCAGAAGTGATGTGTGACTCGGAGCCTTTCTGTTGTGATCACAAAATATGGTGAATGCTGCTGCCGAGTGCCATCCAATGGAAAGGCAGAGATCTTCAATACAGGAATCGGTGTGTCAAACCTTAGTATCAGTGTTGGACAAGTTTCAGCTTGTTCTGTGCAGTCAGTTGGGTGTGAGCTACGGTTGAGAGAAGGTGTTTTTGAAGTGTGCCATAAATCATCCTCCATCATGGCAATGCTCCATGTTACACATCGCTTCTTATGTACGGCAATTTCTGTCAAATAAAAACATTACAGGTGTGCCCTCATCCACCTTATTCACCAGATCTGGCACCATGTGACTTTTGGCTCTTCCCCAAAGTCAAAATGATTCAGGATATCGAGGCAGCCATGACAGCAAAACTAAAGACACTCACGAAAGAGGACTTCGAGAACTGCTTCAGAAAGTGGCAAGAATGATGGGATAAGTATGCTGGAAGTGAGTGGGACTATTTTGAGGGGGATTAATGGCCATGTGTCTTTTATTGTAATGAAATTTTTTTATTGAAACATTCACTGTATTGTTTGATCACCTCATATCTAGAGCACTCTTTGCCCTCCTATTCATCATACTTAGTCATCTTTCAGGCCTATCTTAGATGGCACTCTCTTCCCAGGAACCTTTTCCTCAATCATCCAGAACAGAGATTACTTCTGTCCCTTCTGAGCTACCTTAGCTTTCTTATTCCTTATTACATGACTAATTTCAGTTTGTTGCAATTACCTGTTTTCTTGCTAGTTCTATGTTTCAGATTGTGAACTCAGTGAGAGGAAGACCGGCCCACATGTGTCCCAGGTCCCCATTTAAAGCAACCAATGAAAATCAACAGACATAGGAAGATAACCCCTTCTTCTACCTCCAGGAGAACCTGATTCCCAGCTTCAGCTCAGCCAAGATACTCATGTACATATCCAACACCATTCTCCAAACAGAGCTGTCACACAAGTTCCCAGTGGGCACCTACAGCTTCAGCTAAGGACTTTATTCCAATTCCCTAGAATTATTCACTCCATATCTCCCTCTTTTCAATTCTCCAATTTTATAAGTGCACCTAAAGATAATCCTGTAACTCTCATTTAATGTTTACTTTAACTCCATAATTTATCTAAAAACCAACCAACCAACCAAACAAACAAACAAATATTGCTGGTTTGGCTGATTAAACTGCTTTATAACCTTGATTATATATATATATATATATATATATATATATATATATATATATATATATTCAGCGTTGATGTGCCTTGCATAGAATGAGTTCATTTTCTATGCTTTCCATCCTGACAGTTTTCCGATTCTAAAATTTGAAGTATATTTTGTGATTCTGCATGACAAGGATGACAACAGTTCCCACTTTGCTACAAAAACCTTTTGGACAAATAGGATATAAACAGAGCAATTAATTAAATAATTTACCGACTTTTTTCACAAGCGTACAGTGTGAGATCATAATCTGACCCCTACTTATGCCTCCAACCTGTCCTACTCTATCACTAATCACAAATTAGTTCCTCTCTACACATTTTCCAGTGGTGCTTTGACCTATGTATGCAATTCCATTTGTCTGGAATGCTTTTTCTCCTCTGTACACTAGTTCTGTCTTGAAACCCAGCTATAGCCAACTCTTCTGGGAAGTCTTCCTTGACTTGAGATGCAGCACCCACAATGACTAAAAGTTTAGACTGGAACATCCGACAGACCTGGGATTCTAATGGGCCCACCACTTACCAGCTGCGATTCTGTGGAAAAAGAACTTAATTGATCTGGCTGAGCCTCAGCCTTCTCACCGGTGAAACAGGCATGATACCTCTAGGGCTGTAAGGATTGAATGAGGCAATACAAGTAAAGCATTTGGCTCAGCTCCTGGCAAACAATAAGCACTGTATGAGGTGAAACCATTATTATCAATGACCCCAGGTTAGAATTAATCACTTCTAAGATACATTTAACAAGCTGGGTTTTACATGCCTGTCTCCCCTAGAAGGTTGTGACCTCCTTAAAGGTCAGAGACTTAATTCAGAGCTGTACATAGAGCTCTGTATATAGTAAATAATCGACAAATGTGTTTGTTGAGTGAAAGTGAATTATACATGTAGAAAACAAGAGCATTTTTAAAAGATCAAAAATTAAAAATAATACTTTAAATAAAGTAACATCAAATATAAATAAAAGTGTACAACATGTTCTCTGATAATATCCTAGATTGGCTGTGACACTTTCACATCCACGTTCACATGTTTGCTTTTGTTCTCTCAGTGAATTTGTGTGACAGACATTGTTATCCTGAGTTCACAAATGAGAGAACATACTCAGACGGATTTCATTTTGGCTCAAAGTCACAGAGCAAGTTGCAGAACTTAAATTTGTATTACTTTTCTCCCTTTTTATGCTTCCCTGGACCACCACCCACCAACCTACAAAAAGGAAAAGAGAAAGTAGTAGCTAGGCCACTTGTAAAACTCAGGTGTTAGATTTTAAGCTTTCCACAACGATCCCTCACCCAGCACCCAATGAAATCAAGCACTGGGAATGGGGTCGGGGAGCCTTCTCCAAGGTGCCGTTGCTGGTGGTGGCCGCTGCCCTGGCCTGTGCTCGTGCTGTGGAGAAAGCATGCGTGTGCTGTACATTTTGTCCTCAGCATTCAGAGGAGACACTGTTTTCTGTGAGTGCATTGGGCTCCTCCAGGCTTTTCCTGTGCTTTTGTGCAGCTGAGAAGATGAAGCGTAAGGGTATCAAAAGCTGCAAACAGTCCCTACCTCTGGAGACAGGCATTTACTAGAAGAAAGAACGAACCAATGGTTTTCCAGAGCATTGTTCAGGCACATTAGAGAAAGGATTAAGCAGTTACATTCAGCTATTCTAACAGATTCTCTTTAAGCCTTGAATACGCCGCTCACACTCACTCAGATAATCACATTAGTTTTGTCATTAAAAGATCCCTTTTATAGAAAGTACCTAAACCGCTTAAACCACCCAGAGAGGTCGCATACATTATCAAACACCAAGACAAACAAAAGGAATTTTCTGTTCCACATCTCAGTTTTTCTTCCTCCTCAAAATTGTGGGGAAATCAAGGAAGAAATGAGTTTGCAAATGGACAGTCTCAGGACATCAATTCTCACTCCTTCCTTCCCTAAGCAGCCCTCAGTAATCGGAACTGGGAAGATTGAAAAACTCCTTCAGCCGTGAGGCCAGCCGAAAACAAAAGTGAAGACCGAGATGAAGACAGCAGTGCAAGGAGAGGGTAAAAAAAAGTGAGCTTGTCTCCTGCTACAGGAAATTGCATTTGGAACCAAGGAAGAGTAGAAAAGCATAGGATTTGGGATCAGACAACTGCCACTTACTAGATTTGTGTCCATAGCTGTGGATGGAAGAGAGTTACTTCATTTCTCTCTTGGCCTCATGCTCCTACGTTATAAAATGGAACAATAATGAATGTCAACTACAATTATATACATATATGTATATATGTATATATACATATATATAGTTACAAGAAACGGAGTACAGTATTAGAAATAGAGACAGCGGAAATGTAATGGCTCTGTGCAATGTCAGAGGAGTAGTGGATGGGGAGAGGGGGATTGTCACTGTGTGAGGGATATAAATGATAAATGTCTAACTATTACATTGTTTTGTACACCTGAAACTAATTTAATAAATAAATAAATAATAGAATAAAAAAAGTAAAATGGAGGTATTATCTGCGTTGCCTCCCACCCAGGGTTATTGAGAGGCTCAAATTAGAAGAGGTCAGCAGCAGAGTTCTGAGATCTATAAAGCATGATATAAGCATTAGAGGGGAGGTGTCCTTTCGCCCCTTTTATGACCCTCATAATGATAGGAGCTGTGTCTGTTTCATTCACAGTAACATGAGTGGTGCCTTACCCTTGGTTCATAATGGATGCTTACTTTTTTTTTTTTTATAAATAGTGTTTTTATTGTCTTTCTCACTAAGCCCCATCCACATCCTTCAAGTCTCAGTTTAAATGTTACTTCTTTAAAGCTTTCCTCAGACCTTCAGGATGAATTCATCACTTCTACTTTCATGCTCCCACAGCATCCTGAATGCAACACAAAATCTTAGCCCAATGTATTTAATCTGACATTGTGATCACCTCTCATTAACACTGAGTTTCTGGAAAACTGGATTTTGCGTTTTATTCTTACATTGTTTTGTACACTTGAAACTAACTTAAAAAATAAAAAAATAAAAGCAGAATAAATAAAGTAAAATGGAGGTATTATCTGCCTTGCCTCCCACCCAGGGTTATCGAGGAGCTCAAATTAGAAGAGGTCAGCAGCTCATTGTACCTACCTCGAGTTGCCATTCAATAAATATCTGAATGAACAAAAGATAAATGAACAAACAATCCAAAGAATTGGGGTTACTTGGCCCAAGGAAGAAAAATTCAAGGAATAACTAACTTAACCAGTCTCCAAAATAAAAACTATTAAATTTTAGATAACAGGGTATCTGTACTACAATGTTTAGACTGTACATTCTAAACATTGTACTACTGTGTTGTTTAGAGCGTAAGACTATCAAGATGAACTGAATTAACAAATCAAATTTTCATCTCTTTTGCAAGGTAAAACTTGAGGAAAGGGCCTTAAGTTATGATACAGATTTAGGTTAGACATCAACAGTATCGCCATTTTGGGCCACATAATTCTTTGTTGTGGTAAGCTGTCCTTTGCACTGTAGATTGCTTAGCAGAATCCCTGGTGTCTACTCAGTAGATGCCAGCAGCAACTTCCCCGAACGAGTTGTGACAAACAACATCTCCTGATATTGCCAACTGTCTTCTGGAGGACAAAAGTGCTGCCGGTTGAAAATCACTGGCTTAGACTTAAAGAGTAAATTCCTGCAGGTGAATGTTTTGTGACATCAGAAAAGGTGACAAAAGAAATGGTGGAACTCTGACCATGAGTTCCTTGATTATAAAGCAGATCGATATTTTACCGGTTTATATTGTAACATCCATTCTAAAGGTAGGTGGATTGACCAAATGAACTGACATCATGGTAACATGAAATGTCCTCTGTCGACTGTAATAAAGATTTCTGAAACAGGAATCATTCAATGGCTTTTGTTGATGAGAGAAGGAAGCCTTTTATCAAATCAGCGGGCTACTTGCACTTATTCACGGGTACTTCCTGTACACCCTCAGTGTCATCGCGCTCTACATCCAACCTGAGCAAAAAGTTTCATTTAGAGTTTAATATCTTGGAGTTAGTGATTGCTGGTTTTCTGTAAACCTTTCTTTTGCTATTTACCTCACATTTCAGGAGTTACAAAACAAAACTGGTTAAAAGCACTCTCCCAAAGCCGCAGATGTTTGGTAACAGACGCAAACACCTTCATGGTAGAAGCACCTTATTGTTTCCGCTCTGGCTCCACATGGCTGGTGAGCTACAACTGGTCCGGTAGTTCACCCATGAGCCAAGTAGGATGATATGAAATTCAAGTGTCTGAGCTTATTTTTTTCAAACTATTTTATTTATATTATATCCTTCCTTCCCCCTGTTCTACTACCTACTATAGCATGTGCACTATCTACCTGGAAAAATGTTGGTTGAGAGTCTTCCTCCAAACACTGTGAAATCTATTTCTAGATTAAGCCAAATCAGCATATATAGTATATACACCAGTGGTGTGTTTCATTAGTTCATTATAGAATAATTGTTATGCTTTGGTATTATGACTTTCCTCTGTACTGAAGGGTCACATGGGATGAATACAGCACAATGTAGCAGTAGGTATAGAGAAGGTGAAGATCTCATTTATTATATTACACTTTTCTCCGTTCTGAGGCTCTTTCAGGAAGTTCCTGCCTAGGTTTCTCCAGATTGTCCTGGTTTTATCTTATACACAGTGTGAACTGTTTAACCAACTTTTCTTTCCCCTTTGCAGATGGCTGCTAGAAAGCTCGGAGCCAAATTGTCTTGGCCCCTATCTTCAGAAAGTATATAGAATTCCATGGCAACATTTCCCAGTGGGGGTTTGGCAGAGCAGTAGTTCCTCAAATGTTGTTGGAAAACCAGTTCTAGATCAAGTAAGTTTGGAAAATGTCACATTCTTATTGATTCACAATGCACATGCATGTCAAAGTTTTGAGAGATTCTGAAATAAAGATAACCTATTTAAATTTATTTTGACCACGTTCAGACATTTTGATCTTGTACCTCTTTTTTATGTGACACCCACTAACATCTGGTCTTACCAGAATTCTACAGAACCTATTTGATAAATGTCCCTTTATGGTTTGCATTCCTAGATACATTTTACATCTCTGTTTCTTTTAAATCTCTTCTGTCCCACTTATGCTGTGTTTAATGTATATCTTTAGATCACCTGAAATCCTTTCAGAACAAGGTATGACAAAAATTTAAAAATTAATAAACATGTTAGCTGTATGAACCCAGTTACTTGGCCAAGTAACTTTCACTCTCCAGGCCTATTTCTTATTAAAGATGGCAGCCATGTTAAACACATGTGTAAAACTAAATGATCTCAAGATTGCTTTCCAGCTCTGCTATTGTAAGCTTCTATCCTCCTATCTCATTAGGCAATAAAATCTTGGAAGCAGCCTCTTTTCTGACCCCTTGCCTTGAAGAGTGTCTCCAGAGAAATGCATCCTCTTGCATAACTATTTCTAGTCAGTGTTCCGTTCCCGCCTAACATAAGGCAGAGCTACATTCAGCCCCTTTGACAAAGAATTCCAGGCTGATGGAGTGAGAGAAGGAGACAGGGGCACATGCAGTTGAAGTGAAGGGAAATCAGTTAAGTCCACATACTAGTAGATACCCTTTCTGAAATCCAGGGGAAGAGGTCATGTGAGCACAGAGAGAGATGGATAGAAAGGTTGGCCTTCCCACCCTGAAACATATCCATTCATATAAATTTACAAAGGCCTATGGAGACCTGGCTGCTGGGCCCCATGCTAGATGCTGATTGCTAGAAGGAATAAGACAAGAGTCCCCCCTCTCAGAGAGCTTGGTCTTCCTGAACAAAGGGTAAGAACATTTAGCAAAAACTACAATTTAGGGCATGTGTGCTAAATTAGAGGTGGTCAGGCACCATTTAAGGTACTGGAGATGCAGAGATGAACAAAATAGACAATCCCTACCTTGATGGAGTTTATATTCTAGCTGACACACTAGGTATGAACCTTATTCTGTGAGAGCATAGATAAGAAACCCCTCCCTTTAGGAAAGCTGAGAAAGACTTCACAAAGGAAATAATTGAGTTGATGTGGGCTTTGAAAGATGCACAGCAGTTTGCCAGTGAAAGCATGTTGGAGGACAGTGCTGAGAAGGGAATTTTAGACAGAGAAAGGGTTTATTTTAGAATGACAGCAAGTTTGGTGTGGCTGAATTGCAAGGTGTTAGGAAAGTGAAAGGTGGCAGTAAGAATGGGAAATGAGTGCAGAAAAGTAGATCCCAATTTAAGCAAAGGCTTTACCAGCAATCAAGTGGTGGGGGGCTCAGTGGAGTCAGACGTACTACAACTCTAGGACAATTAGGATGTTTGGGGATTGCTAGGAATGTATCATGGTGGGTACAGTATGATAAAAGCTCCTGAAGTATGTATCATGCAGGGTGGCCTGTGGGGTCTCTAGTCCCGCTCCCCACATAAGAAGCCAGGACATGGTGAGGCCAAAAAGGAACACCCACGGAGCCATAGGTAGGGGAGTCATACCTCTGTATTCTCGCTGGCGACTGGGTTGGAGACACAGTTGCAATCCGTGCTTGCCAGCCACCATCTTCTTGCTAGCCCCCCATTTTTTCTGCTAACATAGCCATGGCAGTTATATTAGTGGCCAATGGCTCACTGGTTACAGCTGACAGCCAACTAGCTACAGCTGATGGCCATCCAATCACAGTTGATGGCCATTTACTACCCGAGTGAGTACCTTTCCACGTGAGGCCGAAAGCCTGGAAACTGCATTCCTGGCTCTGTCCCCACAGTATGTTTCCTGAACACAAGTTCCTTGAGCTCACTTCCATGCTTTGATTACCATCTATTCACTATATCTCCAGTCCAAACTGGGTTCCAGATCTTTACATCCAACAGCCCTACTTGACAGCTAGCTCCACGTATTTCTTTTTTTTTAAATAGAAATTTCTTCTGATTTAATAATTTATTTAGTTTATTTATTTATTTACTTATTTATTTCCCCCGTTTTTCTGCCTTCCCCCCACCACACACACACTCTGGTTCAAGCCATTGTTTTACAGTCTAGTTGTGTAGGACACAGCTCCCTGGCCCATGCTGGTGTTATGAGCCTTGCACTCCCTAGTTGGTCGCCAGTCGTCGGTAGGCTGCTCACAGCAGCTTACAGCAGCTCTCAACGGCTGCCGACCACTCACGTTGGCCACTGGCCACTCATGGCAGCACACAGTAGCCCACAGCAGCCCACAGCAGCTCAAGCTGACCTCCGGCTGCTCATGGCAGCCCAGCTCTAGGGAGAGCCGTTGTTCACAATCTTAGCTGTAGAGGGTGCAGCTCACTGGCCCATGACCTCGGCATTAGGAGCATGGCGCTCCAACCACCTGAGCCACCGGGCTGGCCCATGTGTTTATTTCAAAAGTGCATCATAAAACCGGACAACCAAGATGGTGCAGGAGGTAAACGCTGTTTACCTTCACGACCACATCAAAATTACAACTAATCTACAAAACAACCATTATTTAGAATTGCCTAAAATCAAGCTGAACTGAAGCCTTTCAACTAAGCACTTGCAGAAGAAGCCACCTCCAGACTGATAGGAAGGTCAGATGCGGCACAGGCTGGTCCCACACCTGCATATGACTCTTAAAGATCAGGAGGGCTATTTTGGCTGTGGGAGTCTTCCCATCCCTTAAAGGAGTGAGAGATACCAGCCCATCCCAGCCCAGTGTTCCAGTGCCAGGAAGAGAAGTCCCCATAATTTTTGGAGGTGAAAAACAGAGGAGATTGTTACTGAGACAGTGTGGCTGCACTCACAGGTCCTCCTCCTAAAGAGACTGCATGCAGACTTACCCACCAGTGGAATCACTCGCTCTGAGCTCCAGTGCTGGGGCAGCAGCTGGAAAGGCGGCAGGGACTAATGGTATAAATTGAGTTGTCTGGCTGGGGATGGGGGCTGGAGAGACATCTTTCTCCTAGACGGAGGAGGTGAGATGGCAGAGACCATTGTTTCTTTGTTGAGCCCTTCCCCTTCCTGGTAGGTGAACACAGGTGGCCACCATTTCTGAATCTCCACCGTTCATTCACTCTGCCCTGGTGATTTGAGACCTGGCCCCGCCCAACTTTCGGGCCCAGCCAGGCTGCTTTCAGCGGCTTTTTCATGCAGAAAACTTGCCGTGGCTCAAGCTGTACTTTCCTAGGGTCTCTCAAAGGTTCACAGAACCCAGACAAGCAGCCTCTGGCTTGAGCATGCCCTGTACTTCTGGCTGAACAGCCTTAAGCCAGCACTAGTGGCAGCAGACTTAGCCTCACGGCTTAGCCTCTCAAGGCACTTCCAAGCACAGCACAGATGGGCGGCAGACATCTGCGGATTTCTTTCTGGCTCCTGCTACGTGGCCCTGGGTGAGGGACGAGCTGTGGCTGAAATAGACCTACAGTGGATCCCCTCCAAGGTGGTCCTGGGGCTGAAGCCCCCAGTGGCCAGCTTCAAAATGAGCTGGAGCATCACCTGGCCAGCTCCAAGTACAGCACACCCAAGGGATGATTGGGCAGGCACCAGAATCTTGCTGAGGCAAATCCTGCTCTGTAGGATCAGCCCCTGCACAACAACTTTTCCACTGTAGTCAAGGCCAGTCCTCACAACTAGTGAGCCCAAGGGTCAGTCCCTCACATTGATGTGCAATTATCAACCGAAGCTTAACATACAAGAGGAGGGCACACACAACCCACACAAGGGATGCATCTGGAGCACGTGGCTCAGGTGACCAGAAAGACTGCGCCACTGAACCCCACAGCACACCTACTACATAAGGTCACTCTACTAAGACTGGGAGACATAGCAGCTCTACCTAATACATAGAAACAAACACAGGGAGGTGGCCACAATGAGGAGACAAAGAAATATGTCCTAAATGAAAGAACAGGACAAAGCTCCAGAAAAAGACTAAGTGAAATGGAGATAAGCAATCCATCAGATGCCGAGTTCCAAACACTGGTTATAAGAATGCTCAATGATCTCATAAAAGTGGAGATGGAAACCATTAAAAAAAAGTCAGAAATAAAGGACACAACAATGGAAATGAAGAATATATTGCAGGGAATCAATGGTAGGTCAGATGAAGCAGAGGATCCAACCAGCAATATAGAAGATAAGATAGCAGAAAACACCCAACCAGAACAGCAAAAAGAAAAAGAGAATCCAAAAAATTGAAGAAACTCTAATGGGCCTCCAGGACAATATCAAGCATACCAACATTTACATTATAGGGGTACCAGAAGGAAAAGAGAGAGAACAAGGAATTGAAAACCTATTTTTAGAAATAAAGACAGAAAACTTCTCTAACGTGGTGAAGAAAATGGACATGCAAGCCCAGGAAGCACAGAGAGTCCCAAACAAGATAGATCAAGAGGTCCACACCAAGACATTAAAATGGCAAAGGTTAAAGACAAAGAAAGAATCTTAAAAGCAGCAAAAGAAAAGCAGTTAGTTACCTACAAAAGAGCCCCCATAAGACTATCAGCTGATTTCTCAACTGAAACTTTGCAGGCAAGAAGGGAGTGGCAGGAAATATTCCAAGTGATGAAAAGCAATGACATACAACCAAGTTTGCTCTAGCCAACAAGGCTGTCATTTAGAATTGAAGGACAGATAAGGAGCTTCCCAGACAAACAAAGCTGAAGGAGTCATCACCACCAAACCAGTATTACAAGGACTCTTAGAGGGACTTCTTTAAGATGGGAGGCGGGGTTAAGGATGGGTGAAAGGGGAAGGGATTAAGAAGTACAATTTGTAACAACACAGTAGTCATGAGGATGTAGGATATAGCATAAGGAATATAGTTAATAATATTGCAATAACCAGGTATGGTGCCAGATAGGTACTTGATCTATCAGGGTGATAGATGGGAATGGAGTTGGGGTCACGGTGAAAAAGGTGAAGGCATTAAGAAGTATAAATTGATAGTTAATACAGTGTGGGGAATATGATCAACAATGTTGTAAAGATCATGTAAGGTGCCAGATGGGCACCGGACTTATCAGGGGCATCATGTCACAGACTGTGTAGATGCCTGACTAATGCACTATACACCTGTAGAGCTGAAGTAGAATAATATTGAGAGTCAACTATAATTAAATATATAGATATATATAGTCGCGGGACGTGGAATACAACATACGGACGATAGTCCATGGTATTGTAACAGCTATATAACATGTCAGAGGGGTAGTAGCTTGGGGGGTGGGTTATCACTTTATGAGGGGTTTAAATGTCTAACTATTATGTTGCTTTGTATACCTGAAACTAACTAAATAAAGTGCATAAAACTCAGATAACAAAACAAAACTGAACTCATAATCTTCTCACCAAACCTGGTTACCCTCTGGTGCTCCCTCTACAACCTTAGTCAAAGTTATCTATTCTCTTACCTAAACACCAGCAACAGTGGTCTCCTACATCATATGCTTGCACCCTACAATGAACACTCCTCTCTACAGCCAGAGTAATCTTTTTTAATGTTACTATATTATTGACTATATTCCGTATGTTGTACATTACATTCCCATGACTTATTTACTTCATAATGAAATTTGTACCTCTTATTCCCCTTCACCTTTTCATTCTTATTCTCACCCCCATAAGACCAGAAATCATAAAACTCCTACAAGAAAAAAACATAGGCAGTAAACTCTTTAATAAAGGTCTTAGAAATATTTTTTTGGATACGTCTCCCCAGGCAAGGGCAACAAAAGCAAAAATAAACAAGTGGGATTACATCAAACTAAAACACTTTTGCACAGCAAACAAAACCATCAACAAAACAAAAAGGCAACCCACTCAATGGGAGAAGATATTTGCAAATTATATATCCAATAAGGGGTTAATATCCAAAATACATAAAGAACTCACACAACTAACAAAAAAGTGAACAACCCAATTAAAAACTACTTTGCATTTCCCTAATAGCTAGTGAAGTTGAGCAGTTTTTTATATGTGTTGGTAATTTGTATGTCTGTTTGGGAGAAGTGTCTGTTCAGGTCCTCTGCCCATTTTTTAATTGGATTGTTTGTTTTTCGTTGTTGTTGAGTTGTAAGAGTTCTTTATATAGTTTGGATATTAGCCTCTTATTGGAGGTGTTGTTTGCAAATATCTTCTCCATTCAGTTGGTTGCCTTTGTTTTATTGATAAGTCTGACAGAAAAAGTTAAGAACCATATGACTTCACTCATATGTGGTATATAAAACTGAAAGCAACAAACGAACAAGACAAAAATAAGAAACGAAAACTCACACAGACAACAGTTTAGTGGTTACCAGAGGGTAAGAGGGGAGGGGAGTGGTAGAAGAGGGAAAAGGGGGTCAAATATATAGTGATAGGAGAACTGACTCCGGGTGGTGAATGCACAATGCGATATACAGATGATGTATTATTAAAATGTACACCTGAAACCCATGTAATTTTACTAACCAATGTCACCCCAATAAATTTAATAAATATTTTAAAAACGGGCTGAGGATCTGAATAGACGTTTTTCCAGATGGATCTTTTTAAATGAAAATCTGTTCATGTCACTGCCCCGATTAAGGAACATTGATGAATTCTCATTCTTTGTGACTCCTTGTCACGGTCGACTGGAATAAGCTTTCTCCCTGCCCATGTCTCCAAATTCATCTTATATCACTTCCTCTGTGGTCATTGTTGCCCAATTATGATGGCCTTCTTTCAGTTCCTTGAATATGCTACACTCAGGGCTTTTGCACGTGCCATTTTCTCCACTCCTCTTCCTAGTATAGCTTCCATTTATCATTTAGGTGACAGCTAAAATGTCACATTTCAAAAAAGCATTCGTATTCCCACACACTATCTCAGATTCCCTGCTAGAGCCCCCACTCTTCATAGCACTTATGCTTGTACCAGCTCACTGTATAATATGACATTTCATCTTTCCCTCACAAGAATGTAAACCTTATTAGAACAGATACTGTCTTCTTTTTCACAGCTGTATTCTCCAGGTTCCTGAATGCTTTATGCCTTGTAGCTCTGTAAGTCAGAGAAGGCAAAGTTGAATTCTCAATTACCATTTTGAAGAGTTACAATGTATATTTATAGATTTAAAATATATATATATATATTTAACTTTGTTTAAACCATTATTTTCCAACCTTGCTTAACTGGATTTCTACTATGTAAGTCACTGGCATTTTGTTGGACAGCTGCTTTTTAAGAAACATTGTGTGATTATCTACTGAGTTGTGAACTGCCCCCACCCCCCATCTAAAACAGAGTATCTCTGAAGCCATGTTTTCATGACCTTGCGTCCCTCTGTAACCACCTGAGGGTTGTCGTGGGTTTGTGAAGTAATGCAGTCTTGGGGGTCTGAGGACAGCACTCTAGAAATCATCACGGGTCCTCTGCAAGCAAAGAACAGGAAGCTGGTCTACAGAGAGGACACAGCCATGGGAAGAGAAATGTTAAGCGGGGCTCCCAAACTCAAATGGGATCATGCAAGACAATAGGAGTGACATGAACTGAAGGGACCTACCCGGTGTGAAGACACTGAAATTCAGAAGTCTTTCTACTAATGGTTCTCAAAGTGTGATCCCCAGCATCACCTGGGAACTTGTTACAAATGCAACTTCCCAGGATCCACCCTAAGACATATTACAAATGCTTGGGTGGGGCTCAGCAAACAATGTTTTCACCAGCCCTTCAGGTAATCTTATGCACATGCACACTCTAGACTGCTAGCCAAACTATAAACATCTGAGGAACAAATCTGACCTACAGGCTGACAATTGGTGATTGCTGTTCAATTTGTGAAAAAGAGAAATACCAGTCTTGACTTTTAATGACTTTCCAGACCCCAGTTCCATTCTCTCAACGATTCCTAGTTACCTGAGTCTTGGAGCTATTCCTATAGCTCAATAAATTCCCTCTTTTGCTTAAATGGGTTTCGTGAGGTTTTGTTTCTTGAATCCAAAGATCAAGCTACACCAATAAAATGAAAACAACAAATAAACCAGGATTCAAGGTCTGGTTCTTCCAAAAATGAGCTGTGAGGCTTTACGCAAGTCCTTTCTCTCTGTGCAGCGATGCTACCGCCTACAAATGATGGGCTGGGCTAGATATCTGAGGAGCCTTCACTGTCTAATATGCTAGACTAGGTATTGACTCCTCTGGATAATCTCGACTCTAGAACTCTTAAGAAAGATCCCTAATTTTCTTTAGTTCCATCCATTGACTCCAGGTAAAGTAACAAAAACAGAAAATAAAACCCACCCCAATTTTCTGTCTCTCTACCCCAGTCTTTCAAAAGCATCATCTAATAAATTAGAGGGATGCTTTAAGCAATGTTTATTTGACGTTCCAATTGTTTTGCAATTTAAAATTAAATGTCAGCATATTATAATTAGACTAACTTTAGTTAAGATTGTTGTCTGTCATGAAATGCACATTAAAAAACATGTACATAGGATCAAATTATACTTACCAAAAAAGTCACTTTGTGGCAATTTTTCCCTTTACAAAATTGCAACTCATCCAAAGAACACCAAATGAAGTGCTAAAGTATTTTAAAGATTTTAAACAAGTAAAAAGTTTTCAAGGAAAATATTTAAAAATCAATAGTATCTTAAAACAAATATTAATATCCTCTATGAAGTCCATATACCCTGCATTATATAATTTCTTAGTTGACAAAGAATAAAAACTAGTATTGTTTTGACCCTTAAATTCCCACCCTAGCAGACTTTTCTCTGATGCTGAAATGAAAATAGTGCCCAAATGCTTTGATGGATAACTCATTACAATGAGAGCTGAAGGCTTCCGAAACCAGACAAAGATTTTTCTGTATCTCCCAGATGCCAGGGGAAATAAGGGAAATATTTCACTCTTTCATCCAAGAATTAACTTTATATCTGCACTTAAAATGAAAAAAATGAGTGCTTTAGAATTATCGAGATCAGGGTAGTTTTTAAAAAGCAGAAAATGTTCCCAAGGCAGGGCGAAGAAAAAAAATTTTTGAGAGAAAATGAAAATAAATAAGGGGGAAGAAATCTTTTAACAGAGTAGAAACTGTTAGTCTCTCTGTGCCCCTGAAAGGTTTTGATCCAACCCTATTTGTTATCCTAGAAAAGCTCTTCTGAAGAAAGGTTTCAGTGTAAGAACTGCTTGAAAGGCAACCCTTTGGAAATAGGACCGGCTCGGCCATTTATTAATGTCAAATATGCTGCCTGCATGAATTAGTCAGCTTGTCTTTTGGAAACCATACAGAAAAGTTCTCATGCACCTGCCTCTTGGTGTCCTGACACTTCTGGTTTTAATGACAGCAGCAACCACCACCAGAAAACAAAATTCAAAAACACAAAATGCTAAACATAACTACATTCCACCTTCTGAATAGTTGATTCAACAATTTTTAAAGGCTTCTTACTAAAGTATCATCAGTGACCATAGCATATAAAAGCTTACTCTGATATAAAAGGAAAAGCAAAACACAGTCATTTTCCTAAACTGGCAAAATGTACCCAAATTACCAGAAAACTGACCTTAGAAACAAAGAGAAACGAGCAGAAAAAGGCCAGATTTCTTACTGGCAGTATCACAGTGGCAAATATCCCAGAACTAAGAGAAGCTACCAAGTGGAGGAGAGAAAATTAAAGGACTTGCCAAAAACAGCCAACAACCCCCGTGCACATAGCATTCCCATCAGCTGGAGTGAGCTTCAGAAACAACACATAGGTATAAGGTCCAGCCTTATTCTTTATTTACAGCACAGTTCAAAGACATTAAATCAAGTACAAAAGAAACGGCTATTTCCTGGATTGGCATCGTACATCCTTTTTACCAGCCCCAATTACATCATTTTTATCTGTCTTCTGCTTTTCCTTTTGGGAGGGCAAGGGTGAGGAATGAGAAATGGGCCAAAAAGACTTCAGTCTCAAAACCAAGAGAAATCCCTGCCTGCAGAGAAACAAAAGAATTGACTCTCCATCTTGTGAAAGGCAGTCAGGAACTCTGCTCGTTAGGAGGCCACTGATAGTGCGGGAAAGCTGTCACGAAGAGACACTTCTTGGGAGTAGCACAAAAATGGCGAGAGCCTGGGTGTGGGATGGCTGCTGTCATCATCACCCTCTTCTATCTAGCTCAACCTTTGCCCCGCCAAACCTAATGATACACAAGGGAAAGTAATTATATGTAGAAAAGCAAGGTGAATGGGAATGTGGGTGGACTGAACACAAAAGAAGAAACTGAAAATGGTCCAAAATTGCTCAGTGCTTCCCTTTCAGGCTGGCATAGAAATCTCTGATCCACTGCTTCATGTATTTAACTTCCAAGGAGCGGGCTAATAGCACAGTCTTGGGATCAAAGGCATTGTTGGCTCGGAGATCCAGATGATGAGCTCCATCGGGGATAGTGATGGCAACCAAGGTGTCTGTAATGTCCTTGGTTACGCCACCTCCGGACCAGGGGTCTAGGTCACCATTGCTAAGTGAGGGAGAGAAGAAAAAATAACATTGTCAGTTTTTCATAGCTACACGCAGGTCAGATAGGAGAAACCTCTTATATATATAATATCTAAAATTACAAGCTTATAACCTGGGGGATTTGATCTGAGGATCTAATCTGTCATATAGAAAGGTGCTTCATACTGGAGTTTTACAATATTTCTGCAACCAAGTGCAAGAAATAGGACCAGAGAGAAGAGTGAAAGTGGTACCCCATGTATCACTCCAGATGGTATCAGGACTTGGAAGTTAGGAAATAGAGAGCACAGGCCTACCCCATGAGGCTGTTGTAAGGGTCAAACCAGACGACATATGTGGATGTGTTTGGTAAACACACGTGTCAGGCGCATAGGAGGCCCTCAATCAATGCTGCTTTCTTTCTTTCCCAGGACCTAACTACCAAAGTGATAAAAAAAAAAAACCTCCCATTTTCGAAATGCTAATTATCTCTTAGCTCTTTAAAAACAAACAAACAAACAAACAAAAAAAACCTTCCTTTTTTTAAATAATACTCCTCTTGTAATACAGTACTTTGGGAAATAGGGTGGTACAACTGAAAAAATTCCTCTGAAACTGAAAAAATTCCTCTGAAACTAAATCAGAAAATGTGGTCATTACTCAAAGATCCCCACTGTACATCAGCTTTTAAAGTTAAGGAAATGCTATTAGGTTACCAGTCTTGGCTGGTTCACACAACACCTTTCAGAATGATGTAAACAGGATCAGTCACCGAGGTAGGCTATTTAGCCGAATAAGAATCCATTAGAACCACAGACAGCATCCCTAATACTTAACAGCTTTGCTGAAATATAATTCACCTACCACAAAATTCACCCATTTAAAATGTACAATCCAATAATTTTTAGTGTATTTAGAGTTTTGCAACCATTACAATTTTAAACATTTTCATCACTCCAGAAAGAAATCCATACTCACTGGTAGTTAATAATCCCCATTCCCTTATCCCAGATTTCCTCACTCTCTGCCACAGGCAACCATTAATCTACTTTCTGTCTCTACAGATTTGCCTATTCTGGACATCTCACATAAATGGAGACATACAATAGGTAGTCTTTTTTGATTGGCTTCTTTCACATTGGCATAATGTTTTCAGGTTTCATCCATATTGTAACACATATTAGTATATTATTTCTTTTTATTGCCAAATAAAATTCTATTGTATGAATGTGCCACATTTTATTTATCCATTCAGCAGATGTACATTTGTGTTGTTTCCATTTTTGGCTATTATGAATATTGCTCCTATGAACATTTATATACAAGTTTTTGCATGGATGCATGTTTTCATTTCTCTTGGGTATATAACTAAAAATGAAATTTCTGGTATATATGGTGATGTAACCTTTTGATGAACAGCCAAACTGTTTCCCAAAGTGGCTGCACCATTTTACGTTTCCCACTAGCAACATATGAGAGTTCCAATTTCTCTATATCTTCTCTAACACTTACCTCTCTTTTTTTTCACTTTTAAAAAAAATTTAAGTATAATTGGTATACAATGTTACATTAGTTATATTACTTTCAGGTGATTAACATAGTAATTCAACATTTTTATACCTTACAATGTGATCACTCCACTCTTTCTAGTAAACATCTGTCACTATGAAAATTTATCACAATATTATTGACTATATTCCTCTTCACTTTTTTCACCCATATTCCCCATTTCCTGATTTTAGCCATTCCATGTAGGATGTCAAATGAACCTTACTGTGGTTCTGATTTGCATTTCCCAAATGACTGATGGTATTGAGCATTTTTTCATGTGCTGATTAGATATTTCACAGCTTCTTAGAAAAAAATGTCTATTCAGATCCTTGCCCATTTTAAAATTATCAATTAAATCATTTGATCCATTTTGAGTTTGTTTTTTTTGTATGGTATGAAATAGGGATCCAACTTCATTCTTTTTCAAGTGAATATCGTTTTCCCAGCATCATTTCTTAAAAAAGCTATTATTTCCCTAGTTAAGTATCTTGGCACTCTTGTCTGGGAATCAATGGACCACACATGTAAAGGTTGATCTGGACTGTCAATTCTCTTCCACTGATGTTTATATCTATTTGTATGCCAGTATTGCACTGTATTGATTACAGAAGCTTTATAAGTTTGAAACTACGAAGTATGAATTTGAAACCAGGAAGTATGAGTTCTTCAAATTTGTTCTTCTTTTTCAGGACTATTTTGGCTACATACATTTTAAAATGAGCTTGTCAATTTCTGTAAAAAGCCAGCTGGGGTTTTGATTGGGACCGCACTGAACCTGTAGATCAATTTGTGGCATATTGACATGTTAACAATATTAGCATTTCCACAAGTACATAAGACGTTTTTCCATTTGTTTAGATCTTTAATTTTTCCCAACAATGTTTTGTAACTTCTTTTGTGAAGCTTATTCCTGAGTACTTTCTTCTTGATGCTATTGCCAATTGAATTGTTCCTTGGTACCATTAACTCCACACATGCATAGAGTTTACAAAGCTTTTTACATTTGACCATTATATTATAATAATCCTGTGAGGTAGGTTTAATTACAATTCTAAAAGAATTTCATTTATAAAAAAGATGAAAAAAACTAATGTCCAGAGAAGTTAAAAGGCTTGCCCCAATCATTCAGCTAGAAATGGCAAATCTGAGATACAAACTCAGGTCTTATAACGCTAGCCCAATGCTCGATTTTATACTACATTGTATTTCATGGACAAGTGATTGTTGCTGGAAACCAACAGCACATACTCTCCTGAATTGAGTGGTGCAGAGTAAGAAGAGCACAAGCTTTGGGGTCAGACATACCTGGGTTCTAGTCCCAGGTCTCCCTCTCAGCTTCCTAATCTCACGGAAACTTGGATTCCTCAGGATAAAATAGGGACTGAAATTTAAGTGCCTGACCTATGGCGGGTATTAGATCACTTTCCCCTTGCATGGCACCTTTACACCTTGGTATATCTTCATTTACATATCACTTGAAATCATTTATAGAACACTTTTATGTATGTTCTGACATTTGTTAATGCACATTCCATTTTGCTGATATTGTCACAAAGCCTGAAATAACAAATCTTCAAGGTCACAGTATCAGATACATGAGATTATTCCCATAATTTGCATAATCATTAAAAAACTTAACATACAAGTATAATCTATACAGATGACTATCAAATAATGTCTCTAGCCAGGATCTTTCTCCTAAACTTCAGAACCAGAATCAACTGCTTACTTTACATTTTTTCACAAAACTTCTCAAACTTACCAGGTCTAAAAGAGAGCTCTTGCTTCTCCCCAACTCCCAACCTGCTCCTCCCTCTATCTTCCCAATCTCTGTTAATAGCAACGCTATCCCAGTTGCTCAGGCCAGAAAGTTTAGTGTCACTCTTTAATCTCCTCTTTCTGTGTCATCCAGTTTGTCAACAAATTCGATCAGTTATATATTCAAATATATCCAGAATTAGAACACCTCTCACCACATCCACTGACACCACTCTGGTCCAAGTCACCAGTATCTCTAGCCTGCGTAGACTTTTACTGACCTTCGTGTTTCTACTCTTGTCTCCCTGCTATCCATACAGGGCACTTTGATTCTATTAAAATCTGAATCAGATTATGTCATTCCTCTGCTCAGAACTCTCCAAGTTTTCCCACTTTATTCAGAGTAAAAAACCAAAGTTCTTATTAGGTTCTACAAGTTTCTATCTACATGATCTGAGCTCTCTGCTGCCTCTCTGATTTCAACTCCTGTTACTCTCTCCCTCATTAACTCTACTCCCACCATACTCACCTCCTTACTGTACCTGGAAGAGAACACGCAGGGGACATTTACCTCTCAAGGCCTTTGTTCTTGCTTACTCCTCTGTTTGGAGTGTTCTGACACCACCAAACTCATAGCTAGAGATCATTTTCCAAAAGTCACCCCTTGGTGAGGTCTTCTTAATCACTCTTATTGAAAATTTCACACCTTCCCTCACCACCCAACATTTTATAGATAGCCCAGGTTTCTTTTTTCCTCCTTAGCACTTATCTCCTAATGTATTTTTAGGTGCTATCTGTTTATTATCTATTTCTCAAACAAGAACTCCCCAAGGGCAGGGACTTTTGTCTGTTTTGTCTATTACTATAGCACATGGTAGGAGTCATGAAAATATTTACTGAGTAAAAAGGGAATGTAAATTTCTAGTTTGTCTTTGGCCTTATACAACAGGGCCTACCTAAGAGAGATCTATAAAAACATACATACATGCAAGTTCCAGAACATGTAAATGACTTCAGTACTTTTTGCATGAGAAAAAAGAGTTGATATAAGTGATTAATATAAAGTTGTAGAGACTGACCTTCAGCTGTGGACAGAAGTGGCAAGAACAATGAACTAAATCAGCAGATCTAAGTTTCATAACCTTACTAGCCACATGGCACTGGGTAAGTCACCTGACCTCTCTGACTTTCAAATCACACAATTATTACCTCCCCACCAAAATTTCTTAAAGATAATGCACCTCCCTCACAGAGATATTATAAGGTACAAGTTAAATAATACATATGGAATTAAGGTATAAACTATAAAATACCATATGAATGTGCAGTATTATTACAGTTATTATATTCTGTAAGCATGAGAAGTGTTATTTCTGAGAGCTAAAGGAATCATGAAAAGGGATGTGAAAGCATTTCTGCTAGAAATTCACTCAGAAAAGCTAATGTAATCTTTTCTAATGTACAAATTAAAAGAGAAAATATGCATTCAGGTACATTAAATATATGTGTTTGAAATGCAAGTTTAAATTCCCAACACAAATTCTCACCATACTTTTCTTTTTTTAAAAAAGTAATTCAATTGCAACTTAATAACATTATTATTGAAAAAAACAGTTACTCTAAAAATGTATTTTTTTGGTTTTATTAAAAACAAAAGGGAAAACTCACAAATAGGATCTTTACTTTTTAACTACTAGATAAATTTTTAAAGTAAACTACACAAGCGGTTAGATTCTCTTAAGTGAACAAATTGCCTTTATCATTATTCCAATTTGACAGGACCAACCCAGATAGGAAACTCCATTATTTGCAAAACAAAAAAGCTATCCTAACAGCCACATAATAAGCAAACTGCATTTGATTTAAAAGGTCATCTGAATCAACTTAGTGACTTAGCAACAGTGTTTGGAGTTGCTGAGAAACCTAAGATGCACACGGACTTGAATTTCTTGGTCCTAAACACATGAAAGCTAAACCAGTCACTAGGAAATTTATGAAAACAAAACAAAACAAACATAATAATGGCTTTCACAGGAGAATGCAGATGCCTGGATAAAATCCCAAAAGTGAGCTTCACTTAATTGCTAGCAACAATTAATTTGCCTGAGAAATGATGCTAAATTAACCAGCTTCTCAGGAATTTCCTTTTGAACTTATATTTAAATAACTGAGAATGACCATTGGTAAGATAATTTCTTACCAGTTGGGTTTAAAGGGGAAAATTAATCTTTCCAACAAAATCACTGTTGAAATGGAACTATTAATAGTTACTATTTATTAAGTTCTCATTCATTCAGCAAATATTTACTAAGTGCCTACTATGTGCTAGGCACTGATTGGGCACAGGGGTTTCTGCAGTGAACAGACAAAATCTCTGTCCCCATAGTGTTCACTTCCATAATAGTTTCTCTACTCCCCGAAATAACCCCGCTCGGTAGTCATTATTTCTAACTCATACAAACTGGCCATCTGCCTGAGGCCACGCAGTTAACTGGGTGAAGAAACAGAACAGCACCCAGGTCTCTCTGACTTCAAAACCCAAGCTCTTAACTGGCAAACCTCCAATCCAACCATTACAGATTGAACTTTCCATTCAGAGAAGCAGTCACGCTTGGATTTGTGTGAGGCAACCTAAGGAGAGAAGCATGAATATAAAGACATTTTTACCTGGTTTCTTGGACATTTTCTTATTCATCAACCAGAAATGTTTCCTACCTAGGAGCCACTAAGTACACAGAACAGAGACACCTGAGGTGTCTGCTTTACTTTGGGAAAGTGCTTTCTTCAGAAAAGCAGGAGAATTTTGAATTTTTAAAATAACTTTTAAAATTTTTACATTGGTTTTTTCACACCTAGCAGCATATGGGAAATAATTTCTTTTTTTTTTTTTAAATTAAATTTATTGGGGTGACAATTGTTAGTAAATTTACATAGATTTCAGGTGTACAATTCTGTATTACATCATCTATAAATCCCATTGTGTGTTCACCACCCAGAGTCAGTTCTCCTTCCATCACCATATATTTGATCCCCCTTACCCTTTTTAAAAGTAGACTTGCCACTGCAGAAAGATAAACCAGCGTCTTCACACAGTCCTGCCTTTAAACTTTCACAAAGCCTCTGAAGCCCTCCTGAGCTCTGTGTTTCACTCCTCATCCTTATCAATACACTCCCTTATCAGGAATCCATTATGTGCCAGTCACTGCAGCAGGTGCTCAAGGCACAGAGATGATTACGACAGTCTCTGTCAATAAGAAGTCAACAATCTCACAGGGCAGACTGAAACACAGATAATCTGCACACAGAACGCTAGTGACAGTCACAGGCACTAGGGAGTGGGGGAAACCTAACCCCCCCGGGAGGAGTCAGGGAAGGTATCGTGGAGGATGCCTCAGTTACAAGAAAAGGAGAGAAAGGGGGAGGGAAAGGACATTCACGGACAAATAAACAGTTCCCTGTGGCTTCAATGCAAAGTGCAAGGTAGAGAGTGTACTTCCATTTATTCATTCAACAAATATTTTTTGAGCATATATAATTGCCAGTTCAGGGCCAAGTACTTCACTGGGTTAACTCTTTTAAGCATCACAACTTGATGAGGTGAGTGGTATTATTATCCTCATTTTACAGAAGAGAAAACTGAGCATCAAGGAGCTTGAGTAATTTTACTTAAGACAGCTCATTCTACCTTTGCACAGATCTATTAGAAAGTCCTGTCTTAACCCTGAACTAAAAGTTTTTAACACTCAGCTATAATTTCCACCTATGGCCTTCAGTTCTATTATCCAAACTTTTCTCACAAAATCTGTACACCTCCCAGTGATGATGATAATGATGATTATTGTTATTTCAATGGACTGAGGAAAATAATATAAGAGGACAAATGGATACCTAAAATACTTATCTGCAATGGTTGAATCCAATAAAAAAAAAAAAAAAAAGGACAATGTATTTGACCAAAACTCATGTTGAAACCTTCATATTAGGATTTAAAGACTGTACCGAACTGCAGCTCTATAAGGTCAAAGCAAGGAAGGATGAGCTTAAAGTGTCAGCCTGCTAGAGAATCTATATAAATACTACACGGAGATAAGCTCCTAAAGAAAATCAAGAAATTAACAAAGTACTTCCTCGTCTGAGGAACAAAGATGAGCTTGGAGACCCAAGGCTTGTATTGGTCTTTTTCAGCCCTCTCAGTCCTTTCATGTTTCCCTGCTGTCAAACACCCTAGTTTGGCACAGTTTCCTGAAAGACCCTAAATAGATTTAGTTGTTCAACTGTCACATTTATAAGCCTGAGCTGAAAAGTATACTTTTGAAGAATCTTATTGAGAACAAGGAACATAATTTAAGGAAATCAAACAAAAAGAATCTTTAAGTTTTCCATTAAAGTGTTTCACCTTTTATTTTGGGTTGGTACCCTGCTGGGTGAAAAAGTGGCAAGAAAGCAATAAAATAGATTGCAAAGTGGGCAGTGCTACCTGCCTGAACGCAGAGAGTGATCCTTCATTCAGAACAGCACTTCTCTCTCCTAAAAGCTGGGGAGCATCATGAAGACCAAATCTGACTCTTGTGTAGAAGAGCTTGTAAAAGAATGACATTTACAATTTAAACAATAGCTCCAGGTTAAGAGGTATGTATGAGTATCTCTCTACTATTTCCATAGAGATTTGGGGAAATTTTTTGATTAACTGGTTGCTGTTCTTAATAGCTGACAACCTAATATACAAGCGCAAACAACGAAATTTTAAAGTCACAATCAGGCCCACATAGAGTCTACTCAATTGGTTCTGATATGAACCAATACCAAGTATGTCACTACAGGAGCAGTGTAATGTAGTCAAACAGGCCAAGGCTGAAATCTGGCTTTATCACTTAGTAACTAAAACAAACCTGGATGAACTCGGGCAAGTGAATGAACACAGTGACCTTCACTTTCCCCTCAGTGAAGAGCGACTATAACCATTACTTCACAGAGTTGTTGTAAGGATTCAATTTTAGGTAATTTACTTACAGTGTCTCATATAGTGAGTACCTGGAACAGAACACATGGGGCACTTTAAAAGTGTTTGTTGATTGAATACTGAAAATTTTTTATTACCATTACTAACAACAATAACAATAGTAAGACCAATTGAGAAAAACAGATGATGCTTTATTTTTGTGCTGGGGAAAGTTTTTTAATATTTTAATTTTGTTGCCATGTTGTTTTTAAGCCTTTTAAAAGCACACTGGTAAAGAGTATAAAATCCTACCTCTTCTCAGCATCTTCTGTCTTTCAAGGAGTAGGACAACATGACGGATACCACTATTGTATTCTATATTATTTTACTGTCCAACACTTTCCTGGTTCTATGTCCTCAGCTACTCTACAAATGTCTCCATCAACCCAAGTTTTTCTTTGAACCAGCAAAAACTTACCTGAAAATGATGTTTGTGTGGGAACTGATGTTTTTGCCTCCATAAATAGTGGTGATCCAGGAGGGCCTTGGTCTCACACCCCACTGTCTAAAACAACCATCAGAAAATTCCTGCAAGTCCCACGAGCTAGGTTCGAACATGTCATCAACACCATTCGTACAGAAGGGCATGACCATTTCTGTGCAGGCCTGGAAAAGCAAACCAGAAGAATCCAGTGAAAAAATGAGGCACAAAGAGGTTAAATAAGTTGTCCAAGGTCATACAGCCAATAAGCAGCCACACCAGGGTTTGAACTCAGGCAGTCTGGCTTCAGAGCCCATGTTCTTTATACCTCTACGCCAATCACCTCTCATTATTCCTGGAAAGGCATAGTTGAGAAGTCACAGAAGTTAGGGCTACATGTTCCTTCTTTATAAACTGCTTTCTTTCACATCTATTTTCATATTTAATCCTCAAAACAACTCTGGAGGGAAAGTACTATTATTATTATTTATTATTATTATTCTCATTGTATAGATTAATAAACAGAGGCTCAGAGAGTCAAGTTAGACTCCTCTTCTTTTATTTATTCATAAAATGCTTCCTTTATAGGACTTATCAAGACCTACTGTAATATTAGTTTAGTTACTCTTCTTTTTCAACAAGCTACATTTCGTGGTAAGATGGTGTCTTATTTATCTTTCTAACTTTGGAGTCTAGATGGGTGCCTGACACAAGGTAAGTACTCACAATGATGATTGAATGAATGAATGAATGAAAAAATTTATCCATGGTCTCAGAGTGTAAGGTTACAGAGCCCACATCAAGATCCAATTTAAGTGACAACATCTCGTGAACTCTGTGACAGCACAACCATATCAGTGAAAAGTTAAGTTCCACTTGGGAAAATTATATACACTTACCTGATAGCTCCAACCCAGGGATCCCAGACTTCTAGTTGATGTCTCTGAAATATTCAGACATCTCGCCTGGCCTGAATAATTGTAATATACATTCAGAGCTTGGAAAATATTCTGCAGCAATTGTGCATCAGATACATTGGGATTTTTGAAATACTGGCACACTACCTGTCATTTTAGAGAGATAAGAGTCAGAATATGACTATAAAATTACAGTGCAATAAAACAAAGAAGACATGACTTTGATTTGACCGCAAAACTCGTAAGCATTTAACCTCATTGCTTAACGGCATTGATTACCTTTTGAGTATAATCCCTTCACTAATGAATAAACCTCTTAAATTACTTCCCAAGCTAAAGAAATAAACCAAAGTCATTTGCATGGCATGCAAAGTCTTCCCCACCTACTACTCAAGTTTCACCTCCTGTAGCCTTTGCTCCCGCCTAGCAAAACCATTTCCAGATCATAAGCTCCTTCTTTCCTTCCTCTTCGCCTTGGCTCACCCAGAAATGCCCTTTTCCCACCCTCTCACTCTACTAACGCCTGGCAAACACCAACTCCTCTTCCACAATACTCAGCTCAAGTAGTATCACCTCCCCTATGAGTCATCAGTGCCCATGCCCTCAAGGCAGGAAATCACTCCCTTCTTTATGCCTCCACTATGCCCTGTGCTTGTTTCTAGCAGAGCCCCTGTAATGCCGTACAGCACTCATTTGATGCCAGAATGTCTCCATCACTTAGCAAGGTTACCTAGCAACTAAATGTTTTCTGAATGAATGACTACATTTTTATAAAACTACAAAATTTATAAAATTTCTTATGGAAAAACTACACCAAGCTCCAATGCCTATGGTGTGATAAGCAGGTCGGGCAGCCCCCCAGCTCCAAAATACTCCCCATCACTAGGCTATAATCAGTGCCTGAAATTTTAGTACTAAAAATCATAGACGATACTCAAAATTGGGGGTGAAGAAAGGGACTTGAATAGAGAATGGCATGGAGAACTTTCGGGGGTACGGAAATACCATAATCCATATCTTCACAGGAATCTGGGTTACACAACAAACATTACACTTACAATTTTTATATTTTACTGTATGTAAATTGAACCTCAAAAAAACCATAAATATTGACCTCTAGTTAATGATGTTAAAGCTGAAGCATTTAGGAAGTGTATTGATGTCTGCAACTTACTTCGAAATGCATTTAACAATAAGATGGAATGAAGGATAGACAGAAAGATGGACAGGTGAATGTATATGCGATAAATCAAATATAGCAAAATATGATTTATAGCATTTAGGTGGTAGGTTTATGGGTGTTCACTGTCCAATTTCAACTTTTCTGTATTTGAAAATTTTCACAATAAACTATTGGGGGAAAATCACAAGCAATGCAATCATAGCTGAATAATAACAACCACACTAATTACTGAGCCGTGGGTTTACTACCATTATATCTTTTAATCCTCAAACAATCCTATCAGATAGATATATAATCATCGACTATTTTACATGAAGAAACCGATTCTTAGGTTAAATCAGCTTATTCAAGGTCATCTAGCCGGTAAATGTAGGGCCTAAATTCAACCCCAGGTCTTGCTGGTCGTGAAATATACATCTTACCCATTACGCTAAAAAGTTTAGGTAGTATCCCTTTGTAAAACTGCAAATAGCCACAATGGCAAGGAAACCACATTAAGTTTCCATCCTCTATTAACACCTTCATATGAATTCAGTGATCTGGTCCCTGCTCATTTCATATGGGAAGATATACACAACAGGCAAGTTCTGACCAAAAAAGAGAGAGAGAAATCCAGAGGAGGAGCCAGGAAAGAAAGGGCCCATTAACCCCACTTCGGAGAGAGATTTGGGCATCAGGAGCTGTAAGGCCTGGGGCCTGAGCTAGGGATATACTCCCGGTCAGGAAAGCAGGACACTGAGAAAGGAGGTAAGTGGCCACAAGCAAACCCAGTCTCTCATCACAGTTCTGCCTAGGACCAGCTTCCAGCAACACTTTCCTGAACAAAAGGGAAACTTGAAAAGACAAACGAAATGAATCACAGAAAAAATTGAATGCCTCTCCCCAAATGTATTCAGCACAACAATATTTCTAAGGAATGTTAAATGATACTTTGTGGAAATAAAAAAGGTTTCATATCAATTTTAAGAAATGCCTTAGAAAATGTGAACATTTTTCTTGACTGTAAGATTTCTCAGAGGCTTTAATATGCTCAATTACAATGTGACTTTCCAAAAGGGAGATTTGGAGTATGCATTATTCCCAATAAGTTTTTGGAAATGTTGGGTTTGAAAAAAGTCAGAAATTAAGATGTCCAAATAACAGAATATACTGTACCTTAAAAAAGTAACTGTGAGCTCACATACCAGAGTTTATGGTGTTTATAAAGAAACAGAATTGAGCTAAACTGAGAGCTTCTGAAGCCTAAAGTAATAAGAAAATACAAGTTGAAGGAAAAAGACAAAACAGTGCTTTACTATTCTGACAACTCTCAATTATTCATGGTAAGTCAAAAAATACCTAAAGTACATCACTTTTTTCAGAAAATGTTCCAAAGAAATACGCCAATCAGAAATACCCAAGAAAATACGGAAATCAAAACCAATCACAGAATTTATTAAACTACCTATGCCAACAGTCAATCAGCATTCTTCCCTGAATGTGGACACAGATAGCAGACTGAGCTCTTTCCAAATGCAGCACAGAGCTACAGAGTGGACACAGGGAACGCAGAGAAGAGCACTATGTTCAAGTGCAGCCTGGTAGAGGAGGCAGGGCGACCATGCAAGCTGAGTGTGGGGAACAGGGGGTGCTTAAGTGCAGTGACAAGGGGCCGAAAACTCTGGAAAAGAACAGTAGCAAGTGAGTGTGACTCACATGCTGGCATCAGATCTCCTCTCAGAGATAGAACACTGGGCTTCTGTCAGGCAAAGAAAAAAAGTCCCCATGAATAGCCATCTCTGCAAACAGCAGTTACTGTCACTCCTGAAAAGACACAAGCATGGCTGGAGACCAGCACCAGTTGACAATACCTGGGTTTCTGCAGCCCCAGTTATACAAACGGAAGATCATGGTCAGAAACTTGGCCTCTAATGACAGAAATTCTATGTGCAGATTAAAGGCTACCCTGGTCCTGCCATCCTCTGTGATGTCATATCTCCCTGGTACCAGTGCTCAGCACCACACTTTAAGGACACTGAGCCAACATGAAAAAATCCTGAGGGCAGCAATCAGGATGTGGAGCTGAGGAATAATTGAAGAAACCCTACTATTGGTCATTTGTATCATGCACAATCTTTCATTATTACAAATAAGGCTAAAATAAATATCCATGGGGCTAAATCTTTACATATATCCTTAATTGTTTTCTGAGATAAATTCTTAGAGGAATTACTGGTTCAAAGGAAATAAACATTTTTAAGGCCTTTGCTACATCCTGTTAAACTGTCTTATAGAAAGAACCAATTTATAATTCTAACAATATGCTAGACAGAAGGCCAGAAAACTACCACCTAAATTTTTTTTGCTAATTTACTAAGGAAAATTTTAAATTTTAGGTGGTTCTAAAGTTCCTTTGTAACTCAAAGATTTTTGTGAGTCCAAACATCATCCTCTAGCATAAAAACATAACACATATTAATATTTCTATGCACTTTCTTAACAATTTTGGTAGCAAAGAGTGAATGAAGTTTTCCAATAAGTACTGAGGTCATAGTGGCAAAACCTCAGGACTATTCCCATACTTCCCATACATATTCAAAGACTATAGTAATTTAAAAAGAGATATTCATATACTTTTATTAAATGTCTGTAGGATGCACACAACAAGTAAATGTTAATTTGAACCCTATGAAATTGCCTTGTTTATAAGTCAAACACAGTTAAATATTGGCATGTTTCGTTCAACCTTATATAATACTTCAGCTTTTAATTTACAGATATTACTCTCATAATTTACAGGTATTACTCACTTGACGAGGGCAATCTGATGACTGTTTACATAGGGGCTATGATCTAATCAGACAACAAGGAAAGAGTCCCTGATAATCACTTCCATTCAAATACTCAACATGGAGGTAGCCCTTGTACTATACTTTCTGTTTATTTTGTGGATACTAACAAACAGTGTCTTCTAAACAATTTCTATATAAGAGACTACACTCCTACTTATGCTGTAAATTTACTGATACGGGGGCAGCCGGGGCTGAGACTGCTAGTACAACTAGTGAAAGTTCCTTGAGATCAGTGACTCTGTCTACAATGACCCAGGGAGAAACATAGAAATGACCTTTCCCATTTCACAGAGGAGGAAAAGCTCAGAGAGGTCTGGCTACAGGTACACAATTTAAAACTATGAACATAGGTTCTCAACCTACACTTTGACCACAAAGTCCTGGTGTAACAATCTGTCTCCCTGATATTATATAATAACACTTACAGTTATTGTCATTATTATATAACTAGCATCAATTTAGTGCTCACTATATACCAGGTCCTATTAAATCATCATAATGACGCTAATCAAAATTACAATTACTATCATCCCCATGTTGCATGTGAGGAAACTAAAACAGAGTGGTTAAGAAACTTGCCCAAAGCCACACAGCCAGGAAGTGGCAGAGGTGGGATTCAAATACAGACTCACTCTGAAGCTTCCATTTGTAACCAGTACACTACACACACTCAACTTTGACGTTACAGTATAAGAGCCAAAAAACAACATGAATAGTGCCTAAATATATCTGTAATCTCATGCTCAATTTTTTCAACAAATCTTTTTGTTTTTAGATTGTATTTATATTTTTCTAAGTTTATTTGTTTCAGGTAAAAACTTAGAAGGGATTCTGTCATAATACAAAATCATAAAACTTTTTTATTATGCAATAGTCAAAACTGTAAAATAGTAAGTCTCAAGAATCATATGAAATGGACAGATTTAATTCACTTTCTTTTTAATTAAAGTTTATTGGGGTGACAATTGTTTTCATTAATTCACTTTCTAATTCCTAGAACAAAGGTAAAGCATTCAGGAAAAGCTTAGAAAGAGAATTACAAGTCCATTTTAATAATTCTGGTTTTAAAGAGTATAGAAATCATAGAGATAGTAGAACATTCCAACCCTAGTACCAAACTAATCAGCTCTGCACCCAAATATCTAGGTTCTACCCTTTGAGCCCACGAGCAGTAAAGATAACGATTTGCTTAAAAGCTTTCAGTGTCCCTCTACCTATGAGGATAAGCATTTGAATAAGAGAAAGAAAAAGGGGGCAAAGGAAAATGTTTTAAAAGAAGAAGGAAAGAAGATAGGTTAAAAATAGAAAGGAAAAAAAAAAGACCAATCTCCTCTCAGAGAGTATGGTCCATCCACATTAGAGAAAGGATTAAGCAGATACATTCAGCTTTTCTAACAGATTTTCATTCTCTAAGGCTTCAATACCTCTCTCACACTCACTCAGATAATCACATTAGTTTTGTCATTAAAAGCTCCCCTTTCAGAGAATGCACCTAAACCGCTTAAACCACCCAGAGAGGTCGCATACATTATCAAACACCAAGACAAACGGAAGAGATTTTCCATTTTATGTCTTATTATTTCACAATATCTATCTGCATACTCAGAAGGCTAAGCTAAAAGATTTGGTGAATTATCAGCTGAAAAATGATTCCAAAATAAACAACTCTACAGCATCCTTTAAAACTGCTCTTGAAGCTGAGAGACCTAGTAGTTTCATGCTGACAGAGCAGTCAAATGACAGAGGGTTTTCTATTTCCCTTTTCTCTTCTTCCTTGTGTGTTATCAGCCAAGTCCATGATTATTTCTGCATGAATGTTGCAGCTTCTGTTAACAGTAAACAAAAGCAAATGGAGTCTGAGTGTGCAAAGTCCAAGACAAATTTAAAAGAATGATACTTAAGTTGACACAGAAACTGTCGCTGCCTGTGGATCCTTCAGAACCACATAAGGTCCGGACAGAATTGGAAATTACCTGCTTTTTTCCATAATGCAACTGTTACACATTATCTCACCATCCTAAGCCTGAGTTACAGACTCAGAAAAGGACGGCTGTTTGTCAGCCCTTTAAAAAGGAGGAAGTGTATCAGAGGGAGGAGGAGTCCTGGTTAAATGGAACTATCCAAGTGAAAGAGCGGTCCCCAACTGGGGTAGTGTTCCAGGGATTAGTGGGTTGGGAGAACAGAAAGGGGGGTCAAGAAAGGAGAAATAGAATGAACAGTGAAAGAAAGTGATCTGAAGCTAAAAGTTTGGGAGGGAGACATGTAGTGGAAAAATTCTGAAATCAGATAGGCTGAAACTGAAGACAGATGTAGGCAATGGAAGTTTCTCAAGCAAGAGGCAAAGAGAAAATTACTTTTGGTGGCATACAGCATACAGGCAGGACACAGTATCATAAATATAAGCAATTAAGAATTCCTTAATATGTCAAAAGGAAGGATAAAGTGGGTAACAAATAACGGAAGAAAATGACAAGAACTAGTCGTGGATAAAAGAAATATTAAACGGTGATTGTGTGGCAAAGACACAAAATTATCTTGCCTTAAAAATAAACTTTTATAATGTATGTACACAAAAGATGAAAGGATTGTGGTAAACCAAAAACAGATGACAAAGCATTTGAGATACACTCACTCATTTTGAGTGAGTATTTAGGAGAGAGAAAGGATGAAATATTTACTTACATTTAAGATTCAACAGCAAAATATCCCAAAAGGAAAATTAAAGAAGTGAGGTGAAAAACAAAGTTAGGCTGTTCACTGTTCCATTTCATAAAAAAATCTAACACTAAAAAGCTATGTTCCTCTGACTTTTTTTCTAAATCAGGGTTAGTACACTACAGCCCCTGGGTTAAATCCATTCCACTCCCTGTTTTATAAATAAAGTATTATTGGAACACAGTCACCCTCATTCATTTATATATTGTCTATGATTGCTTTCTTGCTACACCTGCAGTAACTGTCACAGAAACCCTATGACTCACAAAACCTAAAATATTTACTATCCAGTCCTTTATAGATAAAGTTTGCCAATCCCTGTTCTAAATAACAAAGGAATTCCTCATATGTTTTTATCATCTGACAATCCATTTGTTCTTCCAGTGGGCATAAAGATGCAAATATAATCCTCACTTTGTTTACAGAATACAGAGTTAAATCTGATAGTTGTCACATTGTAGCCAGCAATCCACCCAAACCTTCAGTCAAGTCTTCTCCTAATCCAATGCAATGTGGTAGATCATAGGCTCCGAAAAACGGTAGACCCAAGTTCAAATCCCACCACCTCTTAGTCGAGCTTAAATTTCCTCTCCACAAAACCGGATTACACCTTTTTCCACAGTATTTTTTGTGGGGATTAAATGAGACAGTGTGCATGAAAGTGTTTTGTAAACAGTAAAACGATATAAAAAAATAAGGCATTATTAGCACATAGACATTTATGGAGACTAACTGGTTCAGATTTAGTTTTTTCTCATTATTTTTATACAGGCTTTCTTATCAAGAGAGAGATCTGCTCTTTTAAATAACTTTGTTTGTTAGAATTCAATTTAATTCAATACACATTTACCTTTGGCCTGTTATTTGCAAGATACCCACTGGTTATTCTAATTTTTAGATAAAGAAAATATTTCTAATAGCAAATGACGTTGTTCCACCTGGGTTACAAAGTTTTAAGCAAGGTGTGCATTTAATAGTTCAAAGGGACAGTTAAATTAAAAGTGCTTTTGAAACCTGTTTTCGTATCACCAATTTTATTTCCATTTCTAGCACTCATTCAAGCTATTGAGTCAGTTATATTCTCTAAACTTAATAACCATCAAGTTGGCCAGCCTTTGTTTTTAAAACTAAGAGAAATGTTCTTTACAAAGGAATGCCTTAAAAACAGCACACAGAATAAAGAGTTCTGGTACAAAAAGAACCTTAAAATTTATGGTGTAAATGTGATATATAGAAGATGTATTATAGAATTGTACACTTGAAACCTATGTAATTTTACTAACCTTTATCACCCCAATAAGTTTAATTTAAATAAAAAGGATGGAGCATAATAAAAGCATATAGGAGCCAATCTGAAAGAGCACCCAATGGCCAAAGCTGGAATAATTTGAATAACAGAATAAATAACATAATATTAGATTATGAGTCCATACAGATATTTAAAAAATGACTGAATAAACAGGGAGAAGAAACACATCTTCCTTAGAGAAAAATTCCAAATATCTATATATCTATATCTATATCTATATATTCACATATATATCCTCCCCTCCAGGAGATGGAGCTAAATCCCCACTCTCCTTGAGTAAGGGCTGGACTTACTTTGAAAAACTAGCATATGAAAGGGAAAAAGCAGTAACTTTCCAGTGGAGAAACCTAGCAGACAGCACTTAAACAATGACGAAAGCTATCATCACCAGTGATATCAAGTGGGGATCATTAACATCCAAGATGTGATGAGGAGACCACCTCTGTGGTCTTCTTTCCGAGAACCTGTTACCCTAATCATGAGAAAAACACGACACAAATCCAAACTAAAGGATGTTCTACAACATACCTCCATATACCTAAAAACTGTCAAGGTCATGAAAAACAAAAGGAAGACTGAGAAACCATCATAGACCACAAGAGACTAAGGAGAAATGACAACTAAATGCAATGTGGCATTCTGGATTGGATCTTGGAACAGAAAAAGGACGTTAATAGACAAATGAGTTAATGGAAACATACCAATGCAGGCTTTTTAGATTTGACAGGCATACCATAGTAATGGAAGATTAGAACATTAGGAGTAAACTGAAATTGGGTAAGGGGACATGAGAACTCTCTTGGATGACCTTTACAACTTCTCTGTAGGTCTAAAAGTATTCCAAAATTAAGAGTTTATAAAAAAGAAAATTTCAGAGATTCAGATCAAATGTGTAGAAGCATTCTGTAACAAAAATCAAAAGATTTGCCATAAGTTTTCAATACTACTGGTAGCACAGACGACATCTAACTTGTAGCCAATGCTGATTTTCCTGCGTTCCTCATTAAAAGTGTTCTGTGCTAACAGGCAGTACCTCTAACCCCAACTGGACATTTTTCACCAGTCCTTTGGGTAAAAAGATCAGGAAACAAGTCTGAACAACTTGGCACAAACAATATAAAGTTTACATGAATGTCTGTGAATAAAGGTATTTCAAAGCTTAAAAAAAAATTTATGGTGTAATGTGTCTTTACCCATTCCAGAGTGTTTTCACATCCAGTATTTTATCTGATCCTCAGTGTAACCCTATCGAGAATGTGTCATTATCTCATACCGCAGAGGAAGACATGGAGGCTTGGGAAGAAGAGAGCCTTGCCTAAGATTACACAGCTGCTGAATGGTAGTTCTGGATTAAGGATCCAGAGTCAGTGCTCTTTCCACTCCACCTTGCTGCACTGGATCGCCCCTTTATGATGTATGCAGCACTTAGAATATGTAAGCAGTTGACTGAATCATAGCACTGTGATAGCAGCTGCTACTTATTAAACACTGACCACATATTAATAGCTCTATGTGTCTCACATACATTATAAAAATTACGTAAATTATATATGCAAAGTACATAGCACAGAACTTGGCACATAGTGATTATTCCACTAACAGCAAATATTGGTCTTATTTCTACTTCATGTAACTCTGTAATCTATGCATTTTATCTCCAGTATTCAAATGAGGAAACTGAGGTTCAGAAAAGCTAGGGAACACGTCCAAGGCTCTGTAACCAGAAAGTGACAGAAGCCAGGATTCCTGCCCAGGTGTGACTAACTCCAAAGCCCCTTTGTCACTGGGATTTCTTTTGATGTCGAAAGTCAGAGACTGTTTGTATATACACACACACATACACAAATGAAAAGTATGTTATTAAAAGCGATGAAAGGACATTTTCCTATTACCTTGATTGGCCAAGCAGGCAAAGGCTGTAAAAAGTTAGACTCATAAGGGTAGTCCACCATTGCCAGATTTATCCAGGTTTCAGCAATCCAGTCTTTCAAAATCTGAACATCCTGAGAATTTGTTAATGGGGTGCATAAGTGAAGTGTTTCAGAAAGCCAGTGCAAGCCAGGACCTGAGAATAGAATCACAATGTTGAAAACTAAAAAGTACTACTAAACATAAGGTTTTACAGGTCATTTTCTCCTCACTTGGTATTCTAGAAAATTCAATCTTCTACATAATTTCTCCAAGAATACTTTGTCAGCATTCACTAAGATATTTTTAGAGCAACTGGATAACCCCATGATAGGCAAGTTGCCTATCCTCACGGAGCATAACCAGAATTAGTATTCTGAATTATTCCGCTTTAAGGATACTATTGAAATAAATAAATAAGCAAAATGGAACACTATAGAGCAGTGTGAATTAATTAACTACAACAAAACAAAACAAATGGATGTATCTGACAAACATAGCATTGAGCGAAAGATAGCAGGCACAAAAAATACATACTATGCAACTCCAATTACTGAAAAATTCAAGAGCAAGCACAATTAATCTATGGTTCCATGACTAGAAGGTAGGATAGTTATTAGCCTGGAAAATGCAGAAGCAGTGACTATAAAGGGCACAAGAGGATTTCTGAGGGAATTTCTTATCCAGGTGTGATGACACTACGTATTCGCTTTGCGGAAAGTCACCAAGCTGTGTATTTTGATTTGTGTGATTTTCTGTGTGTTATATTTAAATATGTATGTTGTACTTAAATAAAAAGTAGACTGAAAAAGTGGGAAATGTTGAATTTAACAAGTGAAAGGTAAAAAAATCCAAGATTCCTTTCTCTTCATGAAAGCTTACCAGTTCTTGCGAGTCGATTAATAGCATCCCAGGACGTGCGGATGCACTCTGAACAATTTGGGCCACTTTTCCTAAAATCTGTAGTTACGATTTCCATAAATACACCACAAGGTACCAGATCCTCAAACTGCCAGATGGGGGCAGAGGCCGCAAGAGCTCTAAATGGTAAGAAAAACGAGGAAGGAGAAAAGAAAAAAAAAAAAAGTAACTCATCTAATTTAAGTTTTAAAATTGAAACTGATATTGAACAAAAATGGTGAGAAAAGTAACAGCTGTTAATGAATTAGAAACTAGAAATTTCAGTACAATAAAATGGAGCATGTTTTATCTAAAAGACATCTCAAAATTTGGCTTGACAATCATTAAGAAGTACATATGTTCAACATAAATGCATTTACCCAACCACCATATGAGGAAATTTCATCCTGAACCAGGCTGCAAGCATGCCACCGTAAGAGCCCCCTATGGCAATAACGGGTTGATTTTTAGCTCCTGGGATTGTTGTTTTCAAGTGTTGGATTAACTCTGCAAAATCAACCAGAGCTTGTTCTGATGTCAGAAAATTCAAGTGTCTTGAATCCTAAAGAAAAATAACAAATAAAATGGGTATAAATGTGCACATAATAGCAACTCAGGCATAGCATAGATCCAGAAAAAAACCTAGTCAGATAAGCTTTTCTCCAAATAGAATTTCTAGGCAATTGAGTTAAAATGCCTAGTCAAAGCAATAGCAATGCTGATTTAAAGTGATTTTAAGTTTGTGGAAAGAACATAATGTATTTCGCATTAAATATCATTTCTATTAAATGCAATTTACCAAAGACCTTGTTGAGGCTATAGAAACAGAAACACAGTAAGGAACATTTAGCAGCAAATGTGATAGAACACAATACTAAGTTTAATAGACAACTACTGTATTATAACTTTTATTTCAAATCTTCAATCATTTAAAATGGCTACCATAGAGGCAAAAGTAAACTAAATCCTGTGGAACATTGACGTAAGACTCATTAGTAAAAAACTCATCCTTCTTCATCAGAGAATTTATTATTATGTCTGATATATCAGCAACTGGAACAAATTAGCCTGCCTGTTGTAAACAACTATAAAATTGGAGTTTAAAAAAAACCCGAAAAACCTATGGAGCAACTATTTTTGGGGATTAGAAAACAGCAACATGAGACATTGATCCCTGAGAGAAGGATACTCATAAAGTAAATTCTATGACCATCTAGCTCTCTAAGGACAATTTCCTCACTGCAGTATATTTTGATTTGTGTAATTTTCTGTATGTTATATTTAAATATGTATGTCAAAAATGTGTAGGGAGGTGAAGCTCAGAGTCCTGCCAAGCTGGAAAAGCTAAAGAGGTGTCTCTCTTTAAAAGTGAAGCCTAACTCCTCTCCCTTTGAACTTGGGCTGGATTTAGTGACTTGGTGCTAACGACAGAATAAAACAAGTGATACATGACTCCCAATTACATCATAAAAAGCAGTGCAGTTTCACCTAGCTCTCTTGGATTGTCAAATTTGAGGGAAGCTAGCCGCTATGTCATGAGGCCACTCAATCAGGCCTTTTTAGAAACCCGGAGGAGACAAACTGAAGTCTCTTGCTGATACCCAGTACCAGTCTGTCACTCATGTGGATCCTCCATGTGAGTGGAGAGGAACATCCAGCCGCAGTCAATCCTTCAGATGCAAGCAGCACCAGCGGACATCTTAATCTCATGAGACCCCATGAAACAGAACGACCTAGCTGACCCACTCTTAATTCCTTACCCACAGGAACTGTGAGATAATAAACATTGTTGTTTTAAGCCATTAAGGTTTGAGGTAAACTGCTACATAGCAAGATAACTAATATAGCTACATACCTGTATTATATTACCCTATTTGGTCTTCATGCTTTGGCCTCACCACTCAAACATGTTTGACTCCTTCCCTCATTTGGCACATTTGGAATCACACAGTTCCCATATTTCCTAGGTATGTCACCTACTCCTCAGCCTCCCCCCCATCCAAGATGCATGCTTTCTGACTTATTACCTCCCCACCTCTCATTTTCTGTCACTATTCTTTACTTGGTTTTCATGATACTATGTATACTTGAGTGCAATTCCCCCCCCCCAAGTCTTTGCATAATATTTGTAATATGCCCCATGATACTAATAAATTCTGTGAACACACAAAGGGAAAAAAACATATCAAAGAGTACATTTAGCTCCATTTTGCTAACAAAGAATGAACCATAGGGAGGAGGTTACATTTCCATCTGCAGTAAGCTGAATACTTCTCAATGGTTTCAGGATCTGTCAACTTAACTAATCACATAATTATGAAAAATAATAAGCTAAAGAATAGAGTTTCCCATGCAGCCCAGTATATACCAACAAATTGTTCTGCTTTTCATTTGTAACATAAGACTTTTATTTATTTAATTTATTTATAATACGAGAGAGTAAAACCTCTGATAAAAAAAAACTTCTCTCAAAACAGGCAGCCTAGAAAATGATTGACCTTAAATTCTTCTAACTCAGAGATCCCCAAATGCATGATATGTGTATACTGGCAGTATGTACGATGATATTAGGCATTACACGAACATTTTTAATTTAATACTTTTTTATTTTAATGTAATTTAGAAAAAATAACTAGTATATAAAATCTTTGTTAAGCTAATACTAAATTTGGAGAGTTGGTTAAAGAAAAATATTAATAGCATAGATGGCAAAATCATATAGCCAGAATCACAAGTATAGTACATGAATGACTCAGTTGAAGAAAAAGTGTCCTAGTTTATTAGGGGTAGAGTCTGTGGCCAAGGCCAAAGCTCCTTGTGAGAATAAGAATGGCCAGGAGGAAATCCAAGGGCCAGTTGGCCTCATTGAATCGTAGAGATTGTTTGTCCTTATTTTACTTAAAAACACTTGATTAAACAAACACTTCAGTGCTCATTACATTTTTTCCAATGGTAGACCCAATAACTTAAGTATATAATTTATAAAGCAGAATTGTTTACTGACATTTTTGAAACAATGAAAAGTTCCCTCCCCAGTCTCTGCAGCCATAAATAAAGATTCAGCTGTGAAGACTAGCCTCATTACACTGAGTTAAATAAAAACTGATCAATATTATAAATGAAAATAATATGGTTTTAAAAAGTCTCAATCTGTTCAAATTGTATATAAAAATGAAAGATAAAACACAAATTACTGAAATTTCAGGCAATTCAAGTTAAAGCTATCATTTCTTTCTTACAATGGGACCTGTAATTAGAAAATGTTCTAAAATTTTTAAAGAAACAAAAAACAAAACTTCTAAACTTAGAAGTAAAAAGTATACTTACCTTAAATGAGTTGACGCCAAAGGGCAGAGACTTTCCATAGTACCGATGTTCAGCGAATACCAACATAGCTTTCAGTTCCTCAGCCACATCCCACATGAAACCCTAGGAAAAATTTAGATTCAGAGGATAAAATCAGGATATGAAAAAAGTCACTGAACCTTTATTTTATTTTATTTTAATTTATTCGTTTCAGGTGTACAAGACAAGGCAATACTTAGACGTTCGTCATTTATATCCCTCACACTGTGAACCCCCCTCCCCCCATCCACTACACTGAACCTTTTTTTAACTTAAATGAAACAGATGTTAAATCAGACCAAAAAGAGCTCGCTGAGAAGCCACATAATTTATATTTGTTTAACAGAGAAATTATGTAAGTGCCGTTTCACTGTCGCATATTAATCTCACACTGTATTAGAGTGAAACAATTAAAAGTAAGCCCAAATTGCTCAACCACGAGTCATTCCAACTCTCCTTATTCGAACACTCCAGCCATAGAATCAACATTATGTCAAAAATAGTCTTCAAATTGTACTGTGAGCCAAATAGTCTAAGTGCTAAATGTTTAAGTTTGATGCTTACTCATATACATTTACAACATAAAAGAGAAAACGGTACAAATAAACATACTAGACTCACTTTTATATTAACCGTATTTACTTGAAAATAAATAGTAACTAGCAATAGCTAATATTGAGTGCTTACAATGTGTCAGGCACTGTTCTAAACACTTTATGTGTATTAATTCACTTAATTTTCACAACAATCTAAGAGAGATGCATTTCGATTGTCCCCATTTAATATTCAAGGACACTGAGGCACAAGAGTTTCCTGCCAAAGTCACACAGCTAGAACATGGCAGCGCCAAAATTCAAATATAGGCTGTCTGGCTCCAGAGCACAATCATCAAGTGCTGTGAGACATCCTTACTTCCACATGTAATGCTGGTCATTAATCAAGCACTGCATTTTGTCACTTATCTCAGTTGTGCCCTCAGAATCCTTTTCAACAATGCATTCTAGGCAGCCAACATCAATCAGATTTAGATTTAGCATACATTAAAACTATTTGTCGTTCCCAGTGCAGATTTTTCCTTTTTAATGAGCTGCTGCTCCCTAACAAAAACTGAGAAAGTCTAAAATGTTTTGTTTGTTTTTCATCAATATACTAGCAATTAAAAGAGGTGTGTGCACGTGAGAATGGAGAACCCAATATCTGTGATAATTTCAAAAACCCCACCTTTTCTCTTAACATCCTGCTTACTCCCTGCTATTTATCTATAGGTCCTGTAACACCCAGTTCAAGCATGCCATCCTCTGCCTGTCACACCTTGATCTCTCTCTCCTCTCAACACCACTGATCAAGGTATAGATCTCTACTACTATGCAATATTGGCCTACATGTGTGTCTTATCCTACCAGACTATGAGCTTCTTAAGGGTAAGGACCATCCATCAAAACAGCCAAACCTCTGTGGAGTTGACCCCAGACTTTGAGAGAAAGCAATTTAATTAAACTGATTCACACTATAATAAGTGATTATTTTGCCTCTACTTCAGGGATATTTTTATTTTTCAAAAAAGGTTCATCCAATATATTAACAATTAATAACATTATGTGCCAGTATTGTTCTAAGTTCCTGATTCTATTTAGCCATCAACAACTCTATAAACGAGACATTACTATACCCATTTAACAGATGAGAAAACTGAGGCACAAAAATGAGAAATTCATCCAAAGTCACACAGCATAGTGGCCGAACCGGAATTCAAACCTGATTAGTCTGGTTGAAGTCTTCACTCTTGACCATTATGATATACTGCCCCTTAATAAAGGAATGTCCAGAATATGTGAATATGCAACTGGAATATTTTAGCATGTGTAGGACGTTTATTGGTTATCTCTATTTATTCTTTTATGAACTGCCTATTCATGTTCTTTTGCTGTTTTTCTATTATTAGTGAGTTTACCTTTTTTGTTATTTTTTTTTAAAGAACTTAACAATTAAGTACAGTAAAACTTGGTCGTAGATACTGCAAAATATTTTTCTTCCAGTTTATCATAACAAAAGGTAAATAGAGCATAGGAACTTCACAAATCTGCACGTACCGTATTATTGCAAAACCAGATAATGTCCCCTTCATTACCAGTGTAGAAAAGTATTGATCCACCATCTTTCCTCCAGTGTTCATCAGCTATTAGGTACCGCTGTTTAAAAGTTTTATCAGTATTAAATCCAAAATGATCAACCTATGGCAAAAAAACAAAAACAGACAACACATATTTCAAAGGAAAGTAATTAAATGAGTTCAACAAAAAAGTCATTAAATTTGCTCTTTCATTAAAATCAACCTATGCTACAAAAATCACAAAAAAGTTTAAACTTCATTTGATTTTATTAGTAGTGGTAATACTGATACTGTTATTTTGAAATTATTTTCTTTATATTGCAAGATAAAGCAATGTTATTGGTGATCAAGATTTCCAGTGTAAGAGAAAAGATACAATTATAAAATCAAGTAGTTACTTTAAAACACAGGAATGTTTAAATTGAGTTGCAAATAGTGATGTGAACCCATTAATTTCTAAAATATAGATATCATTACTATCTGAATTTTCATTATCCAAACTTTCAATTTCAAAATTAAAAAACCAAAAAGACCACTGAAAAGTTCTATAAACATTGTCAGCCCAGTAAAAACTGACATTGCAAGGGCCAGTATATTGGTGTCTAATACCTTTCCCCACTAAAAGGAACTAGGGCTTGTTAGTGACATGGCTGCCTGACATTTGGGACAAGGAAGCGATCAGATCAGTCTATGCATCTTACTGTTCAAGGAAGTACTCAAATAGGAATGGAGTTATGGCTAACAGACATAGGAGCCAACTACAAAAGACTATCGTTGGCTAAAGTTTTAATAAATTGAATATAAAATAAATTGACATAAAAAGAATATTTGTAGTTGATTAAAATATTCAATTCATGAAAATCCATTAGTCCAGTCTTCGATAAAAAAGAAAAATCAAGAAAAACATTCATTTCTCACCATTTAATGTGTCTATTAAACCAATTCCTTAGTTAGAAATTAGGAATAAAAAAGTAAAGAACTCATCATTTAACCAACCCTTCCAACAAAATTGTATTTCCGGGTACCAAATAGTCCCAGTTGATGAAAAAGAGCTCTGTTTAATCAAATGTCAGCTATTGGCAGTAGTAATGACCGAATCAGAAAAATAATCGTTCTGTAAACCCTAACGAAGTTACGATTCAGCATAAATTACCAAAAGGTGTTAAATTAGGAGAAAGGATGATAGAGAAAGGAATTCTTCATATTCGTGCCCAAGTAATACCACAGAGAATACTCTGTCTCATAACAAGGGGACTATGTCCTTCACAACGGAAGGATCAGGCTGTCATCACCTTGATCTAGTGATCTAGTGATCTAGTGTTAGTATCACTAATGGTGAGGTAGGCAGGGCTTATGCATCTCCTCAGGTGGGACAACACAAAGCAGATATTACCACCTATGATGAAGTCTGGCCAAACATGTTCAATTGTATCTTAATCCAGCCTTTAGGTCTAATTTCCAGTTTCCAGAAAATACACAGGGTAAACAAGCTGAAGACACTCTGATGAGGCAATGAGACAAATCCAAAAGCGGGACATTTTACAAGACAATGGCAAGGTAATGTCATTAAAAGAGGACCGTTTTAGATTAAATAAATTTTAAGGAATGTAATAAACAGATGCAATGCATGACGCCAAAGTGTATCCTGGTTTGAACACACAAGATATAAATTACAATTTGGGGACAACTAGGTTAATCTGAATACGGACTAGGTACTAGATAATAATAAGGCATTGTTAATTTTGTTAAGAGCGATTATATTATTTTGGCTACATAGAAAATGATTTTTTTATTTTTCACAACTGCACATAGAAGAATTTAGAATTAGAATGTCAAGCTGTCTGTAATTTACTTGAAATACTTCAGCATAAAAAAGTAAAATGAATTTAAAGGAAGAAAATTTAATCTATACTGAAAGAAACAAAACACACAGAATACTGAGACTTTGCAAGACAGATAACATTAAACATGTCAAAAATGATGTTAAGCTTACATTGAACTTTGAATACTATTTTTTTGAGATTTTCTTCCCTCACCTAATAAACTTACCATTTAAAAAATAATTATCAGGTCCTATAACACAATAAGATTCATAGACAACTATCTGAATTGACAATTACCCCACAGTACAGAGCCCCACTGACCCCTTAGGATCATGGGGCTGAGTGTCCCAGCGCTTTCGGGGGACAGGAGTGAGAATGCAGCGTCTGGTCTGGGGCAGACATAGGCTGATCCAGTGCTGCTCAAGCCTCCCTGGGGCAGGTGTTGGTTCTGACCTAAGACTTCCCTAAGTCATTCGAAAACAAATGGACTCCCCGCACTGAGCTAAATCTACACACACACACACTCTTCACATTCATATCAAAGGTCCCCAGATGCAAGTTTCACAAAACTGCACCTAATTACATGCTTCTTGATTTCTATGATTATTGCCACATATAGTCCTAAAATATAAGCTATCCTAAACTAACGACTGCCTACATTCAGGAAAATAAGCAGTTTGTATAGAGCAGCTATATAATGATGTCCATGTGTTAAAAACCCCTCCCATTATATATGGAAACTCACTCACTCATTCATTCAATAAGCAATTATTGAATGGCCCAAGTACTTGTTCTGGGCCAAGCAGTATGCAAAAGGATAGAGTTGGCTGAGCCACAATCCCTGCATTTAACTTAAACTAATACCCTGTTTCCCCGAAAATAAGACCTAGGCAAACAATCAGCTCTAATGTGTCTTTTGGAGCAAAAATTAATATTAGACCCGGTCTTATATTGTATCATGTCATATCATATCATATCATATCATATCATATCATACCATATCATTATAAGACCGGGTCTTATATTAATTTTTGCTCCAAAAGATGCATTAGAGCTGATTGTTTGGCTAGATCTTATTTTCAGGGAAACACGGTACCACTCAGTCTAAAAATAAAAGAGCAAGAGAGACAGACAGCAAAGGGAAGATAGACAAGTGATTCCACCTGATTCCATTCAACAAGTACAGTTGTTCTCCGTGTGAGATCCCTGGAGAAATAGCATCGCCTCAGAAGCTGTTAGAAATGTAAATCCTCTGGCTGAATCCCAGACCTACTGACTCAGAAACTGTGGGAATAGAACCTAGGGATCTGTATTTTAACAAGCCCTCCAGTGATTCTGATGCATGGCTGAAGTTTTGAGAACCACTGAGTTAGCAGAGCCCCCAAATAAGACATGAATCCACTATTCCTTGTTTTGATCTAGGTTTTAGAACACCTCTTATACTGTAAGCCTCTTACCACACGGAATGAGGCTATGATGTTTAAAGATGTAAATTATCACCCAACATTGCCAACACCCAAATACAAGTCAACTGTATCATCTGAAACTGAACAGGAAAAATCATGATCTATTTCAATAGGGGAGGAAAGCTTGGCTGTGCTGGACTTAAAGAAAGAAGTACATGGCTCTCTAACAAGATGCCTTCCTGTGGGATTTTCAAAGATAATTCTGCCATAGGGATTTTTCACCTTACCTACTGATTTTAGAACCTAACCTTCTTGTCAAATGAGACATGGCTATACCCTTAAAAGCATCCCATAAAGAAAAACATTTCAATAATACAGTCTAAAGTTTTCACATTTGAAAACATGGTATGGGTTTGTCTATATCATGTTAAACGTAAATGGCAAAAAATTCTTGCCAGAGGGAAAGCTTCCATCTAGAAAAACAAGGGTCACAAGAACTTCAAAACCAGAGAAAGTCACACTTGCTCTGTGGCCACTCTCAGGGCACACCTCTTCCTAGCCATCATTGTTTAGATTGGAGGAAAGGGGTAGGAACCCTGGTATGATAGAAAGCAAGCAGTCTGAGGAGTTAACAGACCTGAACTTGAATCTCTATTCAAGCAAGTCACTTAACCTCTCTGAGCCCTAGTGTTTTCTTATATAAAATAGGATAATAACACACAATTCAAAGGATTGTTTGCGAGGATTAGAGAAAATGCACCTGAAGTACCAGATATAGTTCGATATATAGTGCTCAATAAGTATTAGTTTTCTCCATTCAATCTGCACACTAATTCTAAGCATAGAGTACTTCGATGGGGTAAGTGAGGTGAAGAGATAATGAAGCTCTTCATAGAATTACAGGAAATACCCTTAGAAGGTCAAGATCTCTCCCTCCCTCTCCCTCTCTCTCTCTCCCTCTCTCTCTCTCTCTCTCTCTCTCTCTCTCTCTCTCTCTCTCTCTCTCTTGAGTGCTTCACCTAAACATTAAATAGCTAGAAACAGGCAGTGAAATCTCCTTTGTAAAACATGACAGAATTTTCTTGGCTCCTTCCTATCACCGTATTTATCAACGTCCTGCTACATAGTAGATGTATAGTTTCCAATACCTAATGGCCCAGCACACTGGGGCTTTGTGCCCTCTGCTGTTGAGAACGGGGACCTACACACCATTTCCAGCTCTGCACTCCTGAATAGAGATTTTATAAATCACAACACAAAAGGGGACAAGGGTCTTAGAAACCATTTGATCTGTGTTGTTCAACTGAAGAAACTGGGCTCAAAAGTCAAGTGACTTGGTCACAAGTCAGAGGCAGGGCTGGAACTTATTTTGCAATTTGGTTTATCAAAATAACTGAAATTAATAATAGTTCTGTAAAAGTGACACAGGCATGACCGACCTCAAAAAGGAAACCTCCACTCACATACAGTAGTTATTTCTAGAATGTGGTCCAAGAAACTTTAAGTGATGCTTCCCTCATTCACCTTGCAGAAGAGAAAGAGATCCACGAGAATGGATAGGCAAGAAGGCACACAGAGAACATCCTTTAAATACAGTTTATTTGGGCAATAATTATTTGGACTTTAAAATTTGAAAATGAAGTTCACATCCAGAAAAGCCTGAAGAACATTACATCTGGTAGACACAATTTTGGTGGCAATGTAGGGGCAGTGGGGTGTGGGGGTGGTAACAGAGCACCTACTACGTGCCTGGCACTCTGCTTTGCACAGATCGCTTCATCATCCTCCCAATAACCCTCACCAGTCTAACAATCAGGATGCTGAAGTTCAAAGAGGTCACATAACTTGCCCAAGGTGACATAACTAATAACTAAAAGTCAAATACAATTCTTTTTCATGTGCTTTTATCCTCTACCCAATCCTACCTCTGACAAAAGCCAGTCTGCTTTGTCAGTGTAACATACCATCACAGCCAGGGCTGACTATGAACTCAAATTTCAGCAGGAACACTAGAGTATCTTTCCCCTAAATTTGCAAAATGAAGAACATATCCCCCAGCCATTTACTAATATTTATACTGAAGAACATGTGGAATGGCAATGTTTTCACTTACCTGACTCAATAATTGCTACAATACTACTATTTTAAACACATTTCATTAGGTCACTGATAAAACAAAATCGCATTGACTCTTACTCAGTAAGAGTTTTTAAAAAAACTCGTATACAGTTGGTTTTATTTATACACCCAGACATATAATAGCTAATTGAAATTTTACTAAAGATATGAAAAGTGGACTCACAGATATACAGGACAAAAAAAAAATGGACTCACATCTCCAATAAATTAAAGTACCTTGAAGAAGGGAGCTCTGGTTTCCAATTCTAACCCAGAGGTGCTAAAATGAAATAAGACCCCTTTTCTTCCATTTGATGTGTGTGTCCTATATTAATTTTAGAATTGTGGCATTACATTTTTAGGGTTCCTAAATGAATTCTGACATCATTTCTAGGTAAGTTTGATCTCTCCTGAAATGGTGAACATCTTCACATTGGAAAGATACAAGTTGTCAGAGAAGGAACCAAAACTTGGTATTTAGGTAGGCCCTAGGTCTCCAGCTGGAGACAGTAGATGTCTACAAGTGGAGTCCTATTAAGTTAAGTTGTCCCTCACAGTGGTAGCCCCAGAGCTAGGACAAGATAGAAGAGCAAGCCATATCTTACAAGTCAGGCCACATGTGACTACCATTTATTTCTACTTCTTTGTGTCACGGCCATTTAAAAGTCCTGCTTAAATGTTCTACCTTTGTTCATCTGCACTATGAAGATATCACAAAGAACTGAAGGTTAAATTTGACTTAAAGAATTAAAACAGTATTCCTTGAGGACAGTGTGCTGGTGACAGGGGAAACGATCTCAAGTCCCTTGAAAAAGAAGGTGAGCATACCAAACAGGATTGGCCTTCCCTCCCCACAGGGATGCTCTCTTCATAGCCAATCTTAGCAGGTCTAGTTTCCATTTTGACAACGGAAGTGAAAGTTTCCTCAGATATACCCTTCAAATGAAATCATCATTCTATGTAATAAGGCACTGCTCTTCTTCATACATGGCACACACTCACGTATCCATATTAACGAGGAGACAATTATATTCACTCCTTCTATACTTTTTTAGTAACTTGCCCCCAATCTTAAAAAGGAGATTCTTAGAAATAAATTATTTATTTAAAGAGAAATACCAAAATGTGAAAGTTAGAAAAACAGTGATACAGGAGAGTCCACCATGGAAAAAGTGTGGCAATCTAGCCTCTTACACTTATAAATAGATAATTAGAAAGGCAAGGACAGAACAGCTAACACATCGCTCCTGTACAAGACAGATACTTTGTAAATAATTATTAAATAAATGTAGTTCAAATCTTCTAAATCAGTGGTTCCATTTTTCATTCATTCATTAAAGCTTATGAGTTTATTTGAGCCAAACTGACAACTGCCAGGAAGCAAAATCTCAACTGCTTGAGAAAATGCTCCAGTGAAATGGCAGTTTGCAGTTTGTTTTATATGTAGAATCAAAGGAGGAGGGTTACGTGAAATCCACTGGTGACAGATTAAGCAGGTGGGAGAAAGCAAAGCGGAGAAATATCTGGGATTGGATAAAAGTAAATTGGAGAGACAGGTACTTCTTTCGCATAGGTGGTACAGGATAGTTAATAGTTCACATAGAGATGTTAATCAAGGGACAAGAATCATAATAAGGGATTTTGTACTTTCCTGCAGTGGTCCAGAAAAAAGGGATTACTGACATTCCAAGGATGTCATTTTAGGTACAAAAAGACAATAGACAGGCACACTTGAAGGCACAGATTAACTTTATGAAGGAAGCTAAAGATATGACTTCCTGCCACAGCCCACTTAGGTATGAATTTTTTTATGCTCACGCCATCTCATGTAATTATTTTCAGTCTCCTGGGCTTGTCAGGTTTAATATGTGGCCCCTTTTCCATCCACATCAGTAACCCCCTCTTCACTGACCAAGCACTGTGGACCCCAAAGAGGGAATCACATTCTAAATTACTAAAATTCCATGAAATCAAAATACTTTCTGCTCTATTGCTAAAACAGAGGTGGAGATATCCTGTCTTCAAGAACACTGAAAACACTCCAGTAAATCAAGAAATAACATGTTTTGTCAAAAAACAGTTAAGTGTTTCATCAACGATTCAAGCATTACCTGTTGGTCAAACAACTGTGAAAGCACCACATGGCCAATGCCACCTGCCGGCTTCAGGAGGCTTGTACCACTGGAGGTCCCTGGCCACTGCTAAGATCCCAAATCAGAGAGCAAGGGCTGCTGTGATTATGAAATAAATACATTTTAAGAAATGTTACACCATCAGATGGCGCTATTGTATAAAAATTAAAGTGGGAGAGACAAGTTTTAAATACTAGATTCATAAAATTGTAGGACAGGAACAGAATTTAGATAAGTCCGAACTCTTACATGAAAAAACTGAGATCAGAGATGTCAGTTATTTTAAATCTTTCTTTTTAAAATAAAGGTATATCCACATAATTTAAATAGGGCATTCATCACCCTTTTTTTTTTTTATTATTTATTTTTTTTTATTTTAACATCACCCTTCTTTTTAAAGTCAGGGTTCAAAATTTGTGCTGTTAGAAGTCAGGATAGTGGTTACCCTTGCAGGAGAAAAGTGACTCTAAAACAGAATGAGGATTGTATTTTTCTATATGGATAATAAAATAACACATAGATTTGTAAGCATTTAAGATGCCCTTTGGGCGTGGCCCGGTGGCTCAGGTGGTTGGAGTGCAGTGCCCCTAATGCTGAGGTCTCCAGTTGGATTCCCACATGGGCCAGTGAGCCGCGCCCTCTACAGCTAAGATTGTGAACAACAGCTCTCCCTGGAGCTGGGCTGCCGAGAGCTGTAGACTGCCTCAGCTGGGAGGGAGCACAGTGTCCTACACAACTAGACTGAGAGACAACGGCTTGAAGGGGGGGTAACCTTTGAAATATAGTTTATATTTTATGATTACTTTATAATGTATTATTTCTAGTTCACTAGTTACATGTAAATTATATTGCTCTAAATCATATCTAATTTTTCCTTCATTTAAAAATGAGTATTGAGTACTAACTTATTAAATGACAGACATTAAGGAAAGAGAACTACGTAAGATACAATTCTGCCTTTCAAATTTTGAATCTCACTAAAGTGATGAACATACTACTAAACAATCACATGATGATGTGGTTCAGTTCTGTATACAAAGTGCTGTAGGAGCTCAGTAGAGGAAGTTACTACCCAGCCTAAGGAAATCACGGAAGGCTACACCAAGAAGGTGACATCTGAGCTGAACCCTGAAGAATAACAAGAATTTTTGCAGGTACAGAAGAGAACTTCAAGCAAAGGGAGCATGATGAACTATGCATAACAAACATATTCAAGAAGTGTTGTTTTATGGCAGGAGTTACATAGTTTATCAGGGTAAGAGATAGAAGATTAGATTCATCAAGCTACCACCAGATGTAGGTGTGAAAATCTTCCTATGAAGAGATACCACACTGATCTGAGATTGCCTCTCTAAACCAACAATAAATGAAATAGGTCCACTACAAGTAGAGCCTTAATGAGGCAGAGACTTTTGTCTGTTTTGTCCACTGCTAAATCCCCAGGGCCTAGAAAAATATATGGCACATAGTATAAAATCAGCGACTATGTAGAGAAGGAATGAATGCATGCATACATCCTAGCTCTGCAATTGGTACAAAAACAGACCCAACAGAGCTTCAGAGAAAAAGCCTGACTCAAAGCAATGAGAATAGAGATCAAAGTTCCCTGGATCAAGTTTGTGCAGGTTTCCTTATTGCATGGGTCTGTTACTGGCTGTCGTTGGATGTGCTTTTTGCCCACTGGCAGATCACATGCCTAAGGGAGAACCCAAGCATAAAATCTAAAACTGATTCATAATAGGTTAGCCTTATCCGGGCTGCTGAGAAAGCAGGAACTGCATGCCCTCTGCTGGAGGTAGAAACAGGAAGGTAACCAACTACAAATTACGCCAGCATCTTGGTAGAAAGGCAGGGAAGGAGGACTAATTAGCATTTTACTGACATGTATGACCTAAAATATACCTGACCTTATGACAGGGTTATAGTCACAGTTTCAGGGCTGGAAAGGATTTACAGCTATGGCTTTCAGCCAGTGCACAGTATTTAACACGAATGACAGCTTTCTGTAAAATGTACATCAGAATGGCTCATCGAGGAGCATACTAGAGTTCAGTAAACTTAAATGTAATACAAAATGTTGATTTGATCTATGTATAAAATAAATTTTTCCAACAACAGTTTTATGACGAAGGAAGAAACATGGGAAAGGTGTTATGTCCAAGGGCAAAAAGATGATTAGAGGGATTAGTTGAGACTCCAGGTGAGACGGGAGTCTGTGATGCAGGGAGGTTCCGAGGAGGCAGGAGGGAATGGGATCCACAGCACAAATGGAGGGATTTGACTTGGACATGAAAGGAACCCCTCCTCCACTGGGAAAGAGATGGGTGCAGAAGGAGTTACATTTCAAGGTGGAAAGGGAAGAAAACTGAAGGGGTTCTAACTAAAATGCCTCTCACACAACATCTTAGTTTTTTAATCAGTGAAGTAGGGGGCAAGGCTATCTATTAAAAGAGAGCAAAACAGCACACTGTGGCAATGATTTGGACATAGAGGTAAAAGTGTAGCACGGAAGAAAAAACTGATGTTTAAGTCTCCAGAGGGTCCCTGTGGTGAGAGGCTGAATTTGCAGGCACAACCACCTGCCTAGCTGTGGATTTACTTCACCAGAAATCCAGAGTAGAGAAGTTTAATGGCTGGATAAAACCAGGATGGGAATTTCATAAAGAGGCTGTGACAGAAGGACAGGCGGCAAGCGAGTTGGTCATCCCTATCTCTATGCAACCATGAATACACAGAGCAATGAGGGCCTCGCCCACCACAGACAGATGCTGCCAAAAGTTGTTGTTGTTAGTGCAGTTACCCCATTTTAAGGAATGAAAAATGTTGCCAGAACTCCTTTATACAATACATAAGCATTCAATGGCAATCTTATAAAAATTATGTAATGCTGTACATCCTCCTTCTGCATAAATGCTGTGATGTATGTAACTTATAATCCGATCATCCACACTACCCCTCCTCTGAAGAGACAGTCCTCCTGCAAAGGGCTCCAATGACTCACTAAATCTATCCTCTAACTAAGCAACCCTGGTTTTTAACCATATAACACTATTTCTAAAATCTCCATAACCCTGTTCATATCCTAGGTCAATTACATTCTCTGTCATGGATGGTGTGCCCAGAATTGAGTACAATGCATGAAATGTGCTATAACTAAGTGCTTTGCTCACCACTGGCCAGAAATAAATAACTTGTATATTTATAGATACAGCTCCACTAATACAGCCTACTTTAAACTGAGAGTCAGGGAAGGTGCACTGGGTTAAATAGTGTGTCCCCAAATTCATATCCTTCCTGGAACCTCAGAATGTGATTTCATTTGGAAATACGGTCAATGCAGATGTGATTAGTCAAGATGTGGTCATGCTGGAGTAGGGTGGATCCTTAATTCATTGTAACTGGTGTCCTTATAAGAAGAGAAGAGACATAAAGACAGATACAGAGAGGAAGGAGAGTGCCATGTCAAGTACAGATGCACAAAAGAAAGACAGTCATGTGAGGATGGAAGAAGACACTGGAATTATGTAGCCGCAAGCCAAGGAACGCCCACAACCACCAGAAGCTACGAGTGGGCCCCTGAACAGATTCTCCCTCGGAGCTCCCCAAAAGGACCTGAACCAATCTTGCCAACACCTTGATTTTGAACTTCTGGCCTTCAGAACTGTGGGAAAATAAGTTTCTGTTCTTTTAAGCCTCCCGGTTTGTGGTCCTTTGTTTATAACAGCCTTAAGAAACTAACACAGAAAGCCTCTCCATGGAGGTGGCATCGGAGGTAAAACCTGATGGAACCAGCAAGGGGAAAAACCCACAAAGAAGTCACAAAAAAATACAAAGGCTGAGAGGCCAGAAAGAGCTTGAAAGGTTGTAGAAACAGAAAGGATCCCAGAGCCTAGAGCATGGTCAACAAGGCAGCAGTGGGTATAGGATGAGGCGTGTGGTTAGGTCGGCCATGGTAGGGAGTTTCAACTTAATATTAACAGCAAGGGGAAGCCTTAAAAGAGTTTTTTGTTGTTTTTTATTAAATTTATTGGGGTGACAATTGTTAGTAAATTTACATAGATTTCAGGTGTACAATTCTGTATCACATCATCTATAAATCCCATTGTGTGTTTACCACCCAGAGTCAGTTCTCCTTCCATCACCATATATTTGATCCCCCTTACCCTCATCTCCCATCCCCCATCCCCCTTACCCTCTGGTAACCACTAAATTATTGTCTGTGTCTATGAGTTTTTCTTTCTCATTTGTTTGTCTTGTTCCTTTGTTGTTTTTGGTTTATATACCACATATCAGTGAAATCATAGGATTCTCTGCTTTTTGTCTGACTTATTTCACTTAGCATTATACTCTCAAGATCCATCCATGTTGTCACAAATGCTCCTATATCATCTTTCCTTAACGCCGAACAGTATTCCATTGTGTATATATACCACAACTTCTTTATCCATTCATCTATCGAAGGACATTTTGGTTGTTTCCATGTCTTGGCCACTGGTGCAGCCGCTATGGAAGGCAGTGTGGAGGTTCCTCAAGAAATTACGAATAGAATTACCACATGACCCAGCAATCGCTCTCCTGGGTATCTACCAAAAAAATCTTAAAACATTTCTCTATAAAGACACATGTACTCCAACGTTCATTGCAGCTTTGTTAAAAGAGTTTTAAGACTTGTTCTGATCTATATTTTAAAGAGCTCACTCTGGCTATTCTGTGGATGATGACTTGGAGAGAGATGGTAAAGAAAGGGAGAAAGAGTAAACAGAAGGCTATTGACAGGTCCATGGTAAGACTAATAAATAAGCCAGGTTTCAACACCAAGTCTCTCTTCAATTGGTACATATGTATATAATACATATAACAATGTTCACGTTCCAAAATCATGATACATCCAGGAAAGATCAGAATATAAAAGGACCCAATGTCTGACAACAGCAGCATTCAGATAACAGCAAACAAAAACAAGTCTTTTGAAAAGTTGTAACCAACACTACCGCCCTTTAATAACTGATTCTGCACTGATTCTGACTGTGGGCATTTGAAGGGTAAGAGCCCTACAAAACTGGTGACAGAGTTCCAAGGCCATCAGGTTCCTCCAGCATTGAACGGAAGTTAACAAGGTAGATTCTTTTTCCACCTTTTTTCCTCCAAATTCTATTTAAAGAAATTGTACAAAGTGAGACTCTAATAGTTCTCAAACTTTATAGTCCCTGTTTCCCTCTGGTGAGACAGAAGAAATGAGGGATCACAATTTTGACCTGGTTACCTCTGTTAAATTAATAAACCACTTTTCTAAAAAAAAGGGAGGGTGGGGGGAGAGATGAGGGTAAGGAGGATCAAATATATGGTGATGAAGGATAACTGATTCTGGGTGGTGAACACACAATGGGATTTATAGATGATGTAATACAGAATTGTTCACCTGAAATCTATGTAATTTCACTAACAATTGTCACCCCAATAAATTTAAAAAAAAAAGTCTGACATGCAAACAAGATACTGCAACATAATGCTAAAATGCATCTCCTCCTTTCGCATGGAGGATCTGTGAATCACACACTGCGAGAACCACTGCAACAAAACTTACGGCATTCTCATTTCAGAGACTGCCTTAAAATGAATTATTATTATACTGACTAATTAATACATGATTTTAAAGGCTTTCAGCATTCTGAAAAATTAAACTTTACAGAATCTCCACAAAAGGAAGCAACTGAAGAAAGTAGCTGCCTAAGCTTTTTCCTCCTGGGGAACTCCAACATCAAATTCTCAGTCATGGTTTCACTACACAAAGGCCTCTAGAGACTTTTTATCATCAACTTAAAAATATACTCTACTGACTACTCATTGTTTTCAGCATTCATCCGGTCTGAATGATAAGGGCACTATAGAAAAGATAAAGGAAGGGAAAAGGATATCCTCAGCTGAAACCAAAAAGCTCAGAACAATGACACCAAGTTCAAACAAGACCAAGTTGCTTCTTTGATTACTTTCAGGTGCTTCTGCCACTACGTCACCATCCTGCATAGCAAATGCCCAGAGCTAATACGATGTACAAAGAAATCACGGTCAGTGCTTGTAGTCATTCATTCATTTGTTCATTCATTCAACAAGTACTTCTGGAGTGCCTACTATGGGATAAATGCTAGAGATATAACAGAGAACAAGCTGAATATGGTCACTGCTCATACAGTGCTATAGTCTAATAAAAGAAACAGACAACAAACAATACACAAATAAAGAAACACTTAGAAACTGTGATTGTGCAGGTTTGATTCTGACAGAGAAAACACAGGTAGACCTAATCTGAATAGGGGAGTCACAGAGGGGGTCTCAGAGCAGGCAATAGTTAATTAAGCCGTTCATCCACAGCCTTCTAGTTAGATATGTCAACAGTGTGAAAAGGCCCTGAGGATTTTAGTCAATGCCACTTCCTACGTGAAACATACCTTGGCCTTTCTGCCTTCTTCGTGCTTCCATAGTAATTTTAGTTCTAGTATAGTGCTTTTCAAATGTAGCTTTGCACTATAGTTATTTATACATACATATTGTATACCTGCTATCCTAGTATAAACCCCAACACTAAGTAACCCCATATGAGACGTTAGAATCTATTGATCAAACCATGTGTATTTTTCCCACTGCCCTTGTGAATAACGTAAGGGCTAAATATACAGTCTTCCATTTGTTCTTCACAGGAACCCTATGAAGTGGAGAGGCTGCATTTTCCTCACCACACCATACTGCCCCTCCTTTCTTGTTCCTGCCTGAACCCCCACAGAACAAAGCACACAATGGGCACAAGACTTCTTCCATCAGACTGTTGAGCTGAACTGTGCAGAAGTGAGAAGGATAACATGACACCAGTAAGACTCTTCTCTTTCCATCAGGTGTGTTAACCTCAGGAAACATGAACAGATCCTAAATTATCAAGTTAAAATCCAACTGAAACTTGAAAGGGTAGAAGAGTGATAAACACAGAAGTGAGTCTGATTAACTGATTCTCCTTAGCGAGGGCAAGGCCCTTCTCCCCTCCCCCACTTCCCAGGCACCTGCTGCCTGTGCCTGACTACACTGGACACAAGGATAAAAGGCTCAGTCTTCGCTCTCAAAGAGGCCTGTCTACTGGAGACAAGTGAGCAAAGACACGATTTCCATGCAGAAGACGCACATTATGAATAAGGGTAAGCACGGGATGTTTGCTATGGCAGCATGAAGGAGATGCAGCCCCACCAAGTGCTTGTACAGGAAGCTGCAGTGACGGCAAACTCGGAGGAGCTGACAGTGCCCACACCAGGACCCTGCCTACCTCTTTTCCAACCTTATCTTCTACCACCTGCCCCGCTCCTATTTCACAACGCAGAAATCCCCTGGACATAGTGTGCTTTCCCAAGTCTCCAGGATGGTGCCTAGATTTTCCCCCTGCATAGAATATCTTCCTCCCTCATACCATTACAGAAAACTCCTAACTCTCCTCCATCCATCCAAGCGTCCGCTCAAGCACTGTCCCCTCCATAAAGCTTTCCAGGACAACCCCAGGTCCATAGGGGAGTGCTCCTTCTCCAGTGGAAAGAACCCACTTTGTAGCCTGACAGTCCTGCATTAAAATGCTGATTGTGCCCCTTTCCAATTGGGGGAATGCCAGCAAACTTTTTCACATCTCTGAACCTCGACTGATTCATCTGTAAAAGGAGCTACAAATATCTTCCTTACAAGGTTGCAAGGATTCAAGGTAGTACCGTATGTATACAAATCCCCGACCATGGTAAAGGCTCAAATTTGAATTACAGCAAATGCCCCCTGATGATTGATACATAATTTTATCTTGTGGTATTAAAAAACACACACAGAAGTACATTACCACTGTATGAATATTTTCATAACATTTGGCATATGACCCTAAGGAACCTAAGAAACAGTTTGATGATACATTTTCCCCAGGTACAATTCTGTCCTCATTAATGCAATAAAAATAATGTAAGGTAGCCTTTACATAAAGGATCTTCTAGAAGAGAAACAAGCTGCCACAAAGATTCTAACCAAGAAAAGCTTCACCTCAAAAGCTCATTTACTGAGAGAGACAGAGACAAAGAGAGAGAGAGACAGGGAGAGGGAGAGAGAGAAAAGAGCACATTCTGAGGAAAATTACTTGGGAATAATAATAATAATCTGCCCTAATATAATATTGTATGTCAACGGTAACTAAAAAATAAAAACATAATTAAACAATAATAATAGTCTGCCAACACTACTTACAATTGGATATTGCCTCCCTTTAAAACTATAATCCAGGCTGCCTACAATGAGAATTACAGCTATTCAGAAGTGATGATGTTTTTATCCCATAGCCTACTACCTCTTAGAGCTCCCCATTTTTAAAATATACTTTTTTGTCTGTCCCCAAAATGGATGAGTATTAAACAAGAAATAAATCTTCCTTATGGTAACCTGCTTTGTTCGTTGGTGTAGAAATATAATCAAAGTCTGGAAACCTCAATTACGAATCCTGCTATTGTGCAAATAAAAACACTGAGAAGGAAAACAAGACAGTGAATAAAGAGGAAGTGGATGTATATTATTCCCATCTTCTAGTACTAAAAAACCCCCCAAAAACAAAACAAACAAACAAAAAAAAAAACCTTAAAAGGAATGATTTAATTATCAAGGAAAAATCTATGACTGCTAATACCCAAATCCCTTCTCCCCCAAACAGTATCATCTTCCTAATATAGGAAGTAGTTTTCACATGCAATTCTCCCTCCTCTGAACTCGCATGCTATATACTTCTCTTGCAATACTTCACTGTCTCCCTATAGTAAATATTTTTGATTCCAGGCCTTACCTCTCCATTACAGGAGAAACTCTCACTTTTGTAAGGCCCATAAAGTCTAGGTTAGTGTTATATAAAATGGAGGTTGTGATCCATTAGTGGGTTATAAACTAAATTTAGTGGGTCATAGTCAGCATTTCTCTTTTAACAAAATTGCGTATTATTCAACAACCTACCTACAGAATTTAAAATGATGTTTATTGGGAAATTTTAAAAATTTAAACCTCCTAAACCATATGACCCTGTGGGTGTATTAATTCTAGGGCATATATGCTTTCTACTTAAAGGATAAATACATGTTACATCATATATGTATAATTATAGCTCAGGCAAAAAGAACCACTTCACAAAGCAGAGCACAGTTAACAGCCGCTGAATGAACGCTACAGACAATAAATACTAGGGAAGACCAGCTCACACGAGGTTCTGTCAGTGGGGAAAGGTTTCCCTGAGGAGGTGGGGTTTAAGCCGGGCCCACTAAAGCCTGGATTGGAAAAGAGGAGAGGAGGAAAAACCATGGTGCCAGCTGGACGGGCTGAGGCTGAAAGAACAAAGGCACTGAAGAGGCTGTTGTTAGCTTGGAATTACACGGGCCTATACAAGGTGGTAACCCTGGGAATGTAAAGGAAGGGACAGAAACTAAAAAGGAATCATGGAAAGGTCTTGGTGACTGATTGAATTTTGGTGTGGAGGTAAAGAGGAGGGAATCAGATGATTCCAAAGTACTCTATCCTGGGTGACAAGGAGTAGAGCAGTGGCATTAACAGCAATGTGACAAAACTCAGGAGTTTTAGAAGGGAGTGTTATACAAAAACATTAATGTTTGTTGTAAGCTGAACTTGCTTTGAACACTATACCTATCTCTGAGTCACACTTAGGTATCTACATGAGGAATCTTAAGCAGTGAAAACAGCATCTCTGCCAGTTCTTAAAATACTGAAATACTTCCACACCAGTTGGCAAACGATTACCTTAGCACGCTGAGTGATGCCCACCCCTTCTCTATGCCCACGTGTGCCACCGTCCCAATCCCTTCTCCAGACCTAAAGAATTAACCTATGGCACAGCTCTATGACCAGTTCTGTTCTGACTGGGCAGTATCTATGCCACATTGGTAGTACTAGGCAAAATATAATAAAAGCAAAGCTAAGAGCATTCAGAAGAGGGAGTAATCACTTCAGCTTAGGCCAGTTATTCAGTCAAGCAGTTGTGGATGGCATACACTGAGTATGCACTGATGGGTATGACCCCAGCACTCAGGTTGCCCACAGTCTATGGGCATACCAATATATGAATACAAACAAATCACTGAAATCCAGAAGAAGTTTCTATAAAGTGCAATGGGGGGCACAAAGGAGATAGAAGTCAATTACCCAGCCTGTGGGAGAGAAGCAAACCAGTCCCATAGTTTCCTGGAGAAGGTGATACAAGACCTGAGCAGTGAAGAATGAACAGGAGTTTGCCAGGCAGAGAAAGGAAGAAGACAAACTATTCCAAGCAGAGCAATATCAGCACTATATGAGCCATATCTCAGCATAGTGTGTACAAAACAGTGAGATAGATGACCAGTGTGTAATGCCTGTATATATTATAATAATAATACATAATAAATATTAGAGATTTTTTTTCTTGCAGATTTCCTTCTCTGATTACGTTTTTAAAGGTTGATTCATTTGCCTTGTCTAAGCCTACCCTAGCTGAGCAAGGGATGGGGCAGGCAAAGCACACTGGGAGGTATGGGGTCAGTCAGTTTGGACTTTAAAAATGAAGCACATGGAACCTGCAAATCAACTAGGCACCTGCACCTGTTAGATGCGCAGCGCGTAAGCAAAGATAAAGGAAGGACAGGGAATGGAGTGTAAAGTAGGAACAAAGGAACAACAGAACCTTGCTACTTTTCCAATTAATAAAGAGTGGGGCATTTCTTAATAGAAGGGAACAAGCCAGCACTAAATAGGCCAGACACCTTGAAAATCAAAGAAGTATTTAAAGAATAAATTTTTGCCGTTAGAACAAAAGTGAAGAGTAAATACATGTATATATTTGGCTGGGGTGTGAAGTGGAGAAAGAAGTTCATCTGGAAACAAAGACTACAGATAAATAACTAAAAATTCAAATTAATAAAAGGGTTTGGCAATGTTATAGAATTTGAACTGCAAAAAGTCCTTCTGAAAATCTTTAAAAACCATGATCCATATTTTGTGGCAAATAACTCCTGGCCTCTCAGCCAATATCCATTTTACCATGCTACACTCACATTCTTCAGAGTTGGATCAAAGCACTGGGGGTATATAAGTAACAGCAATAGGCCCTTTGCACTTAATGTCTGTGATAATACGGGACATTAACATGCAGTGTCATTCTATCAGCTCAGCTCCACACGTACACAGATTGGTGCTGTGGGCTCCCAGACCCATACGTGAGTGAGACCCAAGGTTCTGTCCTTGAGGAGATGACAGAGAGCTGCTTGGCAAATATGAATTCCCCTCTCATTTAAACTGTGGTCATCTAGAAATTACACAACATAGAAAGGCAAACAATAAGCCCGTTTTGGTTTGTATTAGCTGCACTGGTCATTGTCATTTAAAGCTAATTGTTTGAGAGAAAGGAAGCATCAGACGCCAAGGAGAAGCGAGTTACCACCGCTGCTTTCCGAAATTGTTGCATGAGCTGCTCCCTCAAAGGAAGCTCAGGAAGTGACAGAGGTTTCCGACAGTTTTAACAGACAGTGTCTGCAGTGTGACCTGTGGTTCAAACTGCATAAAAATAAAAATTCACTGACAAATGATAACAAGTACTTCCTCACTTTCCTATCAGTTGAATCAGAGCCATTGTTTGGGTTGTAGTTCCTTTTTTAAATTAGGTTATTAAATCACAATGATGCTGACCAAACATGTTAGTCATATGCCAGCACTGTCAAAGCTTGAACACACACGCACGCACACACACACACACACACACTTCTAGTACACACTTCTGTACTAATAAAATCTAATCAGTTACCAAGGGATCTTTAAAAAACCTTTTTTGCCTCCCGAAAAACACAAGTGTTCTGTGTTATAAAGAGAAGGGAATTTAACAGATCTGAGTTTGAGTGACAATTTTGCCATCTATTAGAGCTATTTAAACTTGAACAAGTTGTTTCATGTCTTTGGACTTGTTTTCTTATACATACAATGAAAAACGTAATACCTACCCTAGAGCAGTCTTGTGATGACTAAGTCAGATAATACATGTATGCAAGTGCCCAGCAAGGGCCTCTGGGAAGTAAAAGCTTCTTGCATTACTATTTTTGTAGCTTATTATTAGCATGCGCCTCCCAAGTCTGAAAACACTGCCAAACACACATATGAACATACAATAATATTAATGTATGTGTTATGTGTTTAATATTACCACTTACAAGGAAGAAATTATGATATAAAACTTTAACAATTGGTCCTAAGTGTTGTTAAAAAAACCACAAAATGGCAAAGTCAAATTAAAAAAAAAATTGCAACTATCTTGGAACTGATGTCAGCAACAGGGCACTGACTTGGTGATAGTGAGGGCCTTTTACACACAAATGTGATGCGGCCTGGTATGTGCTTTGCTTTTGCTTTTGACTTTCTGTCCAGTTTCCAGTCACCAGTGCTGTGACACTGCAACACGAGGTCGAACGCTTAAGTTGGCAAACTCATCCTAGAAAAAGTGCTACAGACCTCATTGCTAAATATCACTATGATCACATGTGAAGTACTCCCCTTGGGAAGCTATACATCGATGCCAGCGCCTAATCCACCCTTCAAAGCAATTTTGGAACTCGTTTTCTGGAATGGCCATCAGAGCTGTCATCATATTACCCTTGATGTCCTGAATGTCACCAAAATGTCTTCCTTTCAATATTTCCTTTATCTTTGGGTAAAGAAAGAAGTCACTGGGGGCCAGATCAGGTGAGTAGGGAGGGTGTTCCAATACAGTTATTTGTTTACTGGCTAAAAACTCCCTCACAGACAGTGCCGTGTGAGCTGGTGCATCGTCGTGATGCAAGAGCCATGAATTGCTGGCAAAAAGTTCATGTCGTCTGACTGTTTCACGCAGCCTTTCAGCACTTCCAAAGAGTAAACTTGGGTAACTGTTTGTCCAGTTGGTACAAACTTATAATGAATAATCCCTCTGATATCAAAAAAGGTTAGCAAGATCGCTGCAACAAGTTCATGAACTTAATTGTCAACCGCATATGACTTCACCGCTGAGCCCTTTTATTCCTCTGTAAAAAAGATGTGGTAGTACTTCCCCACAGTGAAAGACAGATATATGAAGAACTCTTACGCAGAACCTGTCACGAGACGAATGCTACTCTGGCCAACAGAGCATGCTCTGCCCCACACCAGAAAAGTCAATGAAAGCTTCAGAGAAGGAATACCCACACCACGGTGAGTAAGTGGAAAGAGTGACAAAACTGACCTCAATGCTGAAGACTCACCTCCTGCCTCATCATCTACAGCGCCCTGACCCAGTCTTACTGACCTCCTTTCAGTTGCTCCAACATGACCTGCTCTTTCCTAACTTAGGATCTTGTACCTCACACATCCTTGACCTGACAGAACTTTCAATCATCTCCTTCTCCTGGCTACCTCCTGCCTAGCTTTCTGGTCTCTGTTTTAACACCACTGCTGCCTAGAGGATTCCCTAATGCTTAGGGCTCCATTATAGATCCTACAACTACTTCCTCACAGCACATGTCACACTTGTAACTGCTTGTCACTATCCTCTTTCCCACTAAACTGTAAACTTCATGAGGTCTGTCTTTGCTTTCCACTTAACCCCAGCTATTAACACAGCGTATGGCACATAGAGTTTAATAAATATATGCTAAATAATATATAACTGTGCTGCTTTACTATATAAATGTTATAAGAGGGTTATAGTGCATTGTGCCACATAACCAAATTGCAGTACTGCTCAGAGAAAACTCCTAAATAAACCTGACTTTAATAAATCTGCCTTTTCCTAACCCATGTGGGTAGTCCTCACAATATTAGCAGCAAGAAAGAGAGGTATAAATGTCTATTACATTGTTTTGTACACCTGAAACTAATAGTAAAAAATAAATAAAGTAAAGTGACTAGTGAATATCCAAAACTTAAAAAAAAAGAAAAAAAGGAAGAAAGAGAACATCATGAGTTTGAAAGAGACACAGCAACTGTTCCTCTCCAGTCACAGGACCACAGGGCAACTTGGAACTGACACATACATAATAAAAAGTAAGGATTTACAAATATACATAGTTAATTGGCCTCTGCTTGCAAATGTAAAACCAAAATCATAGGAAGAATTGCCTTTACTTTAGCTCTCAAATCAATATGGGCAGTACACAATTACCACATGATTATTCTTTAAGGAGACATTTTCCCAATGTGTTCCTTCTTCACCCTTCCCTTAGCCCTCACTCATACACAAAACAAAGAAAAAACCAGGAACTGCTACACTCCCTCCCATGACTCTTTATAGATATGTTGAAAGAAAGGCCAGCGGACAAGAAGCCACAGCTTCCAGACCATAATAAGAGAATGAGAACAAGTAGGTCTGCTTTTATTTGCATGACATTCTACCTTGTTCCCCAAAAGGACTTTAGACAACTTTAGAATCAAGTTTCCACATTGTTCCTCCCAACACACACACACACACACACACACACACACACACACACACACACACACACACAACTTCCTTACATCAATGTGTAGATAAGCAGGAAAAGGGACAGGGAGAAAAATATAAATTCAACATGAATGAAGATATAAATTCAATAAACATTCATAAGTAAAACAATTTGCAATACGCTATGGAGGAGTATGGATATGTAGTTACAAGGCAGGGTTCCTTATTTAAAAGAGAATTAAAACAAAGGTACAAAAAATTAAACACCTGCCATAAGAGAAGCACAAAGAGAGATCTGACCAATCACACACTTTCAGGAGGTTAAGAAATGGCTCCAAAAGGAGGCAGTGTCTTAAATGGGGCTTAAAAGATGGATGGGACTGATGATAAAGGAGGGAAAGGCATGGGAGAGGCATTCCAGGCAAAGGAAAAATGTGGGCTAAAGATAAAAACAAAAAAGTAGTGGGCAAATGTAGAGAATAGATTAGAAAACTGGAAAGGTGAGTTGAGGCCATAAGGGTGAAAGGTCTTGAATGCTACAGGATTTTGTTCTTAATAAAGCGAACAATAAGGAATTATTGCAGGTTCTGAGCAGAAGAATGGCTTGAATGCAGGAGAAGTGATTAATGAGACCCATGAGGACTGCAGTGGAGGGGAAATTGCAGGTAGCAAGGAGGCCCAGTTGAAAGACTCTTCCAGCTCAGGAAGGCAGTAATAGGGGCCACAACAAAGGGTGAGGGCCATACAAATGACAACAGCATATACTCTGAGGATGGAATCAACCCAACTTGGTAATTACAAGGAGTATGGGAGAAAGAAGAGCCAAAAATAACTGGCATTTCAGGCTTTAGGGGCTTTGTACTTTCCGCTCCCTCTCTGATCCCCTGACCCTGACCCTAACCCTTTCTTAGAGAAACCTTCCTGAAATAAAGCCTTTCCCATTCGTCGTACCCCACATTTACACACACATATCACCTTGCTTATTTCCTTCAAGGCAATCATTATAATCTATAATTATTTTATCTAATGTATATTTGCTTATTATCTACTTATTTTCTAATTAGAAAATAAGCTTCACTTGATCAGTCCATCTGTTGTCTCCAGAACCAGGCCTGGCATATATGGAGACCCTCAACAAATATTTTTTTCAATGATAATAACACCACCAGGAGAAAGCTGGACCGAGTCATCATCTAACCAGACGATTCTGGTTCTGAGTCAGACCTACAAAACTTCCAAGTAGAAACATCAAGAGGCAGACTGAGGTAGTGATTAAAAAGCCTAACACTCAGTGCCTCAGTTTCTCCGTCAATAAATTCGGGATAGCAGTACCAAGAGCTCATAAGGTTACTGTGAGAATTAAGAAGCTAATATGTGTAAAGTGTTTAGAACAGTGTCTAGTACATAGTAAGAGCTCAATAAATATTTATTATCACTATTCTGATTACTTTTAGAGAAATGGGTCAAAGCATGCAAGAGAGATAGAGACAGAGAGAGAGAAATCTACAACCATGGATTTGGGAATGATCTGAAAAGCATTCCTGAGAGGAACCATGAGCTCCTATCTGTGAAAAGCAGACAGATAGGAGGGTTGGAGGCTTAGGGAAAACACATGCTGTGGTCCTACTTAGGTGGCCTAAATGCTTAATGCCTCCCCTTCTTGACATGGGTACCAGCTCCTCTGGAAACCTTTCATTTACTTCCTCTCCCACTTTTCTCTTTCATCCAGTAAAACTTAAGGGTTGAAATGGAATAGAGAAAGGGATTGTTCTTTTTTATCCCCTCCATCTCCACTCAAATGAGTTCTTCCTCCTTGCCCACAGCTGTGTATGGAAGACAAGGACGCAGAACACTTAAGGAAAGGATGGCAGAGCAGCCATGGCTAGGCAGCGAAGGAGGAACAAGGGTAATCCGAGTGTTAACTGAGAGACATGGCGTGATGTCATACAGTCTGGGGTCCGGAGGCCCGGATCTAAATGCTGCCACATACTGCCTATGTGAGCCAGGACAACTGCTTCTTTTTCTAATAACACTTTTTAAAAATGGATTATAAAATGATGTAGGTTCATTATAGATAACTTGAAAAATACAGAAAAGTATAAATAAAATGAAACATCACCCACACCTTTCCACCAGTTAATATTTTGTATTATTTTCTTCTATCCTTTCTCTGTACAGCTATAAACATACTTTTAAACATATTTGACCCTCTCAAGTGGTAGTTGATTATTCTTTCTAACCTCTCCCACCACTGGGCCTGGAAGGGGGATAGATTATTTTCCTTGTTTCTAATTCTCCCTCCCTCTTCTCCAACTTACTAGCTTTAAATATTATGGCATCAAACTATACCACTCCTCTTGCTACAATCGTCAGCTGACCTCTGGTTCACTTTCCCTCATTCATTGAAGATTTTAGCTCCTTGTTCACTGTCACACCAACATAATTCCTTTGAAAATTCTTGGTGATTTCAATATCCTAGCCTCTTAGCTCCTGTTTATCCTGTCCCCCACCTACCTCCGTCACTGACTGACTCATTGTCAAACCTTACATCTTGTCACCACTAGATCTTGTCCCTCCCAGGAACTTTAATCCAAACATACCTTCAATTTCATTCTACTCCCTCATATCTTTCGACCTCACTTCCTCTACTACTGTGATTCTCTAAATCCCTCAACGTCATATAGTCCACCTTTTCACTGTCTCTCACCCTGTTCTCGCTCCCCTCTCTACTTGGCTTAAATTCCATGGTCCATGAGGATAATCACTCTCGTGTATACACCCCTCAGTCCCCAAGTCTCTCTTTGTCTCTTTTACTCATTTGGTAAAAGGGCAATCCTGGTTCAAAAGAATTCTCCACTAACTCCACAGCCATAGCCAAGAAACTGAATGTAACTAGAAAAACATACCGGCATGTCAAGTGGCCGTACTAACCTGCATGAGACTTCAACGCTGCTCTGAAATCAAACTCTGTTTTACTCGCCCATTTAGTTTCCTTCTCTACTAGAGGAGTATTTACTTTCGCTGTCCTCCCTCGGACATGTCCCTCCAGCCTTACTAGCCTCCTTGCAGTTGTTCCTGCCTGGTACACACCTACCAGGTTTTTTTGTACTTGCTCTTCCCCATGACTTGAACGTTCTTCCCCAGTACCCATAATGCCCTGCACACAGTAGGCACTTAATATAAACTGAGTAAATGAATTTGGAAATAGATTGTATGTTCTGTTTTCTGTTCTGCTTTTTTTATTTATCATCAATTCATGGACATTTCCCCACCTTGTCAGATATACTTCAAGGCCATTTTTACAGGGCTAATAGTATTCCATTTTATGGATATATAACCATCATTTATAATTTGGCAATGAAAAACCAAGACATTTACAACTGGGAAATTTTGGATGTTTCCTCCTTCGATCGTTCTGAGCGTCACTCAGTACTTGCACCTTTAAAAATAAGGGTAACTCAATCCTAACTCAAAGGATTGTTGTAGAGACTGAATGTCAAATATAAATAGATACAGAGACATCAGTTTTATTAATATTGCTTAGAACACAGAGGCATCATAATGTCAACTGAATGAAAGATCATAGATCTTGAAAGCAACAGATTCAAATGTAACTCACAATATTGTCCCTTAATAGCTTGATCAAGACACTTAACTTCTATGAACTTCAATTGAACCTCAATTAAACCATATATTTCTAGAAGTGACTGTAATAATTAACAACATATATATAAAAAAGGTCAGCATACTATCTGGCCCAGATTAGAAAATCAATAATTGTTCTTTTATTTACTGCTCATAAATAATAACTAGGACTTTTCTTAAATTGTGAACAAGATTTTTATAAATTCCCCAATAATATACAGATTACCAGTGCAGAATTTGCCACCGTGATGAACAATTAATCAGTACTTACAAAGTATACTTTAGTTTTTTATATTAATCTCTATATCAATTTTATGTCTTTTATCATAAAAAGACAGGCAAAACAAATATTTTTTAATGACAGCATAAATAAATTCCTTTATCATATTCTAATACATAATACATAATATATATTATACATATATTCTAATACATAATACATAATATATATTATACATATATAATATTATAGTATATATAGTATATTATATATTATATATAATATATATTATGTAACATATAATATATGGCATATATTATATATGTTACATAATATACACACACACACACACATCAGGTCAGTGAATTATGATAAGAGCAACAAAATATAAAGTACACTGGCCTCACTTCAGGGATATCTTTTGAAGCAATCTGTGAGCTGTAGCAATATATAAGCTAATACATTACAAATTTATTATATCAGTGCTTTTCCATATTTTTCAGATACAAATTTCAGTATGTATGACTAAAATGGTCAACAAATACACTATAAGTTCCTCTAGGATGTAATCATCTCTGCCTCCCTAGGACCTAGCCCAGGGCCTGACATAAAAGGAATTGGATAAACCCTGAGTAGGTAGATGGGTAGTGGGTAAGTGATTAATTGAGTATGGTAGTCACTAGTGCTGTCTCTCCAAAGCCAATACTTTTTGTCTCCCCACCTGTGGTTAGATGCAGTGATCTAATCTGTTCTGGCCAATGAATTATGAAAGTAAGTGACAATGTCATTTCCAGGCTAGAGCATTTATATGCTGACACAAGTCCTTCCATGTTCTTTTTCCTCAGCTACAGTGATCATGAAAGCATATGTTGAAAGGACATTTCCATCCATCTCTAAGTGAATGTAATTTGCAGAACCCTCTGCTAAACCCAATGTAAATACAGTATGAGTCGTAAATTTTTATTGGGTTAAGTCACTAAAATTGTGGAGTTTTGTTATAGCAGCATAACCTAGCCTATCCTGACTAGTACAGTAAGTAAAGTAATGACATTTATTTTAGAACTAGAAATTTGTTAAGTTTATTTTCAGAAAAACAAAATGGTAGAAATAAGCAGTTTAACTTGAACATTTAACTTAACCTCTCTGTAAGATAGTTCTTTCATCTATAAAGTTGGACAATAATATCTACCTCATAGGACAGCTATAGGGATTAAATAAGTGAATGTTCAGTACTTAGCAGAGTACTTAGGGCATATAAAACTTTCAGTAAATGGTAGCAGATTATTATTAATGCATTAGATGCTTATACACTGCATATTTCAGTTTACGCTCCCATCTCTTACTCCAATCCTATCTTGCATTAATAAGCTGAAATCTAGAGTTAAGCATCTTGCCCAGGGTCATAACAAGAGTTAGTGGCAGGCCTGATACTAGAATCCAAACTTTGAAAACGTTTTGTTAACTGCCTAAAGAACAAAGTCCCTGCAATATACTTATAAATGTGACAGTGCAAAACCTAAAATTAATTTTTACTTAAACTACGTTTTAGCATTAACTGCTAAAACATTAAAAATTCTGCTATCAGGACAGTTAGATTTAGTATTATTGTCGAGAAGAGAAGGTACTTGCAAAAACCTAAAAGGATATGTTCATTATATTTTCCCCTCCACAATTTCCCCAAACTCAAAATAGCATAGGGGAAAAAAAAAAACAGAAATAGCTTCAAGTATTTTTCCATGCATCAGTCGTGTGAAAAAATAATATTAAGCGAGGAAAAAGTCAATTTCTCTGCCTTATTTACAACTGCATTAAGTTATATCCCACTGATAAAAAGACACATATATTTTTGTAACAGAAGAGTTCACATGGATTTTCATATTTTTCTAAATAACTATTTTATATATGGTAAAAGATGATTTAAATATTTTATTAAGAAACTGCAAGATAAAATATTATAATATTTACCATTTACTGAGTGTTTACCCAGTGATATAAACTGTGCTAAATAAGCACTTTACACATATCAGCTTATTTCATAACACATTTGTAAGATAGGTACTATAATTATTATTTGCTAATAATAAAAATGGAAGCTCAGAGTAATTTGTCTATAGTTACTCAGGTAGTGGTAGAAATAGAATTGATTCTCAATCTATATGGTATTCAAGCTCTATCAAATTCCTGACATTCCATAATTTTTTTTAGCTCAAGGTCAATTCATCATATCTAAGGGTTGGACCACATGATCTCTAAGACCTCTTCTAACAATGATTCTGTGAGCAAAAATAGAAATCAGTTCAGAATTCACATAGTATCTGTGACAGTAGATTCCAGATACAAGGGAAAGGCCATCAGTAGAAGAACCAATAATCAGAGTAGAAGAGAGTAAAGAAGAAGAAGAGTAGAAAGAGGAGGAAGAGCAATGGGCCCTTCCAAGGGGGCCCGACACACATACATTTTACTAGACATTAGGGCCACTGTAAGAAAGGGGAACCTAGAATAGGAATTGAAAGTACAATTCTAGGGATGTACATAAATAGAAATAGCTTAGCCCACTGATATGATTGCCTCAGAGCAGACCAGGAAGGAGCTGTGGAAAGGCTCTGCAGGAGTCAGTGGCCATGAGCTCAATGCTGAGCCAAGATGCAGAGTTCTAACATAAACACTGGTCAGTAGTTAAATAAGAATAGTTGAATATAGATGACTGACCACTAGGTTTTTAGAAGAGGCATTTCCACAGCTGTCATGCATTTGGATCAATCCGAAATGCATAACACTATGGAGAATGTGCTTTTAGGACAGAATGGGAAAGGAACTAGCACTTACTCTACTTAGTTCTTTAAGTTCCTACTGTGTTCCAGGCACTGTGCACGTGCTTTCACATGTTACCATACATTACCCTCATAACAACCTTGGTAGATGTGATGGTTAATTTTACATGTCAACTTGCCTGGGCCACAGTGAATCAGATATTTGGTCAAATGTTATTCTGCATGTTTCTGTGATGGTGTTTTTTGGGTGGGATTAACATTTAAATCAGTGGACTATGAGTAAAGCAAGAATGCAGCTGGGCCTCATCCAATCAGGTAAGACCTAAGTAGCACAAAGGACTGACCTGTCCCAAGCAAAAAGGAATTCTGCAAGCAGATTTGCCTTTGGACTCAAACTCCCTAGATCTCCTGTCTGTGGGCCTACCCTGCAAATTTTGGACTTACCAAGCCTCCACAATCATATGAGCCAATTCCTTAAAATAAATCAATATATCTCTGTGGAGACACACACCCACACACCCTATTGGTTCTGTTTCTCTAGAGAATCCTGACTAATAAAGTAGATATTGCTCTGTATTTCACCACTCAGGAAAATGAGAGCCTGAAAGGACCCTTTCTCTTTTTCCACTATAACACACAGTAAAAAGCCCTCAGGACTCACATTTTAGTTTGAGAGGCTAGTGTGGGAGGTGGAGGGTAGTGAGAAACATGGAAACCCTGTAACTGCAAGCCACACATCCCAAGGAGTCCTTTACAAACACTAGTGTCACATATGTACCCAGAGCCTTGAGGTGCCCAAATGATGTACTAACCTTTGGTCTTCTGAGTCAGTTATTTTGGATAAAGAAATGAAATATTCCTACTAAATCAACATTTGAAGACTTTGAAAGAAGAAAAAAAATAATTAGTAAAGATTTTGCTTACCTCGGTTCAGTCATCAATTCAAATGGAGACTGCAGCCAAGAAATCAAGAGAAGGCTGAGACTCAAAAGGGCGGCAGCAATGGAATAATTAGGCAAGAGTACCAAGGACAAAGATGGGGTGTTAGAGACCAAGATTAAGATAATCCACTTCCTCATATTCCCAATTACATGTACAGATGTGAAAATTGGATAGTGAAGAAAACAGGCTGATACAAAAAACTTGATTCATTTGAAATATGGTGCTGGAGAGCTCTATGAATATCCTGCACCACCAAAAAGACAAACAAGTGGATCCTAGAGCAAATTAAGCCTGAAACATCACTGGAGGCAAAAATGACAAAACTGAAGCTGTCCTACTTCAGGCACATCAGGAGAAGGCATGGTTCTTAGGAAAAGACAACAATGCTGGGAAAAATAGACAGCAGGAAAAGAGGAAGAGCAAATATGAGATGGAGTGACTCCATAAAAGAAGCCTTAGGTACGCGTCTACCGGAGCTGAGCAGGGCTATTGAGCACAGGACACTGGGCATCACTCATTCAGAGTTGCTAGAAGTCAGAGCAGACTCAACGGCACGTAACACACTAAGAATGGACATAACAGATAGAAAGGAAAATAAAAGATTATTTGTGTCACTTTGCTTTGTTTAGGCTTTCTTTGGTAGTCATTCATTCACTCAATAAATATTTATTTTGTACTTTATATTTTTTATGGACTCTTCTGTATATTGGAGAGTGCTATCTAGTGTGCAGAGTGAAAAAAGACAAACAAAGTTGCCCTAAAGTCAAGAAGGTTTCACAGAAGAGGTGACATTTCAGCTGGGACAATATGAGTTTAACTAGTGGAGAAGTGGGATGGTATTCCAGACAGAATTTCTAACACAGTAAAATTCACTGGAGTCTATGTTCCATGTTGCTAAAAGTGTATGTATGTGTTGAGGGGTAGAGAGGCTATGGCAGGATATGAAACTGGAAAGGCCAGCTGGGGTTATATAGTGAGGAATAATGGCAAGGAGTTTGATCTTTATCTTGCAAACAATCAGAGTTAAGAAGGATTTCTAAAATGGGGAGGGACAGGGCCATGGGCCAAGCCTTTTTACTGAGACCATTCACAGAGCTTATGTACATATAAGGACAGCTGGGAATAGCTTGGTCAGCTAGACAGATATAACCACAGATAAGAAAATCATTATAAAGTTTGATTAAAATTAAACCTTGAATAAAAACTGAGCCGTACAGTTAAAATAATAATAGTAATGTTTATTATTAAAAGGCATGAGTATTTCATGTGCTAACTAAAATATTAAAGTTGAGTTTACACACAGTCAGTTGCAACTAAAAATATATGGTCCATAAACTGGCAACTACTATAACCATTATTAATGCAATAAATACATGTGGAAATTTTTCTCAAAAAAATGAAATAAAACTCAATTGGAGTTGATGTAAGGAAAATGATTATTATGGTAATAAAGATATAAGTGAAATCTGTGTCCTAAAATATGAACTAAATTTTATATTTAGGCCAGAAGCAAGAGATGGCCGAGTAAAGCCAAACAGATTTTGCAATCACCAAAATGGAAAAAGAACTTGCCTTAAATTACATTTCTAAAGAGTGAAGTGATCAAGAAAGGAATCTACTATAAAGGAACATTAATTAAGAGCTAACAAATCATTCGGTCTCTTCTACCCTTTCATTCCCCATTTTTCTGCTGATAGTTTTCTTTTTCATCATTCCTAAAGGGATTTTAGAGTTTCTCATTCCAATAGTTCCTCTTTAATTTTACTTTAGCAATAGAACCCTGCAAATAGTTGCAAACAAAATCAGTATATGAAAAAGATGAAAGCATAAAGCTCAGGCTGAAAGAGGTCAGGGAGAGAGAGGATACTGGGACACCCTATCTTGGCCTCCACCCACCTTCCCTCTGAGATGTCTCCCCAAAGAGCTCTTAATTTTCCTCAGTGCAGTGTGAAGCATTTTGGTCCTTATCCAAGCTGCTAAATTTATAAATGAGGAAACCGTAGGCTAGAGAATTCATTTAAGTGAGTTGCCTGAGAAAAAGACCCCTCCTTCCTGGCACCTCTGCTAAAATTAAAATGGTTTCTCTTCCTCATAAACCCTAATGTAAATTTCTGGGTTAAAACCATTTCTTATAAATTATTCTACAAGTTAACGCCACCCCTCTATCCCAAAGTCATCTGCTCTCATTTAACCATTACCAAATCCCCAGGAGATCTAGAAACTGGGTTCAGAGAAGTTCTGTAACCTTCCCAAAGACACAGAGTTAGCAGAGTGGAATCCTCGTATATCTGACTCCTAAACCAAACCTCAGATTCCCGCACTCTTCCTAACCTCAACCTTTCCCAAATCTTTGCCTATCTTTACATAGGCTCCCAGAAATACAAAACTGTACGGGATCATTGTCATTCACACAATATGTACATTTCCATCCAGGCTTACCAGGAAATACCTCATGCCTCTGTCAAGTACAAAGCCATCTAGCCTATCTTAAATTTCTAAACGCAAGCTTCAAAGAACAGAGATTCTAAACCCCGTTCCCACTCCCAAAGCTTGGGACATACTCCTACAACTTGTCACGTACTCCTACAATTGATGTTCAGTCTTACAAAAAATAATGAAGGTTAAAAATTCTTAATAAAAGAGCTACCAAATCAACTTTGAGCTGAGCATGAGATGAAAGGCTGGTGCTTTAGGCTGAATATTGGGTAAAATCTAAAATTTATATTTGGGGGCAGCTTTGGGACAAAGGATGACTGTCAAAGTGGAGTAGGGGACAGAGTTGGCATAAATAATTTGAATTTGGGGAGAGAGCAAGATAATTTGGATTAGGGCATCCTCTGGGAGCAGAAAAACTTCTTGAAGTGACTATTGTGGCAAATTACAGAAGACTGTGGAACCAGGACTGACATTAAATTATTGATAATATAGGAAGAGAGATTTTAAACAGAACTGAGCCGTGGGGCCGTCCTCTGGAAAGGGTGATCCAAAGACCGGACAGTCTTAGGCAATAGGGGTGTGAAATTCCGAGTGGACTTTGTGCCTGGGGGTCCGTTGGTTGTGCGGGGGGCCGTGAAACCCCAGTGCTCCCCTCAACCCCCCCCCCCCGGGCCTTACCTTCTGTTCGATGTAGTGGGTCGTGTACTTCATGGCTATGGCGGAGTGGGATGTGAAGCTAGTTGACAAGTGAAGGTTGCTAAAGGCCCTGAGAGCCGGCGGTACCGGGATGGCAGCCCCGGGCGTCAGGAAAGCCAGGAACAGGAGGGAGAGGCGCCCCATGGCTCGGGCTCGCGGCCGCACTGCGGGTGGGGAGGCAGACCCGCCGAAGCAGGCAGTCACAGCGGGACCCCGCCTCAAACAGGCTCCTCCCGGGGGAAACCCAAAGTGCTCCCGCCCTTCCACAGCACCGCCCAAACCCAGGCCACCCAAGCCACACCTCCCTTGGCCCAGAGGACGCCGCCACCTTCCATCTCCCTCTTGCCATCCCCACTTTAGAGTCCACCTTCATGTGGGTCACGCTCCAAATCTACCCTTATCATCCCGGGGCCCCATCCTACCTGACCGCTGAATCCCACCTCCAATGATATGTGTCGCCCACCCACTCCACCTTGCCGCCTGGTCCCCCAGTATTCCCGCCTTTACCATCACCGCCAAAATCCACCCCGTCCCCTCCCTTCCATCGCCACACCCCTGGCCCTCCGCAAATCCCATATGATGGTAATAATAGCTACCAGCACGACTTACTGATCGTTCATGACATGTCACTATATCACTAGGCATAGTGGCACCCACATCATCTCCTTTAACAGCAATCTTGGGCGTCGTGGAGGATTGTTATTCCCATTTACGGAGGAGAAAACAGGCTAGGACAGGCGCGGGGACCTGCCCTGGGTCACCCAGCAAAGGCTTCACGGACTGCTCTACCTGGCGCCTTGCACCCCAGCTCCACTAGGGAAGCCTAACCACCTCCAAAGGAACTCTGTCCGTGGGTCACCCCAAACCTCCATGTTGCCCACACACCCCCTCCGTTGACGAAGGTCACCAGGGGACCACGGAGCCTCGCAATCCAGCTTGGTCCAGGTCCTTTCCTCCAGGTAACGCCCCCTCTTTTCCCAGCACCACGCAGCCCGCTCTGGGCGAGGTGAGCCCCCTCCCTCTTTCTCCCGCCGCGTCCCGGTGCTGTGCTGTCCCCCTCCCGCAGAACGCCCGTGCGTTTCCACGGCTCCGCCAACGCCCTTCACCAGCTCCCACCCCTCCTGCCTGCCACCCGGCTGATCCCCAGTCGGAGGGGCGTTCCCCCGGCTCCCACCCGTTCCCGGGATCCCGACGCTCGGCGCGCTCAGCTTCGCCTCCAAACCTACTTTACAGACTGTACTACTGCTCGACCAGTCGGGGAAGCACTTTTGTCAAACCTGTTTCTACACCCAGTTTGACGAAAAGGGTCGTTCCCAAAAGCTCACCAGATGCCGAGGTTACTCTCCACGCTCGGCGGCGCCTTCTTCTGATTGGCTCTGAGGAACCACGGCCCCTGCGTCACTTCCGGCGGAAGGGGACGCGGGAGATTCGATTGGAGGGCGCTTGTTTTGCTGCTGAGTTCTGCCGGCCTGCGTTACCGAGCGTTGTCCGGGCAGGTGCCCGGTCCTCTGCTTCAGGTGAGGAGCAGTGGGTAGAGGTTCTCGGGGAGGGAAAGGGCCGGAGACTCCTAACCAAGCCTTTAACGTCATTATGAATGAGACTCAGAGCATTCTTTGTTATTTTTTTCAGGAGTCAGTCTCTTCTGTAAAAGGGCGGTCATGAGGGTAGAGTGTGGAAAGGTCAGTCATTTTTAATTTTAGTGCCGTTGCAATCGCTCAGAGAGCGTCTATTGAGCATTTACTGTGCCACCGAGCTGGACACGGATGAGCGTCTGGAACTGGAAATCCAGCTGTTGAGGTGCGTAATCAGCTGGCTGCTCTGCCGAAAGCAATGCGTGCTCAAAGGGCACTTTTGCAAACTGCTTTGATGGGCCGGAGGGAAGAGGGATTCACTGGAGCAGTGTGCTCAAACGAGAAACTTGAGTGTGTTCTATGTTCCTTCCATTTCTCCCACATCTAGCTAGTCATACCGTACTTTTGATGTCATTGCCTTGGTTCAGCATCCTCAGTGCTGCATAACTATGAGAGCAGCCTCCCAGCTGGTTCTCCATCTTGTTACCTCCCAAGCCAGTCTCCACGTTGCCAGGCTGATAAAGCTCAAATCTGGTCGTGGCACTCCCTATTGAAAACCTTTCAGTCGCTCCCATTGTTCTGCAGATTAACACCCAATCTCCTCAACATGATTTACAGGGCCTTTCTTGTCTGGCCTTTGTCTACCTCTCCAGCTTCGTTTTTCATCAGTCTAGCCCTAGGCTCCAGCCGTGCAGAATGTCTTTTTGAGTTCCTCAAATGCACCATTGTCCCTCACCTCTAGATGTCTTCTAACCCCCTCTCCCAACTGGCTACTTTTTACTTATTTTATGATTTTTTTTTTTAACTCAGGCAGCAGTTTACTGACCCTGCAAGATTGGGTCACAAGGCACCTGGTTAGTTATTCATTCTGCAGTTAATTTTTAAGCGTTTCGTTCCTCTGTACCAAGAGCTGCTAGGTACAGGGATTACAATCGTTAACATGATAGATTCCTGGCCTGTTGGAATTTAAACCTTTTATGGGTGGATTTAAGAAGAATAACTTGAGTTAGGTTGGTCTGGAAAGGCCTCTCTGAAAAGTTGACACTTAAATTGAGGCCTACGAGATGAGAATGATCCAGGCATGCAACAGAGGAAAGGAAGAACATTCCAGAGTGAATGAGTTGTGCAAAGTCCCTGAGGCAGGAAAGAGCTTGGAATGTTGCTGGAATACATTCAGAAAGAACAGTTGTATGAGATGTCTTTGGAGAGACAGTCAGGGACCACATCGCTTAGAAAGTTAGGAGGCTACTGCAGCCACATCAGCAGGAGATTATGGTGGTTGTGGGTAAGGTGGTTGCAGAATATGATGGGGGAGGGGAGGTGGAGGATGTGAGTCATGGTTTTTAGGTATACAAATGGACTCAAGCATTTACTGATGGGTATAATGTGGGACTTGAGAGAAACAGGAATGAAGGATGACTCCTGGCTATCTCACCTGAGTTACTGGTTGGAAAGTAGTGCCGTTTACTGAAATGGAGAAAATTTCTAGTAAAGAGGTTGGAGAGGGAACTAAAAATTTAGATTTTTTTACCTATTAAACCTTGCGATGTCTATGAGTCATCCAAATACATTTGGCTCTCAGGTAAGTAAAGATATGGAAGTATGGAGCTTGCAAATACGAGTGTATGTGTACCTTTGTGTCACTTCATTGGCAATTATATATTGTCTTAGCCAATAGATTATGAATTCCTTGAACACAAGAGCCTGTGTTTTCTATCTATAACCCTGTCCCCTTCCCTATCCTTAGAATAGTGCTTTACCCATTATAAATGTAGTGGACAAACTGCGTGTTGTACTCAAAAAAGGTTTTCCTGGGTAATGTTTTAAAAATATTTTTCTCCAAACAAACTGTTGAAGAGAACAGAGAGGTTTTGTCTCTTTGTTTTCCGTTTATTTAATTATCTATCTCCTTCCTCCCTGCCTCTCTTCCTGTTCTGGAATTTTCATATTAAGGTTAGTAAATCATTTCAATGGTATTCAATGAGCTTATGTATATGGGTCCACTGACAAAACAATCTCTAGTGTGAAAAAGATGCATCAGCTATATTATCATTAAATTTTTGATTCACCTGACAACGCTTTTCAAGCAACTTTCTTTATAATTTGGCTTAACATGTAGATATACCCAAAAGAAAATATGGCCTTAAAATGTATCCCTTCCCTCTGATGGTAATTTTCTATGGCAAATTACTAAAGCATCATTGCTTTTAGTTTAGCTCTCCATATGGCTGGATTAGAAAGAGAAAAAGCAAGTATTCCATACTATTCCGTGTTAAATTAAAAATATACTGTAATGTGTCTACCTACACCCCCACAGAAGTGTAAGTATCAGAGTCTTCATTCTTGGACGTTGACTTGAGCAATCTTTGGGCCTTCAAAACAAAAGCTGAGGCCCTAATTAGTTCCCATCAACCTACGCTAACATACTTTTCTCCCTCTGTCTCCATCTCAAATCCCTTGTTTCTATTTTTATGTATGAGAGATTGAGAGGACCCAAGGTTTTCTTTATATGTTATCGCTAAGTTCCCCACCTAGTATTTTTACTATTATTTTCTTTATTTTTCTAATTATAAAAGTACTTCTTTTAGAAAATATTTTAAGTATAATATATAATGAAATAAAAATTACCTTTAATCTGATAACTCTGGCAGAAAATACTTTTCAAGAAAAGTTTATATATTTTCCTATCTTCCATAGATCAGTCCCCTTATATTTTCTCATGGTATTATGTTCATTTCCTTTATAGAATTTACCACAATTTCAGTTAAACTTTTTGTATAATTATTGGTTTAATATGTCTCTTGCATTAGACTTACAGTATGGTGACCAGGTAGGGACCTTGTTTATTATGTCCATCATCATGTTTTCCTAACTTTAGTATTTACTCATTCCTGATGCTTCATTCAGTTATCCATCAAACATGAATCCACTGTACTGCAAGTTCAAACAGTAGAGAGACAAAACAAACTATGGGACAAGTATAAAGAAAATACAATGAAAACAGCAAAGAGAATAACTAACAGTAACTGCCTGAAAGGACATCATTGCATTTTTGTGCACCAGACAATGAATAGGAAGTCTTTTTGCAATTTGCTGGGGTTTACCAGTGAAACACAAATAGTAAAAATAGTTTAATGACCTTTTTCATTTCAATTCACAAATTTGCCATTGTTGTAATTTTCTAGACATTTTTATTTGATCCACTAGAGGGCAATAAACCCTTAAATAAAGGCAATTTAAGCAACTTTCCTTTAAAAACAGAGCAATTCGTGCTTGCACAATTAATTTCGAAATTAACTCCCAAATATTTCTGCTTATCTGTTTTTCATTCATTAGTAAGTTGTCTGCCCAATTAGACAGTAAACATTTCAGAAAAGGATGTGTCTTATTTTTCAAATTTCCCCACAACACTTTGCAGTGTTTTAGTCATCTTACATGTTTAATCCATTTACTAAAGTTTGAATTTGATAAAAATTTTGAAAGAATATGCTTTGATGAATGTTGACATAATTGTGGTACAATATAAATTTTTATTTTAGAGCCCTAAATAAGATAACCTCTGCTCATATGACCACAATTTAAAAATTTGGAAATGAGGATAAAATGTAAATAAGGATTAAGTTTTAAATAAGATACTATATATGAAACTACTCTGTGTACTCTAATGTATCTACACATTGAAAGTTATTTTTTTGATTTGGTAAAATTGTGTTTTATATTAATAGTACGTGGTAGAACTGGCTTAAAAAAAGGAAAGCTGACAATCAAGAAGAAAATTAATAGCTGATGTTCAGATTGACAATTTTTTAGCTTGGCACTAGAGATATAAAAAGATGATTCACGATCTTACTCTGGTTCCAGAAAAACACATATGAAATAGATAAGTTTAACATAATATGGTAAGTGATAAATTAGAAAGTAGGATCACTTAACTTGGGAAAGCTTCCTGGAGAAGAACACCACTGAGAGGATCTTAAAGAAGAATAGGCTTTAGCCAGGAGAGAGACCATTTTAGACAGGAAAGAGTGAAAAAAGCAAAGAAATGTGAAACATATTGGTGGCAGGGGAGTGTTTGGGGGTGAAGAAGGGAAGAAGGAACACAACTCAGATTGCTTTTTTGTATTCTCTAGCATAAATTACTAGCACATAAAGAACAAGGATGAGAGAATTAAGAGAAAAGGCATTAGGGAGAGTGAAACCAAGTAGAAAATAAAATAGAGCAGACAAAACAGATGGTAAGGCTGTAGAAGTACAGTAGTATAAAATGTAGAAAAAAAAGCCATCCTTTATGTTAATAGAGAAAGGCTTTTTGAAGGGGGTTTTAAATGAAAAGGAAGGAAAGTCCTATTATATAACATATACCTACTCCATTTACAATAGTTTCTTAAATTGCAAGATTCTGCTTACAGTTTTTCATTTATTCATTGAATATTTATTGACAATTTACTATGTGCTAAGTACTAGGGATATAGTAGAGTACAAGATACACCAGATCTCATGAAACTTTCAGACTAGTGGGGGTAGAAGAAACAAAAATAAGTAAGCAAATGTATATATAGGATATATGCATTTTCATGATTGCTTATATCACAAGCATGATAAGTGCCCTGAAGGAATAAAATGAGTGATGTCATGGTAACTAAGGTCTATGTGAGATAAAATGGGGCTCTCTGAGGGGTAACATTAAAGATTGAAGGATGAGAATGAGCCTTCTATTTGATGAACTAAGAGAAGGATGTTCTCGGCAAAAAGAAAGGTAAGCACAGAATCTTGAAAAAATAAATTGTTTGGTGTGTTTGAGGAGCAGACAGAAGGTTAGCATGGCTTGCAGTGATTAAGGGGGGATTGGTACAAGGTGAGGTCAAGGAGATGGAGCTAGATGGCCGAGGGCCTCATAGGCCATTATAAGGAATTGAGGCTTCATTCAATATAGCAGGATTTTAAGCAGGTAAGAGACGACATTTTAAGGAGGGAGCTTCGCCCTATTGCCTTTATTCATTAATAATGACAGTGTTCTGTGACTCTTCTTTCTGCCTTCCACTTGTATCCTGTATCCCCTACTCTACTTTGTCCTTAGAGATTATCATATGGCCTAAGATAAAAACCAAATCTAGGAATACATAACTGCTTTTGGTAGAACCGTAACTAGTCGTGTATGTTTCAGGATCACAAAATAAGGATAACAACAAAGAATTAGGCAGAATTAATTTTTTTCTGTGCTCCCTTTAATAATGTAGATCAGTGATTTATATAAATCTGTTTATCTTTCATCTTTGCAAGTTTCCATCTTAATGCCTTAGGGGGCAAGATTTTATTTTCACAGAAATGTTATTTTGATTGATGGATAGGATTAGTAGCACTTTAAAATCTCCTTTCCATTGTCATGACATTTCTAAATTTCTGATTATCCTATGAAGAACTATACCTAAAAGATTATATTATGATTTTTAATCTGATGACTTCCAATTTGTAAAAATTTGCAGATGCCAGGCTCAGAAACAGTCCCACTCATTTTCAGAAATTGAAAGGTTTTGCCATGTATTTATAAATGAAAAATTATTGATATAACTTTATCTTGACCATGTACAGCGACATTTATTTTATGCTGTAAATAAGCTAAATCATTTTTTTAAATTTTGGTAGATAAACAAACACTTGACATTTTTTAAAAAGTATAAAAGAGTAGAACATTGCTATTTTATTGTTTTACTTCTCTGATATGCTTTATACAAGCATCTTAAAGCACTTTGAACTCGCCTTCCCCATATAACATTTTGCTTTTTCTGTTTGCAAAATAGGAATTGCCTTTTTTTCTCTTCAAGCTGTGTAAAAATGTGCACACTGAGATCTAATAGAATTATTTTTTCAGCTAAAAAGGACCATTTCCTTTTACCAATTTAGTGTTTCATGTTTTTTTTTTAATTGGGGAACTATATTTTTCCAGGACCAGTCAGCTCCATGACAAGTCGTTGTTTCCAATCTAGTTGTGGGGGACGCAGCTCAGCTCCAAGTCAAGCTGTTTTCAATCTAGTTGAGGGCACAGCTCACGGGCCCATGTGGGAATTGAACCGGCAACCTTGGTATCATGAGCACCGCGCTCTAACCACTGAACAAACTGGCCGCCCAATTTAGGTTCTTGAAAAGTCATTTAAGTTCCTGTTAATGGTAGAAAAAATTTCTGTATAGCTTTTCTTATAAAGATAAAAGAAGCTAAATGACAGCTTCCCTGAATTACTGAGATGGAGTATTTATTCACAAGCAGAAAGTTTGAACTATGTTTTAAATCTTATTTTCTTTCTATTAATACTTTTAATTAAGCAGAAAAAGAAAATTAGTTTTCCAATCCATTGACACTTACTATACAAAAGACATCTATTGGCTTTGCAAGGTAGGTTTAAGAGGTTTTCCTAAGTAACAAATTATGCATCTACAATTAAAGATGCACCATTCACCCCAGTGACTATTTTGTTTTGCAGGCCACGGTGTGAACACATGAATAAAAGAAGAAAATTTCTTCTTGCCTCAGTTCTTGCTCTCCAAAGTTCAAGTTTTATATATCCTGCATGTCAAAAATGCTACTCTCGGATAATCCTAGTCTCCAAAAGGTAAAAGTAAAGCCTGTAAGCATGAGAGGAAATATAAATCAGTTGTGAGCCAATGGAGGAATCAGAAACTCCTCACTTTCATTTCCTCACTGCTACAGCACTGCAAGTTTATGACAGGAATTCCACACTGCAGCCTTAGCAAAAGTTTAGAGACACTAAAGAGCAAAAGACTGCTACCTAAAGGTTTTCGTTGAACCCCAAATCCTTAGCGATAACAACCATAATAGGTGTTTTGTGTTTCATGGGGTTAACTTTTTTCCTTTTTTTAACCTCCAGGATTTAGAGCAATGGTAGTTTTCAAATTACATTCTGCAGAGCCTTAGGGCCCCTTGCTTCTAGAGGAAGATTCGGATTAGAGAAAGAATAGTGGACGGTGCTGACAAGTAGGATGGGCTCTGGGGCCCCAACTTTAGTTTCAGCAAGAGCTCCATTCTCGTCCTGGTATTAGGGTTCCAAGATTTCATTTGAACAGGTTCCATGATATAGATAAAGATGTAGACATAGAAATATAAAAAATACAAGTATAGAAAGTTAGTATGGTCCTTCATCTGAGAAGCTCATTGTATTCACATACATAAGTGTGAGTATGCCTATATATGTCCATGCTCATATATGTGAATATAATTTTTCATATGAAGGATGAAATTAGATATATATACACACATATATTTACACATATATACAGAGGATGCCAAAAAATGTATACACATTTTAAGAAAGGAAAAACTATTAAAATTGTAATATTCAATATATACCAGTAACAAAAGGTGAATACAAGTCATGTGTATACATTCTTTGGTACCCCTGGTGTGTGTGTGTGTGTGTGTGTGTGTGTACTCGCCCAAAAATTATGAGTAAGGGAGGGGATTTTATTTATCCAGATAAGCTATCTACGCAGCCCAAACAGATGTAAATTGCTCTTCTAGGTACTTAACGGGACCCATAGACCCTTTAGTCTACAAGTCTGTCTCCGGCACTAAGAACTTTCTTTTCCTGGCTTAAGATGTGAGTCATAGCTCAGAGACTATCTGCCTATCCTCTCCCCTGCTCACCCTTCACACCCACCCAAAGAGTTTGTCATTTACTTAAACAAGTCAAATTGAATTTCCACACATAAATCATAGTTTTCTCCTTTGAGAGAAGTTTTATGTAAAGCCTTAAAGATACATTTTTTAAAATATTTTTCATTACATTATATACATTCAGTTTAATCTGGGGCTATAAATTTGGAAGGGACATTATGTAATCATCTAGTCTATGTATTCTTAACCTGGGGTCTGTGGATAGACTAGGTGTGCATGAATCCTCCAGTTCTTAAAATACATAAATTACTGTGTTATCTGGTTATCTATGCATTTTTCAGGGAGAGGGAGAGTCTATTCCTTTCATCAGATTTTCAGAGTTTCAAGACCAAGGAAACACTAAGGATCATTAATCTCATCAATTCTACTTCTGAGATATCTATAAGTACACTAATCTAGAAAAATACGTGAATGAAACTTACTATTTTAACTGATATCAAACAAAAAAGGTAGCAAATTGCAGGTATTATTTCAAGCAGATCCATTCAGAGGCTTTTTGAGATCAAAACAATTTTCATAATAATTCCAAGGCATTTTTTACCCTTCACTCTAATTCTCTGAATGGATAGCAGAGTTCTTTGACAGACTACATACCCTGTTTCTCCGAAAATAAGACCTAGCCAGACAATCAGCTCTAATGCGTCTTTTGGAGCAAAAATTAATGTAAGACCTGGTATTATATAAGACCCGCTCTTATATTATGGTAAAATAATACCTGGTCTAATATTAATTTTTGCTCCAAAAGACACATTAGAACTGATTGTCCAGCTAGGTCTTATTTTCGGGGAAACACGATATGCAATATAACAACACATTGAACAGAAAAGGAGATATGAGAATCCAGCTGTTTTTATTAAACCAGATATTAAAGAGATTTGCAAAATGTGAAACAATGCCAGTCTCTTCTCACTAGTTTTATTTTGGAACACATGGTTATTTTTCATAAAGTTATGTTCTTTTAACCTTGCAATGTGTCTATTATTTTTAATGAATTAATACTTTTTAGATTTCTCAACTTTAATTTCTCACTTTCATTTCATTTCTCTTTCAATTTAAAATATAGATACATATTACACACATAAACAAAAGCTCTCTGGTATTCTCAATAAGTTTTGAGAATATAAAGGGTCCTGAGACCAAAAGTTTGAAAACTGCTATTCCATAACAAATGACATTTTGGAAATCGCGGTGCTTCTAGAAGTTAAATAGGGACTGTGATTTGTGTGTTTTTTCTACCCTTGGTTCCCAAAGTGTGGTCTGAGGAACAGCTACCTCTGCATCACCTGTTTGCTTACTAGAAATGCAGAATCTGGCCCAGCCTAGTGGCTCAGGTGGTTGGAGCGCAGTGCTCCTCACGCCAAGGTCGCTGGTTGCATTGCCACATGGGCCAGTGAGCTGTGCCTCTACAGCTAAGATTGTGAACAACAGCTCTCACTAGCCCTCTACAGCGAAGATTGAGAACAGTTCTCCCTGGAGCTGAGCTGCCCCTGGCTGCCGTGTCCTGCCACCAGCGGGTGGGGCCCAGCGAGAGTGGCGCAGCCAGCGAGAGATGCTGTGAGCGGCCAACCAGCGACCAACTGCCTCAGCCAGGGGGAGCGCAAGGCTCATAATACCAGTATGGGCCAGGGAGCTGTGTCCTAAAAAAAAAAAAAAGAAATGCAGAATCTTAGGCCTTGACCCAGACTTAATGAATCAGAATCTTCATTTTAACAAGATGCCCAATGACTTGTATGCATATTAAAATTCAAGCTCTGATCTGTGTTTCTCCATACTAATATTTGTTTCAACCCAACCTTATTCCCAAAGGATTAGAGGAAACTATATATATAAATATCTTCATTATATATATTATATAAAAGTATATGTAATTTAGTGTGTATTATGGATTAATATTAGATTTACCTTTTGTTAGGCTATCATTGACACTATTTACAAGGTAGTTCATTATAACTATATTGTTCTTATAGTTTCATAAGACATTATAAAGGAAAACAACTAGTAGCTAGGAATCTAAAGCCTTAGATTTGGGTCATAACATTCACTAACATGTCACTTTGAGCAAAAGTTCACTCCAGTTGCCCCACATGTAAATGGGAATAAATGGCCTTGTTTACCCATCAGAATGAAAGAACATATGTTGCAAATAGTAAACTGCAAAATACCGATGCATGTTAATTACTCTAAGATTTGCTAAGAATTTTACATGAGGCCTGAATGCATTATGAATATATAACTTTTAAAGAATATGTATTTAATAATTTAATATATATTTTAAATAATTGATTTCACTAAAGCTTGGTACTCATGAGGTTTTATCCCCTAGTAAGTCAGTTACTTTATTTTATTGCCAAACTACAGCACAAACTCTAGCAGATTTGGGTAAGGTTATATGAATGGATTGACAGATCCATCCTCAGTGTAGCAAAAAATAATAATTAGCACAGATCTAATTCTGAATCAGTAACTTTTGAAGGATTAACCTTTGTTCAAAATAGTCACCTTGGAATCTATGGAGTTTAGGCTCCCCCTAGTGGCTATCTGTCAGCAATCAAATTTATAAAACTAACATTATTTTCTATTTGCATTTTGCCACTCTTTAAAGCTAGGTTATTAGCAACAGAAAAAAAAGTCCCAAGATTAACCATTATCATAAGATGTTTTAAGTGATCAGTTTGCTAAATTAAGAATGTGAGATGGATATCAGAGTTATAAGATACTATTGCAAATAACTAGAAAGGAGGGAAATGGTAGAAGTGACAATAATCATAGTATTTAATATAATGAGAGAGAAGCAGATTAACACTATTAATTTGACAATATCTGCAATAGATTCTTGGTTTATCTTTTCATTTACTTAGTCTCTTTTTATCCTGCTTCAACCCTGGATTTTACAGATGAGGAAATCAAGGTTTAAGGGATTTGGTAATTGCTCCAAGACTAGACAGTTAGTAAATGACAGTAAAGTTATACTTGTTACACAGTTTTTGACAAGAAAGCCATTGACCATAATTATACATTACCTTAAAAACAAGTTAAATAAGATGTTTTGTTCCTAATTTTTTGTAATGTGATAAGTTCTCAGCATATTCCGGTGAATTAAAGAAAGTTATTCTTATAATGGTGAGAATGTAACTGAGTACTCTGTGTATAAATATTTATTAAATATTTCAAGATTATTCATTATTCTCTTAATAGAAGATAGACATTAATTTTCAGGCCTTCTGTTGATATGGTGCTCATTTCATTATGTTAGGAACATTTGAACACAAAATATTTTTTAATTTTTACTTTTCAGATTTGTTTTTCATCATATGAAAAAAAATTAGTGAACATTTCTATTCTCCACCCCCGACTTTTCCAGGTCTAATTGTCCAAAATGTGGCTCTACTGGTAAAGTTGAAAATGCCAGTTACAGATATAGACTTTCCATAAAAGTTGCAGAATCAAACAAATTATTTGGCATTACTGTATTTGGAAGCTGCTTAGATGCATTCTTTGGACTTACAGCCACTGATTTGCACAGGTAAGAATATTTAAAGCATTCTTTTTCCTGGTTCCTCCTTTAGTATATTAATAGAATTTGAAGATATTTTTAAGGTAATATGCATTTAGTAAAAAAAATGATCACTCAACCTCAGATCATCATTTCCTTTAAAAGATAATCAGAAAAACAAAGATGTTTATTTCCTGAATACATATTGTGATGATGTTAAACCAGGCACCTTTTATTCAGGACAGCTAAACTGTAATTAAAATATTAAATTATAAAACTCGAATCCAAATTAGAGAAATACAGAATTACAAAGTAAAATTGTTTCAAACGGAAGGATTATCCAAATTGAGGTTTAGCATTCAAGTGACTAAGGTCCCTTGAGGCAGAAGAAGCCATCTGTGGGAATATTTGCATATCAGAAGTGGAAATTTTGTCATTTTTCTCACTTGCATTGCAACTTGACCTGCATAGTTTGACGTGTGATGTTGTCCTTAGAATGCAAGGATATGTACAGAGGGTGCCAAAAAAAATGTATAGACATTTTAAGAAAGGAAAAAACTATTAAAATTGTAATGCTCAATATATACCGATAACAAAAGATGAAAAGTCATGTGAATACATTTTTTGGGGCACCCACAGTGTAAGAAATTGAAACTCTTTTCTCTCCCCCAGTCTTCTACTCTTCTCCCCTAATCACTTGACAGAAGAAATCTCTGTCAATCTCCTCACAGTTGAGAGCAAACTCATTTGAAGAAAGGGACAGCAGAGGGACAGCCAGGATTGCCAGGGAAGAGGAAAGGCTTTCCCTCAGCTTTGAGAAGAAGGTGCTAGAGATCCCACTGCTACTTTTACAATAATTGCTGGGTCTGATTACTAGACGGGCTTCTTCCTTATTCACTCTTGAGCTATTGTTTTTGTCTTTTAGGATGTGGGGAACAAAATGTCTAGCTCTTAAAGTCACTTTTTTTAAAAAAATGTAACTCAAAAAGGTTAATGTTGCATATTCAAACTAATTGTTTATATCTTCTGAGTTTATACAAGTTAAAATTTCAAAGCTTATCTCTTCATATTTTCTATTTTCTTTTCAATCAAGATACATTCAGGATCCTAATGAAATTCCAGAAACACTTGGCAGTGACGCAACTCAGAACCTACTAACTAAAGCAGTTGAAACTTGCTTTGTTGGACAGAGCTTTATTTTTGGAGTGACGGTAATTGAGACTAGCTTTCTTTTTTGTATTCTGTTAATATTTCCGTTGTAATGAAATGATTTGAATCCTCTAGTTTTTGGGAGTCATAAATGTGAGAGCCTGTAGAAGCACTTTCCACTGTACGAAAATAGGCTTTAGCTGATCTGTTAAATAATGTGTGACAACTTCCTCTTTCAAAAGTTAGAAGAGCCTAGTTCAAATGCTTTCAGAACTTTAAATGTTATAAATTCAGAAATGTTAGATATTTAGCTATTTGGTATTTATTTTACTCTCCAAACTTTGTTCAGCTTCCATAGTAAAACTTTCTTCAAATCCTTACCTTTTGAATTCTATCATCTGTAAAAGGAAAAGGAGGAAACTACCACTGAAGGCAAAGTATCTGCATATTGATAACTAAGAGTAGATTAGGAAGGATGGTTCTAAATAACTGTAAAAGTAACTGCAGAAGAAGCTTACTGATTACGTACTGATTCTGAAAGAGTAATCATTTTCTGTCTCATCTATGCAAAGGGAACAAATGGAAATTTTGTCCACATTGAAATCAGGATTTTAAAAACAGGAATAGAGCACTCACAACTGTACAGTGGGAAAAACCCAAAGGGAAGGAAAAGCCAGAAGCTATGGAGCTTTCCTTTGTTAAAATTTTGGATGGTTCTTTGTCTGCCTTTTTTTTAAAACAGATGAGACCATTCCATTAAACACTCAAAGTTTATGGAAGCTAATGAGAAATATAATAGCAGCTACCATTTATTGAGCAACTGCTATTGGCTAAGCACCACAGTTTTCCAGGTGTTATTGCAAATACAATAATATTGCATTTTTATCTTTATTTTATAAATGAGAAAACCAAGACTTACTTAATCTTAACTTGTCCAAAGTCATAACACCAGTAAGTGTTAGAACCAAGATTTGAAGACAAGTCTCTTTACTCCAAGGCTTACTTCTCATACTACTCTGCTTATAACACTATAGAGGAATTTAAATAATGGGGGTGGGGTTATAGTTGTATCTGTTTTAACCTTTTAAATCTCTGTTTCACATTCGAGTCAAAGAAAGAAAATTTTATTCTCATTTAAATTCATTTTCTTCTTTCACAGAATTTTGAAAACCAAGCTGGGCAAGGTTCAAATTCCAATAACTTACAACAGTGCCCTGGCCTCAAGAGAGAAGTTAAAGCACTAGTAGCTTGCCAGATTGTTCTACCAGACCCGGGTGTTGCAGGCCTCACTGTCATTGACTATTTCCATCAGCTCTTGCAGCTTTCTGATTTCAGGAAACTTCACGATGACTCTCAGACACCTAATAGCCACTTACCTGCTTTAGAACACTCAAGTAGTGATCTCAGCAGCATATGTTGCCCTGACAGCAGTTCTTGTTTTTTTGAGTCCCATAGCAGAGATAATTTTGTTAGATTCTGGCAGCCATCACTTGAACTCACTTCCATTGTTTCAAAACTGACAGATGATGATAATTTTTCAGCTTCAGAACAAAGCCAGGCCACTGATACTCTTCACCAGAACAGAAAGTGCATCTCCTTTGCAGAGGCCACTGGTTCCAGTAGCTGCCATGAAGTCATTCAGCATCCGTGGAGCCTCGTTTCATATGTGGAAGCAAAGAGCGCAGCACCAAAGTTGGATCAAGAGCTTGGCTTACAAGCTAATCAGCCAAATGTAGTTCCCCATGAAATTGGAGTTACTGGCTCTAATTTATTCCCTTTGAAAATGCAAGAGGTCCTTGAGCCAAGTAATACAAAATCCTTCCACAGTGCAGTGGACAATAAAAATAGGTATTCCCAGTATGAGCGAACACATCACCAGCATCACGATGGCAGTACCCCTCCAAGCCTTGAGGAGAGACCTATATATTGTCCACCTTCATCGCTCAGACTTGAAGAGGTAGCTGATGATTCCCAGGATTGTGACCCCGAGATGTGGGATGATCTGCCATTCTCTGAAAGCTTGAACAAGTTTCTGGCTGCTATGGAAAGTGAGATTGCTATAACCCAGACAGAGGCCAGCAGTACGAAATGTCATCTGGATAATAACATCGATAAATTACATGCAGACCACAGTGGGATATCTGTGATTCCCTCGAGAATTACTGGCACCTTGCATACACCACCGATAGCTTTAAGATCATCACAAAAAACAGTCAAAGCAAACTCTGGCAAAGATGACTGCCTTTCCACCTGTGAAGCAAATCCAACTCCTAGTGTTCAGAAGAAGTCCCAACCAGGTAACACAGCAGAGGCGATCTCTATAAGTAGTCATGAAAGAGATATTTCTGACTGTTTCCTGCCAAACGTGTATCTGTCTGCTCTCTTTCCATCTTCAAAAGGCTCAGGAACAAGAGCTACTCTTAGGAAGTCTACCAGAATTCTATCACATAGGGCTGAAGTTTTACGTAAGCACAGTAATCCAGAGAGTGACCATTCTTGTCTCGATATCAAATATTTTGATGGATGTGGAGTAAAATCACTTTCAGAAATGAGTAGTAAGTTGACAACTCTGGGTTCTTGGAGGTATAATGATGTTTCTGACCTTTGCAACTTAGAAAATAAACAATATAGTAGGTGGCCAAAGAACCAAGATGACAGTCTTACAATTTGCAGGAAACTTACATATCCCTTAGAAGCTCTTTGCAGTAGTCCAAATAGAAGTACAGATGCATTAAAAGAAATGCCTAATGGACATACCAATAACCATAATTTAACACAGAACTATTCTCCTGGTCATGAAGGGAGCTACAATGCTTCTGCTGATCTCTTTGATGATAGTGGTAAAGAAATGGATGTTGCAACAGAAATTACCAAAAAATCACAGGATGTTTTGTTACAATGGGGAAAGTCTTTGGCAAAAAATCATACAAAATCTGATTTTTCACCGAAATCACTTTCTGAAACCTCCAGACAATCTTCACAAAAATTATCCTTGCAAAACATGTCTGCCACTACGTACTCAAAAACATACTCTTCACCTCATTTTCAGTCAGATTTAGAAAATGATTTTGAAGATAGCCAAGATTTTGTTCCATGTTCACAGTCAACTCCAGTTGCAGGATTCCACCAAACAAGAATTCATGGGATGAAAGGAGCTTTCAAGAAACTACCTGCCTTCTATTTAGATCTTGATGTTAACTATAAAGAAACAAAGATTTCGTCTGAAAATGAGGCACAGCAAGCCACCTCCAGCTGTCCAAAAAATAAAAAAACATCCAGCCAGAAATCCAGAAGCCCTATTATATCTGATATTGCACAACCAGAGGTTTTCAACAACTGTCCTGTTGCTGAGTGCCTTGATTCTGACATTGATGAATGGGTCCCTCCTACCACAAAAAAAGTATTTCTTTCAGATATGTTCAGATTGCAAACCATGGGTGTAAGGAAATGCCCTGCTGCCTGTACTCCTGATCAAAAAGAGTTACCGAGAAAGAAACCGAAATATGTCCAACAAAGAACTGATAAACATTTAGTTCAGGAGTTAAATTTAAAGAATATGCTTTCAGCGGTAGTTACAAAACAGGAAACACCTAACTATAGTAGTACAAGTTCAGGCTGGATTTCCAATGAGTCTGTTTTGGGACTTGATTCTTGTTCAGAAGTCAAATGTTGCCTTCCATTTTCAGAAAATTGGCCACCTTCAGTGCCTGAAACTAAAAGCGCTTGGTCTCCTGAATTGTTTTCATAAAAAGTTATCAGAACCCAATTGCTGAAATTTTACAGTTAAGTCTGTGTTGAAACTTTTGCCTCCACTGGCATGGAACCCATTTTGAACATTTTGAACGAGGTTCTGTTTGTGCCTTTTTAAATGTTTGTAAAGCCATTATTCTCAGTGTTTTATCCAGAATACTCGGATACAGATCATTTGACACTTTATTCTATATTGTTGATTGTACTTTAGTAATATTGTTAATTTTCCTTGTTGAAAATGTTTGTTAAAAACACATGTACATTCAGAAATAAAGCTTTTGCAAACCAAAACTTAAAGTCTTTTTTAATTGTTCAGCTTAGCTCAGAAGATGCCTGCTGTGTATTAGGCCAACTACTGTGCTAAGTTTGTGATACCAAGCTATGGGAACACTGATGTGAAAAGATTCTAGTCTACTGGGAAGACAGGTAAGCGACAATTTCTCTACAATGCAGCAAATGCAATGGAAGAGTTTTCAAATGGGTATTACAAACATTTACGTTGCTATGGAATCATGATAGAGAAGCATTTAACCCAGGAGCATCGGGATAAGAAGAGAGGTCAATACAAATTTACTATTTAGAGTTAAATGTGAAACTCGCTTTTATTTAATATGGACTCATTGTATGCTTACTACATGCCAGGTACTGTATTAGGCGCTGGGAACTCAAAGATGAAAGCTGAGCCCCTTCCCTCAAGAAACTCATGATCTGGTAAACAATTAGTATCTGGTAAGTTCTCTGATAGGAGATAAGCTTGAAGTGCTAATAGGAGAAAAAAATGAGAATTTTCTGGACACTCAGGAGCTTAGCAGTGCTTCAGTCCCAGCCTGTGAAATCTTAGGTTTCCCTTTGCCATTCCCCATAGCAAGTATTCCAAATCTCTTCATGCCACCAACCTACTATTCTTGGCTCCTCCATGGAGAAGATTGACATTAGCTGGTATTCCCTCAGCTTCCCACACCCATACCTACCCACTTACCTGTGTCTACTCACCCATAGCTTTTTTCTTCTAATCTCAGAAAATGATGCACACCTTTCATTTAGTGCTAATCTGTCATGCGGGCTCTCTGATCTTGCTCCTCTCACAAGAACGCAGGATATGGTGAGGCCAAAAAGGAACACCAACGGAGCCAGAGATAGGGGGGTCATAGCATTATATTCTCGCTGACGGCTGGGTTGGAGACACAGGAAGCAGGAGCCAAACGATCTATAACCTGCCGTTCGCTTCTCTGTATTATTATTATATTCTCTGTATTATATTAGGTGCTAATGGGTAACCCCCATTACCCATACATACATATATATATATATATATATATATATATATATATATATATATATATATACACACACACATATATATATAGTATATTCTCTGTATTATATTAGGTGCTAATGGGTAACCCCCAAGCCAGCACCTTTCCACATGAGGCCAAGAGCCTGGAAACTGCCCTCTGGGACTCTGTCACTACACTACACTCCCCAAGGTCTCGTCTCACAATCTATGTGACAAGTGTCTTCTGCGAGGGGCCCTATGTCGTATTAGCCTATAGGCACCTATGGGGGGGAAAAACAGTAGTCATAGGAATGAGCAATGGCAAATCCCTTCCATCTGGGAGGATACATGCTAGCTTTTGGTTCTGGGAAAGGAGGGTCACTGCTACTGGCACCTTTCCCGGTTTGTGTTCTCCCCAGCTAGAGCCATCAGTATACCAGGCATCTTCAGGTACTGGGGGCTGTCCTTTGTAGGGCGAGGGCTCCAAGTCCTCCCCCCTAGGCAGAGCGCTTGGCTCAGCCTGGGCTACAAGCTCCACAGGCCCCAGGACCTGTTGTAGCTCTGCTCAAAGGGCTTGACCTAAGGATGCTATGTTGCTCCAAGTAGACACCCCACTTGGCAAGGGTGGTGGTCTGTACCACCCCCGTTTTGGGTCCCTGGGTCCCCAGACGGTCCCACCCCTGGATGGGATAGGTTCGAACCAACACTCGTGCCGTTCCTGTGATGGCTTCTGTGGCCACTAGGGCTGCGTACACAGCAGCCAGCTGTTTATTAGAAAGTAGCGGACTTCTGCTCCTTTCCAAAATTGGGACCAAAATCCCACTGGTGACCGGAGGTGGTCCTGCCGTTGCCAGATGCCCCAACCATACTCCTCTTGGGTTATATGAACATCAAGGTCAAACAGGCGACCAGGGTCTACTACTTGCAGAGCCTGTGCCTGCTGCATTGCCCATTTTGTGGCAACAAAGCCTTGCTCTATAGCCTCTGTCAAATCCCATGAATCCCCCTTTTTTATCATGTTATACAAGGGCCTTCCCATTTGTGCTAAATGGGGTATAAACACCAGCCAATACCCCAACAGACCCAAACACGTCTGCAGTTGGGAGACATTGGTCGGCCGGGGAAAGGCTTGTATTTTGTCAATAATGGCCTCAGGTATGACCTTTGTCTTACCTGACCACATAGCACCCAAAAACTTGACAGATAAGCCAGGGCGTTGGACCTTTTCCTCGTTCACTACCCAGCCATGTGTCTTCAGGTGGCGGAGAAGAGAGGGAGCTGCTTGCTCTAAATCTGAAAGAGAATCAGATGTTAGTAGAGTATCATCAACATAGTGAAACAAGGCCACAGAGTATGGGTGATCCCACTTTACCAAGTCCTGGGCTATGAGCCCGTGGCAGATGGGGCTGTGCAAGTATCCTTGCGGAAGGACTTGAAAAGTCCACTGCTGCCCATCCCAAGTAAAAGCAAACTGCTCTTGACACTCAGGTGCAATGTCAATGGAGAAAAAAAGCATTGGCCGAGTCTACTACGTAGTCAGACGATCCACCATCGTGAATTGAAGGCACTGCGGCATGCGAAGGTGGCATCACCTTATTTAACTCCCTGTAGTCCACAGTCATTCGCCAGGTCCCATCTGGCTTCTTGACAGGCCATACTGGGGAGTTAAAGGGACTGTGCGTTGGCCTCACAATATGTGCCTTCTCCAATTCCAATATTGCATGACCAATCTCCTCCTGTCCTCCTGGCAGGCGGTACTGTGGCACTGTAACCAAGCGCCAGGGCTGTGGCAACACTTAGGGAGGGTGGTGAGTATGCCCACCTCTCACCGCTTTCACCACCCGGATCCCGAGACGGAACTCTCCTACCGACGTCTGTAAGCTGAGGCCATGTAGCACGTCCACCACTAGAATATACTCTGGAACAGGGGAGACATAAACCTTGTAGGTATGAGGGGGAAGCCTTCCTATACCCAGTGGTAAGGAAACAGCTTTTACAGTCAGTCTTTCCCTCGTAGCCATCAATGCAGATAACTGGTCTGGGGAACAGTTCTGTGTTCCTATAAACAAGACTGCAGTCTGCGCCAGTGTCCACTAGGGCCAAAACCCTCTGCACATTAGGAGGGGATCAATGTATGGACAGTTCCATGTGGGGCCTCCGGTCCCTGCTCGTCCTCTCTGATCAAATACTTGACCCCACCCCTAATCAAGCTGAAAGGAGTCGGCCTCAAGCGGCCGCATGAAGTCCTGGAGGGACACAGGTCGCACTTTTCCGGACTTCTCCTTTAGGCTTTGCCGGAATTACTGTTCCAGATGCAGCTGTTTCCAAAGTTCCAACAAGAGTTCATTGGGTTATCCATCTATTTTTTCCTGATCAACCCCTGCTGCCACGACATCACACCACATCTGCATGCATGTTACTCAACGAGGCCGGCGACCTAGCCTCCTTACTTCTGACTTGGGCTTTCAGGCCTTAACTTCCCTTGCCACTGGCTTTCAACATCCCCCAGGGTGGCCATGGCGGTGGTAATTTCATGGATCCGCCACCCCACATAGAGTGTAAGAATGGCAACCAAGGATCCAAAAGCACTCGCAGGTGCAGTATCCAAAACCAGATTTCTCATGCTGGTTGTAAAACACTCACTATCCAGCCCCCGCATATTAAGGTTGAACATAGCATGTCTCATACCCATTCATGGATGACTTGAGTAAGTTCAGTATGCAATTGCCATTTATTCAGTGTCTGGCAGCTCGCCAGCCTCTCCCCATACTGTGCGTAGCACTCCATTAGAATGTGGTTTCCCTGGTCTTGGGCCAACCTATGGCAATTCTGTTGATGTTCAATCAGGATTTCATTAAGGTTTATCCATGGTGTTTGGTTATGTCTCTTGTCTCTTTTTCTAAAACTTCACCTCTTATTCTCTACCCCATTGACTTTATGAAAAAATTAGACCATTGTTTTTACTTTTTAAGAGTAAAGAGTCAGTATTTTAGTTTTCTACCTGTCATGTGGGGTCTCAGCTCTCACTCCCCACATAAGGACACAGGATATGGTGAGGCCAAAAAGGAACACCAATGGAGCCATAGATAGGGGAGTCATATTCTCTGGCGGCTGGGTTAGAGACGCAGGAAACAGGAGTCGCAATCTGCCATCCACTTCTCTGCCAAGCAACCAACCCCTTAGTGTAGCCACGGCAAGTTGTATTAGTAGCTAATGGCTAACCGGTAACAGCTGATGGCCATCTAATAACCAAGCCATCACATTTCCACGTGAGGCCGAGATTCTGGAAACTGTTCTCCGGGACTCTGTCCCCACACTACCACTAGTGTCGAATGAGTTTCTTTTTCCTTCTCTCTATCATTATATACTCAAGAATTTTCTTAACTGTTTGACTGTCAATGACAATTACTCATTCTAATACTCGTGTACTACTCCTTGCTGGCTACTCTTGTTCATAGCTGAGCTCCTTTAAAAAAAAATAGTCACTGTTAACTTTAATACCATTGACCATTCAACCTGTTGCAATCTGTTCTCTCTCCCCCACTCTTAGTGGCCATCGTGTCAGTGGTTTTCTAACCCTCAAATCCAACAGATTTGTCATTCTTCATATTATTTCCTCTCTTTGCACTTCCTCTATGTTCAAGATGCCATTTTCATGGTTTCTTAGTTTCTTCTTTGCTTTGATCAGGGTTGCCTACAGAGCAAATAATTTTTGATGGGCCCTTGTCTATGTAAACAATTTGATTTAAAAATGTATTATAAAATTCATGGGCCCAGGTAAAGTGGTTTGTCCATGAAGATCAGTGATGATTTCTACCTAAATTGCACTGTGGTTATAAAACTTAATTCTATATTATTTCAATTTTTTGATATATGTTGACTCGTTTAATGCCCAATCTATATTTAGTTTTTGTAAATGTTCCATGTGTGCTTGAAAAGAACACATATTCCGCAGTTAATGGGCACAGAATTTTATGTGTGTATTAGGTATGTTCATCATGTTGCTCAAATTATCTGTACTGATTTTCCCCTGTTCTGTCAATGACTAAAAGAGGGATTTGAAAATCTCCCTCTATGATTGTGAATGTGTATGTTTCTCCTTTTAGTTCTGTCATTTTTTTAAATTAACATGTATTGCGGTGACAATGGTTAGTAAAGTTACATAGGTTTCAAGTGTACGATTCTGTGATACATCATCTGTATATCACATTGTGTGTTCACCACCCAGAATCAGTTCTCCTTCCATCACCATATATTTGATTCCTTTTACCCTCATCTACCACCCCACGCCCCTCTTACTCTCTGGTAACATTTTTTATCTTATTTTGAGGATATGTTATTAGGTACAAATTCAATCTTGTATCTTCCTAATGGACTGAAAGGTCCATCATGAAAGTCCTGTTGCATCACTATTAATGCTTTTTGTCTTAAAATCTTTTTGTTATTGCTATACTACTTTAGCTTTTTTTGGTTAGTATTTGCAAGAGGTTTTTGTTCTTCATTTCTTTTTCAATTTTTATGTCTTAGATGTGCTTCTTGTAAGCCTCACATAGTTGGGTTTGGTTTTGTTGTCCAATTTGACAACCTTTGTGCTCTAACTGGAGCATTTAGTATATTAACCATTAATGTGATAATTAAAATATATTTGGGTTTATCATTTCATACTTCCTATTTCTCCTCCCTATTCAATGTATCTTCTTGATTATTTTTTATCATTCCTGTTTTTCTTTTTCCTGAGTTTGGAAGTTAAATGCTGTTTCTTTTTGTTTTTACCCTAGGAATTACAACACAAGCTTAGTTTATCAAAGTGCACATGATCCCTGACATGATGTTTCAACCTATGATTTTTTTGGACTATGATGGGGTGAAAGCGATACACATCCAGTAGAAACTATACTTCAAATTTTGAATTTTGATCTTTTCCCGGGCTGGTGATATGCGGTAAGATACTCTCTTACGATGCTGGGCAGCAGCAGTGAACTACAGCTCCTGATCAGCCTCACAATTACAAGGGTAAACAGTGTATTGTGTTGCCAGCATTTCTTGGATACTATATTTAATAAATTACATGAGATATTTAATACTCTATTATAAAATAGGCTTTGTTAGATGATTTTACCCAATGGTAGGCTAATGTAAGTGTTCTGAGCATGTTTAAAGTAGGCTAGGTTAAGCTATGATGTTTAATAGATAGGTGGATTAAATGCATTTTCAATTTACTATGGGTTTATTGGGATGTAATCCCATCCTAAATTGAGGAGCATCTGTAATTACAAAATCAACCAACTAAAAGCATTATGAAAATAGATATTATCTAAGATCACTAAAACAGAGACCCCAAAATTGGCAGTGACTGGAGAAGCATTTTTCCAGTCTTTAAAGATCGAAACTTAAGGTACATGTGCTTGGTAAAATAGCTGTAATTCAGCCAGATTATTTGTCTTGGGGCTTGCAGTTTGGCTGGTACCAGATGAAGGGCCTGATTGAAAGCATTTGAACAAATATTAATTTCAGCAAGCTGAATGGATGTGATTAAGTTAACTGGAGTCATTAAATTGACAATGTGTTATAACTTCTTGATCCTGAGGTATTTCTTCCTTATATAACAAAAGGGAAGTGGATATGGGTCCTCTGGTATTAAACCTGTAACTCTTGAGTAGCCAATCAGCCCTATTAACTAGATACCATCTGCTATTGACTGAATGTTTGTGTCGACCCTAAATTGATATGTTGAAACTTAATCCCCAATATGATAGTATTTGGAAGTAGGGCCTTTTGGAGGTGATTAGGTCATGAGGGCAAAGCTCTCATAAATGGGATTAATGCCCTTATAAAAGAGGTCACAGAGAACTCCCTCACCCCTTCTAAGCATCAATAAACTTTGTACAATATTAGGCCACACAGAGTTGTTAGCTCTTATGGTTTCATCTCTAAGATAGAAGTCAGAAAGACTAGCCTATTTCTTCAAGCTTATTTTTACCTAGATATGAAAGTATAACTATCCTCTGGGAAGCCTGAATAAATTCCACGTATGAAAATGGAGACAGGATGTCTTCTGTTCCTAACATGTAGATTCCTGCAAGTAATGGAAATGAGGTATTTCAGTTCTTGAAATATTCAGAGGCGAGCACCTGGCCGAAAGCACGGACACATGATTGTGGTTTAAATATAGCTCTGGTTTTCATTTTTCAGCTGCAGAGGTATTTGGAGGTATATAGATAGCATATATCAGGTATAGTCTGTGGTTAGCAGATGTGGAATAATTGAGTCAACTAATGGTAGGGATCCTCAAGGCTTTTCAAAACACCGATTTCCAATTTGCCAAGGACTTATGCATCTGAAGCATTATATTCCCCAAATGAGAAGCACAGTAATCTAAACCTTTAGCTATTTGGGGGCATAAACTACATTTGTGCTTTATTTCCAATGAGCTGTTGTGATTTGTACATGAAGAAGCATTTAAAAATTCTATTTCAAGTTTGCAATTTCTCCCATTTTAACTAATGAAAGAAACCACTGTGCAAGATTAAATAACTTGTCCGAATTCCCTTAGTGGCAAAACACTAAACAAAATAAAGTGAAAACATGTAAGAGTCAAAGTACCTCCTCCAGTAGTGGTATTTCCTCCCAGTCTTTGCTGCTTAGGACTTACTGTGTCAGAATCACATGAAATCACCAATATCTGACAGGTTTTGACCTACAAAAACAACAATCTCATGTGGTTCAAATTAATATTAATAATAGGACACTTCAAACCACAGCATGTGTAAATTCAGAAATCTCTGCAAACACATCCTTTTGTTGAGTGTTATTAATAAAATAGCAAAAGTCTCATACCAACTGCAGAGAAGCTGTCATTAGATAGTAACATAAAATTATAGTATAGTAAGTGATTTTGCAAAGCCCAGGACTTTTATAAATGCTAAATGATAACATCACTTAAGGTTATGCTTAGTTAACTAAAAAACACCATGCCAGGGAGCCCAAAGTCATAGGTTTAATTCCTTTGTCATCCTGTTTATTCACTGTGCCCCATGACCCACTGTACTCACTCTTAATCCAAGACATTCATCTCTTAAATGCCTGTCCCAAGACAGAGGAAAGGATTGGGGTGGGGATGAATTTCAAAAACAGATGAAAATCCATGACTCCTTCAGTGGAGGTGGGGGACATCTAAAAGCAGATTCCTACACCTGGCGTACAGTACATGTTTAATAAATGGTGAATAAATTAATGAATGCCTTACTAGTGATGAGTAAGTAATCTCATTCTTATTTATGAAAGATAATATCTCTAAAGAATATAGAACCATATCATGTGTTTTAGCTAGAAGGGACCTAAAAGATATCTAGTGTCACATCATTCCTCAGTGTCAGAACTGGGACTAGAACTTAGGATTCCTGGTTCATATGACTCTTGGTTCCAGTGTAATATTCCTTCCAATATATCATCAGAAAAAGCATCTTTCTCACCATTAGAAATATTAGCACATAATTTTCACATCCTGACTACTCTTATTTAGTGTTGTGATTGGAGGAGGCCTTAAAGATTATTCAATCTAGTCCCTTATTTTACAGAAGAGAAATCCATGGTGCAGATTAAGTGACTTGTCCAGGTTAAACAGAGAATCAACAAAGTCAGGTCTCCACATGTCCAAATCCAGAGCACATTACACGTCATGCTGAAAGACATTAGTGTACTTAAAGCTTATTGGCTTTTTACATACTTTGATAGCATATGACCCACCAAATGGGGGCAACAGGAAATGTTTATTTATATACAAGTACATGGGACAGCAATTTCCATTTATCTTTTTAAAAAATTCTGTTACAAATAAAAAGTCATTGATACATTCATCCATTGCACACAAAATACATTCTTTTTACTTTGACTCTCAGTATGAATTGTTTCTTAATAATAAACACTTAAGCTACAATGGACAGTCAGGTGGTTTCGCTATTTGACAATCTTTTTTCAAGAAGGAAAATTTAAACTTTAAAAGACAGTCGGTATATAAAGGAAATTGTATATTAAAAATGCTCCTTCATTGAATCTTAGAAGATTGAATGAGTACTCCTCTCCAGCACGATTTGTAGCTGTCCTTTAAAACAATAGAGGACTTTATAAATTCTACATATGATAACTCAATTTCTATAATACTGAAACTGTCTTCATAAAATTGATTATCATAACTAAATAATAGGCTCATAGAAAAATTCTTATGGACTTATTGGGGAATTAGCCATTATTCAGGGGTCTTCTAATTGACCAGTTGATCTAAGATCAGTTGCATTCTCTAAGTAGGAGTTCAAGAAGTTCTGCTTAAATGAACACAATGACTTGATTTGCTAGACTAATTGCTTTTAAGAGAGATAATGAAAACATTTGCCCACACGGAAACTTTGTACACAAATGTTCATGGAAGCATTATTTATAACAGCCAAAACGTGGAAACAACTCAAATGTCCATCAATGATAAATGGGCAAATAAAATGTGATATATACATCCAATGGAATATTATTGAGCCATAAAAAGAATGTATTGATTCATACTTCAACATGAAACTGGAAAACATTATGCTAAGTGAAAGAAGTCAGACACAGAAGACCACATATTGTATAATTCTGTTTATATGAAATGTTCAGATCAGGCAAATCTGTAGAGACAGAAAGTAAATTAGTGCTTGCCAGATGCTGGGAGAGGAGAGAGGGAGAGTGACAGCTAATGAGTACAGAGTTTCTTTTTGGAATGATGGTTCTGGAATTAGATAGTGGTAATGATTGCACAATTTTGTGAAAATACTAAAAAACACTGAACTGGACACTTTAAAGGGGGTGAATTGTATGGTTGTAGGTATTTTCACTGTAGACATCTTTACTTGTCACTGTATAGACCATACAAGGGCTAGCTAAGATTTATATATATTGCAAAAACGGGAGTAACTGAGAGAACTTCGTCAATGGGGAAGTGAAACCAAACTGATGACTAGCTTTAAAGGAAGTTGATCAATGAAGAAATGAAACCAACCAGTCACCCGTTCTTTTATCTTTTTTTTTACAATGGTTGATTGATTCGTCAATGGAGAAATGAAACAAAACAAACAAAAAAAAACCCTGTCAACCAGTTATTTTATCTTTTTTTTACAGCAAAATTGCCTTATGGACAATTAGTTATGCAGCAACAATGTTTGCAGCAAAAAATGCTTGTGGCTAAGCTGTCTACCAGAAGATGCTACAGAGAAAGTACCGGACACAGAATTGTATGATGTGTAAATTATATCTCAGTTTTTAAAAAAGAGAGGCAACTTCATTTAAAATATTTTGTTTAGATTCCAGTTTCCTATCCCTCTTTTTAAATATTGATTGAAGTTCTCCTACAATTGCCTTTTTACAGACTGTTTTCAGCTAATTGCACTCAGGTCATTATGGGCTTATATTTCTATCAGGCTTATTATTAAGGGGAAAAACATGATAACATAAAGCATGGTATGTTAACCATGTAACATAAGACAGTGTACTGTTAATATCTGCATATTAACATTTAACATCAAGTATTATGTTTGTATTGAAGCTGCTGGTTAGATTTTATATACTGGTGGATTCAGGTATTACTGATAGCCTAGTCTTAAAACCAACAGCCAAATATTAAGAATTGAGTACATAAGATCTGATGATAAGCATGTTTATTAAAACGATGTGTATGTTACAGATCCATGTTTTAATGGAAAGAGATAGAAAACAGGGAAATCAGGGATTCTCAAAGTCTTCATAAAACAGCTTCTCTAAATATTTTCACTCGCTGCTGAAAAGACCTCCAGAACGAGACTTGGCATTTGATTTCATCCCTATACTAAAAGTCATGCACTAAAGTGTATGCAACAATACACCATATTTTGCCATACTTAATGCACATTTTTTGCCCAAATTTGTGAGGGAAAATTAAGGATGCACATTATACCTGGGTAGTACTAAAAAATTAAAACGAAAGACTTTTTTCCATGAAAATTTGGGCCAAAAACGTGGATGTGCATTATACACAGCAAAATACAGTATATGGGGTCACTTTTTTCCCCTATAGATTATCAAAAATCTCTTCTTAACCCTGTATTAAGTGAAATTTGAGCAGAGTTTTTTGCTGAAAACAATTTTACTCACAGACGTTTATGTAAATGTATTGACATACATACATTTATGTAGCTCCCTTACATATCATCAAAGGAGCTCCAACCATCTGGTATGTCTAGAGAACACTTCAGTGAGCAGAAATTAGAAGCCAACATTCCAGTCATTTGAAATTTTCTACAACGGACATGAAAGCCCCAACACACCTTAAAGGGATAAGAGGATTAAAAAAAAATTTGTTTTTGTTTAAATCAATTGACATTCATTGTCAAATAGCCTACAAGAAAGTTCCACTAGCATTCTGCAATTGTATAGGATAAGAGAATATTTATTCCGAATGATTACATTCCAGAAAGCAATATGTTTAGCAGCTGTTTTTCAAAGGATTATCAAGTCTTGTTATTGTTATTTAATCGAAGCATAACTAAGTAACCTTAAAGAAAAGCTATGCACCATTCAACCAACTAGTGACAAATTATTCTAATAGACCAGATTCTTATCTTTTATTATTCTGTACATGAATTTTTGCTTTATTAAGCATATGATATTGAAGATTTTATTTCAGACTTTAGTGCATACGTAGAAAGGGAAAGAAACCCTGCTAAATTTCAAGGTTGCTAATTATGTCTATTAAACAATACTATCTATGAAAGTAAATTCTAAAAGCAGATTACAAAATTAGAATTATGACTCCATTTTTACCAAGAAAAAGAAACAAGAGTCACACTACCAGAATAATTCTTTAGATGCACACTTTGTTATCAATTATGTTACATAAAGAAGAGAAATACATGGATAATTGAAGAGTTAACTAACAGCAACATTATGATCTAAATCTCATACCAATAAGAAGCTGAGTTTATAAATACCTAGCCTGACATTCCCCAAGGGAATAATTATTATCACCTTGATGAGCTTTTCTGACTGTCATTAAAGAAAAACAGTGAGGCAAAAGGGCAATAATAAATGGCAAACACAGCCACTTAAAAAGAAAAAAGAATCAACCCAGTTTTCTTTCCTTGGACAATAGGATCAAGAAGAAAGAGGTTCAAATTGCATTGTGAGGTATTTCAATAATAAGGTTAAGTTTGTTGATAATGAGGAGTTTACAACCCTGGAATTGCCTATGGAGGGGGTGGAGGGAGAGAGAAAGAGAGAGAATGTGCCTTTCCTGAAGTATGTAAAGAAATGAAGAGTCTCTTGGGTAACAGTAACATCCAAAGGCAGACTGATGAATCAAATAAGTGATTTCCTTTTAAGGCCCTTTCAGAAATGGAGCCTTAGAAGTCAAGAAGGGTTCTTTGTTTAGTCCTAAGGATCTATATTTGCATCAGACCATCCAAAGTCTGCTTTTAATCAAGGAGAAAAGAACTAATATTTGAGTGCTTATTGTTTACTAAGCACTGTACTTTCAATGTATCTTATCTAATTTTCATAATAATCTTGATAGGTATTATAAGTCTTTCTCATCGATGAGGAAACTGATGCTCAAGAGATTGTGCTTTGCATAAAGTTACAGCTGATTAATTCATAGCAGTACTAGGCTCCCTCACACCTAGCCTACAGTCTCCCTTCTATACATCTCCCTACATCACTCCATTACGTGTCAGAATCACAACCCGCCAAGGATTCCATCTGGAACTAGAACACAACATCTCCAAAAATCATGCTTTCATTCAATGGGAAAGTAGAACGTTGACTCATGCACCTCAGGTCGTCAATTAAAGAAGAGGTAGCTCGCTTTTATGCCCTGACCTTTTAGCCAAAGGAGTCCAAGGAAGTCTTATCCAAACTCGAGTGTTTCTCACCATAGTGATGCAAGGCCAATGAATCTATCAGCCCAGCAAGGATGCATGTTATTTTGGAGGTGGAATCATTTGGATCATGAGATTCATTAGCTAATGCCGCTTCTAGTTATCTCTGATTTTCAAAGACCTGTGTTTTATTACTTTCTATATGAAGCAATTTGGCCTCAGTTCTGTTAAAATCAATTTCAGATCATGTTTCTTCAAGAGAAACCCACTGACCAAAGGGCATTTGAAATTTTTCCAAAATAGATCTTGGGAACTGCTTATGCCAGTGATCCACCTGCCTGTCTCTGATGGGAGCTACAAAATTTCATGTTGGTGTATTTATGGGATCTTTCATTGAAGAGTCTGTCCTGTTTAAAAGGCCTATCCCGAAGAGGCACTAATTATTCACGAAACTGAGCCTGGCCTATGTTTGGCAAGTGACAAATATATAATTTTCACGATTTCCTGTATCTTCTACTAAAACAATACATTTAAAAAATTTTTAACTGAAAAACCATTTTGTGATTTCAACAGGACATCAATAAATGGACTGACAAAGCAATCTCAGCTTAGGGCATAATTGCAAGTAGTCTTTTAGCCTAACAACATCTAACTAACCTCCTCCCTGGAAGGTAGGACGCACTTTTGGTAGAAAAGCAAAGCCTTAAAAAATAAAAAATCATTAGCTCTGGGTCAACAAATATTTAATTAAACATGTTTTAATGTTATGAGGGGTAAAGTACTACAAAATAGAATGTTAATATGTCATCTGGTCCAACCCCAGCCAATGTTGGGATCCTCTCCGCATCATCTTTGCTGAGTTTTTTTTTTAGCCTCTGCTTGACAGAAACTCTTACCCAAAGCAGCCCCTTTCACGATGAGCCCCTTTCACGATGAGTTAAGAATGTTCTCCCTAACAAATCTGTGGTCCTATGGCCTCTATTTAGTGGACCTCTTTACACCCCCTTTGAACCACAGAATCTTTCTCTAGTGTACTAATTGTATTTCTTTCTCATTCCTGGGCTAAATCTCCCCAAATCCTTCACGTAGTCTTCAAATGTCTTAAATTTTAAATTTGTTCACCATCTTTGTTATGCCTCCATTTTGTTTTTCATTCCAAAGTATGGCTTCCAAGAATGATTGTAACATTTCAACATCATGGACTTAGGAAAGATGAAGTGTCATCTCCCTTAGTCTAACATTACTATATTAGATAGTTGTTTGATGATAAGTTCTTAATTCAGTATGCTTTGTACCCAGTGAGAAGAATGTAAAGGAAGGCAGATTTCCTGCCAAATACACATAGGCTCATGTGACAGAAATTAAATCCAAAAAGGAGAAAGAAAACACACCCTCTCTTATCCCAGAATTAGTGTTCAACTATACTGCTTATGGTGGAAGGTTGTTTTTCACTGCTTTTGATTTTCTAGTTAAGTCTTAAAAGTATTAGTATAGTTGCATTGAAACACATCTGTCAGGACTGTGGTTGAGGAAAGTAAGTAACCAGTTGCAGTTAAAAAAATTCTAGAAATAAGGGCAAACCCTAGAGGAGCTCTTCCAGAAGCTAACAGGGCATTGGTCCCTAAAGTACTAATGAACGTGAAATACACAGAGTTCTGCAGGATTAGGAAATAGAAAATGTCTTATCTTTAAAGCCATTGGTTTGATATATGAGGGGGAAAAGTGAAAAAGATTTTTTTCCTAAATATAATAAGATGATATCTTATTCACGTGGCTTGGTTCATAAAAAAAGATCTTTTCATTTTAGTCAGAAGACCAATTCAAAATCACTTACAACTGGTACTTACTCAGAATGACACATTAACTAAAACTGGATGCTGAATCTGGAAGAATTATGGGATAGCTAAAAGGCAAATCACTGATCTAACCATGCAAGTCACCAGTGTCCTCCAAAAGCATTTAGAAAGAAGCACAGAAGAAAGAAGAGTCCAGTCTTCTGTTAAATTCTGTCTCCTCCTTCCAACAAGTCCAAACTGCTTAAATAATTCTAATCCAAATATCTTATTTTGGCCTGTAATTTTTACCTTTCTCACCAAACTCCAAATCAGAAATTGACACATTGTCAAATCAATCCATTTGACTTGCATTTTTAGTTATTTTCTTGCCACTTTACTCGGGAAGAGATACACACATGAAATGACTAAAAGGGAAAAACAAAGGCCAGGCAAAGCTAATGGGCTAATCTAAGTAATCCACAAAAAGGATCATTGGTCCTGTATAACTAAAATTAAATGTTAACATAATTTAATAGACCTAATAAAAGCATATAAAGGAATAAAAAGCTTTGCATAGGTTTAGGAGAAAGCACAAAATCATTTGAGGACACAGTCTACACAAAGCCATAATAAAATATCATTAATGTCAGCAAGCTATATGATTTCACACATTCTCCCAAACCTGACTCCATGACGTGACTATGATGCATTTTCATTGGAAATAAAAAAACGTCTGCTACATATTTAGCAATTTTATTAAAAGAAGAAAAAGATCACACCAAAAATGGAAGCAGACATGGATTTTGGTAGTCTTATAAGTCAGATCAAGCCAAACTGAATTATGAGAAAGTAACTCTCTTTTGCATCCACCCTTGAATGAGAATTCATTTTTATTGAAGAAGACTCATCATAGCAAATAATGACACGACGGTTAGAACTAGAGGGCAAACCACTAAGTTTAGGTCCTGGCCTGGGTTAAGAAGAGCACATTTAATTAATGTCCTTTCTCAAGTTCTATTTGAAAAATTTCTATTTAACCAAAAAAAGTTCCTCTTGGCACTAAGTAATTTATTCAACTACTACTTATCGAGTACCTACAATATTGCCAGGCATTATTCTCAAACTCGAGATGCATGAGTGAACAAGTGTCCATAGGCCTAATCTGGAATTCACACAACTAAGGGGAAAAGAAAGAAAGAAACAAAGCCCTACATTCTCATGTGTACCTGCGGATGGGCCATGGATGGGTGTCTGGAAATTACAGAGAGGCTGGGAGGAGTTAAAGCGTAGCAAGGGGCCAAGAGCAGAGCTTTCTAATCCCCTTCTGAGTACAGCCAAGGGTAGATAGAGGCGGCTGAGCCCTAGGGAATAAGAATTTCAAAATGCAAGAGCGGTTCTAGAAGCTTTTATTTTACAACTAAATGTGTCCAGTCTAACAAATTCCTATCCTCTAAAATAACAAAGCAACTTTATTTTCAACACACTTGCTGCTGTGAGATAAAGTTGGGTCTTGGTGTACTGGGGAAACTGGATTTTTGCCCTAACTGCAAGATAATAAATCTGAACTTAGGGACATTTCCTTGCAATGTAAAAAGAGTTCTTCTGCCCACCTTGATCAACTTGTTTTCTGAATACATTTACTTGCTGCCTTAGTGGGGATGATGGGGAGGAAAAGGCAACAGATACTGTATAAATTATTGTGGTTGATGTTTATTAAAATGATTTTTCTTTCCTGCAGATTGTGAGATAAAAGCAATTCAAACTCCTGGGGTCCTCTTATCCACAGGATCGGGACAAACACAGTGAGTCGAACCAAAAATATCAGTCCCTTAAACAATATGTGTAGTCCCCATGAGCAAGAGATGGTCGGTCACTCTGAAACCTGCTAGAGAAATGCTAGAAATTCTTTATCAAAATCATGTCTCTACATGACTCATTTCCTTAAAATTAAATGGCTTTCAAACATCAAAGTATCAGGACTGAGATTGCCACCATCTACAAAAGCAGTGGAGTTACATATATTATCCTTAATCCATTACTCATCTCTCAGTTATGCTAAACAGCAAGCTATATAAACATCTGACAGCATCAACATCATACATGTTTAATTATTTTTCCCAATTTGCATTTATATCAGTGAACAAATTGGAAAGTATCAAAGTATGGCACTGAAGAAATAGTAACATATTCAGCAGCACGTCTTCCATTTTGAGTCCTGTTTTTAAATTGGCTAAATAAAGGCATATACACCTCCATTTGAATTGGAGATTTGCAGTAACACATGCATATAAGGAAAGGAGGGGATGGGGAAGAGTGAGGGAAAGAGCAGGGGAGGGAGGGTAGAAGAAAAGAAGGGGGAGACCAGGACAGAAAGAGAGGAAAAGAGAAAAGAAACAGGAAAGAATGTGTGGTTTGAGAGGGACATTACTACAAGAAGGAGGTGACAAATGACAATTCAACCTGCTTCCACAAGCAGAAATTTTCTAAGGTTACCATTGAAGATACAAAAATGGTTCATGAGAGTTTTCATGTGTTGCTAGCCTCACTTATCATACTAAAAACGTCTACAAAAATCCTAAGCCTTGGTCTGTCCAAGATGGATAGAACCAGAAAGTGAAAGACGTGATCTGCTATGAAGGACTGTGCTCTGCTTGCAACTCTCAGTCCTTTAATCCACAGTATTTTGGTCAGATCTGGTCTGTTTTATCATACGACTCATCATGTCTTTGAGCTAATCTTTTATATTAGAATATTATCAACCTTTTTTTTTTTCAAAGTTTTTCATTTGCTTAAAGGGGCCGGTAAGATGGGAGAATAGAAGAAAATGGGAAGCAAGAAAGGAACGTATTCTCTTTTCTAACCAATCTACCCTAGAAAAGGGAGCGATGAGACTTTTAGAAAGAGTGCTGATTCATGGGCTTCCCTTATTATTATTTTTTATTTCTATGAAATACATTTAACGACATCAATGTACTAAAACGTTTGGTCTGTGAAATAGTAGAATTGTTAGCACCAAAAGGAGTCATGGAGCTTGTATATATTATTAAAACAATAATTGTTAACTGTTGGTCATGGGTAAGGGTTTCATTTCATTTTTACATCCCAAAGTTCTTGAAAGTGCCTGTGGACAAGAGAAATAACACTTTTCAACATCTCCATGGGGTCATCAGCACGTACCACAGAGACAGTTCTTGGCCTCCCCAGTTTGGGTTTATCAGGTGGACAAGAACACCAGGGCCTCCAGAAGCCCTAAAGAACAGCCCCCCACATGCACCCACTGATGTGCAGGAGGGATTCCCCTGGACTGTGTTCAGGAATGCGCTTTTACTTGTTTTAAAAAAACAAAAGCAACATGCTCTGCAGGTCATGGAGCGCATAGTGCAATTTTCTCCTTGCTCTGACTCCAGACTGCAAAAGGGTCAAACTGTTATATGTTCTACGAATGCCGGCCTGAGGGCAAGGCCCTTGGCCTGCCATGCTTTGTAAACTCAGGAGCCACAGGAGTCAGAAGGTCCGAGAGCAGGAGCCACCATCATCGCCAGATCTCCCTAGCAACTCGTGGCCCATCGGGGCAGCTGCTGATTTGTTTCTGCTTGCCTCGGCCTTTAGTTGAAATTACAACAAGTCAAATAGCTGATGCTTTTCCCTTCTCCGGGTAAGGGTGACGATACATTGTTCACAAGCGTGTTCTGCCTGGCTTCACTGATGAGGCGGCAAGCTAAGTCAAGGAAGAGTTTCTCCACGTTATCAGATTCCTTGGCTGAGGTCTCCAGATAATACATGTCCTGAGCTTCGGAGAATTCTTCTGCTCTCTGCTGGGAGACCTCTCTCCTTTCAGCCAGATCTATCTTGTTGCCTAAAACAGTGGTAAAAATCACAGATGGAATCATCATTTGATCTTTTTTGCAGTCTCAGAAACATCAAAATTCAATTCCATATACGATGTTAAACCAGATAGGTGAGCAAGGAAAGCACAGCAAATGTGACCGTGAGTACTAGAATATTTATTTTTAAATACCAGTGCCATTTTTTGGGCCGGCCCGATGGCTCAGGCGGTTAGAGCTCCATGCTCCTAACTCCGAAGGCTGCCGGTTCGATTCCCACATGGGCCAATAGGCTCTCAACAAAAAAATAAATAAATAAAAATAAAAAAATAAATGCCCAATAAAATAATTAAAAAATAAAAATACTAGTGCCATTTTTAACGGCAAAGAACTAGAAACAACCCAAACGTTCATCAGTTGGGTTCTGGCTGAATACACTATGGTACACTCATAGTTATTCGGGTTATTTGCCACTATAAAAAGCAATAAGGATTATTTCTATATGCTGCGAGGGAATGAGACATTAGGATATATTGTTAAGCAAATAATGCAAAGTAGAAGAAAGTGTATGTAATACACAACTGTTTAAGAAAAAGGATGAAAAAAATATATACACACAATTTATTGGCTTATTTTTTTTAATGGGAGAATAAACCAAAATCTTAATTTTAGTACCTATGCTGACAAAGCGAGCACAACAAAATCTTAATTTTAAAGATAATGGTTAGCCATGAAAGGAACGAGACTGGGGGAGAGAGAGGGAAACTCGACCTCTATAAATATACCTTGTTTTATAGATGTGACTTAAGCATCTTACAAAATTATACAATTAATTATTATACAATCAATATGAAATTAAATTTAAAAAGCAATTCCTAAAATTGAGAGCAAAATGACACAAATGAAACTGTTTATCATGAAGTGGCATAACCACACAGAGAGAAACTTTTTCAGGTGCGTTTAAGATACAGTAATTTAACTGAGCCTTCCCACTGGTATATTCCCTAAGAACAAAAAGGACTGAAGGAAAAAACTTTGAACTGTTTCAGTAATCATCTCATCAGTGGTAGTGCTATCATTGCTACCGTGTTTCCCTGAAAATAAGACCTAGCCAGACAATCAGTTCTAGTGTATCTTTTGGAGCAAAAATTAATATAAGACCTGGTCTTATATAAGACCCACTATTATATCATATTATATTACATTATATTATGCCCAGTTTTATAACATAGTAAAATAAGACCGGGTCTTATATTAATTTTTGCTCCAAAAGACACTTAGAGCTCATTGTCCGGCGAGGTCTTATTTTGGGGGAAACACAGTATTCTGAGGCTGCTGTGCATGTTTTAGGGGATAAAACAAATGAGTAATTAGGGAAGTGTCACGGGACAGGGATTTTTGGCATGGGAAAAAAGAAATACAGATATAAGATTAATGAAGTATAATTTCTGAAGACCTGAATTATAAATGGAAGTATCAGTGAGAATAATTCATGGTGTATTTTATCTTTAAAACATTTTCTATCTCTATTCTCCTGGAAACCCGACTAAGGTGATATGTCATCTGTGTTACTTGGTGACGTTTTTCTATGGTAAAAGTGACCCCTGATTGATAAATGCCATCTGGCCTGGGAATTCTATGTATGAATTACAGATACCTAATGGAAAGCCGTATCTTTGGGCTTCCCTGAGTGTGGTGATTCTTCATTTGAAGAGAGCCTGAAAGTTAAGCCCATGGAGTTGTTATAAAAGAGATTGACTCCGATGGGGCACTGAGGCTTCTAGGCAGGGGCAGATCCTGCACTTGCCTGAAAGCGAGCCTTGTTCCTCAGACCTGAACTGTCCCAGGAGGTCCTGGACAGCTATGGGGACTGCTATGGGGAATGCCTGATGCTGACCTGCTGTGAAGTCGTGTTTCCTGTCCTGTCCTAAGTGAATGTGATGCTAAGTGCGGCCTACGGTTGTCTTGAGAGTCAAATGTTTAGTAGAGTCTAATAGTACAACCCCTATGGACGCTACAGAATTCACCACACGCACACACACATTAGCTCTGTCCAAGGAAAAGCCTAAAAGCAAGAAGGATTATTATCACCTTGGCTGTGGCCTCGAAATACAACTTCCCAATAAAAAGAAATAGTGCTTGGGAGGATTGAAAATTGGTGCAGCCACTGTAAAAAACAGTACGGAGGTTCCTCAAAAAATTAAAAATAGAACTACCACATGACCCAGCAATCCCACTCCTGGGTATTTATCTGAAGAAATCCAAAACACAAATTCAAAAAGATATATGCACCCCTATGTTCATCGCAGCATTATTTGTAACAGTCAAGATATGGAAGCAACCTAAGTGTCCATCAATAAACGATTAGATAATGAAGAGGTGGTATATATACAATGGAAGAGGTGGTATATACATACTATTCAGCCATAAAAAAGAATGAAATCTTAGCATTTGCAACAATATGGATGGACCTAGAGGGTATTATGCTAAGAAATAAGTCAGACAGAGAAACACAAATACCATATTATTTCTCTTACATATGGAATCTAAAAAACAAACAAACAAACAAAACAGAGACTCATAGATACAAAGAACAAACTGATGGTTGCCAGATGGAAGGATGGGGGGGGGCATTGAGTGAGAAAGGTAAAGGGATTAAGAAGTACCAATTGCCAGTTATAAAAATAGTCATGAGGATATAAAGTACAGCATAGGAAACACAGTCAATAATACTGTAATAACTAGATATGGTGCCAGATATAAATGTCTAACCACTATGCTATACACCTGAAACTAATATAATATTGAATATCAACTATAATTAAAAAATAAAATATATTTTCTTAAAGTAAAAAAAAAAAATCAGAATACTGAAAACACACCAAATTAAGAATGTTTACAAAGAGAACTTAGAGGAAAAACTGCTTTGCATAGTATAAGTGATAAATATTTATTGGTTTGATTTAAAAAAAAAGAAACAGTGCTTCTTGAAGAAATGGTTAAGTCCAGATTTGGGACAGGAACTGCATACAATGTGTCTGGAACACTTTTCATAACAGAACACAAGAAAATTATCAGATTTCTGGGGTTATGTCAAAAGGACTCAGGAGCTGATTTGAAGAAGCTCCAACTCTCAAAGTTGGAAGAATTGGAGCATTGATAATAAAAATTGCAAGGGACTAGAATACATCAAATATATTTAAATCTATAATGGTATTCAAAATATAAACAAACTTCAATAGTTACTTTTGGAAGATACTAAGGTACCAACTCATTACCTTGAAAAGTGGCAAACAAAAAAGAAAAAGACTCAAGCATTTTTCTTGATTTTTCCTGTGAGAACTATACCTCAGAATACCAACTATGAGGTGTTTTTGCTAAAAAGAAAATGACCAAAAAAATCTGAATCTGACCAGATCTCTAGATTTACCTACAAATCTAAGAAATTCAGGTGATGGAGGATTATGTCAAGTGACAACCACAGGGGTGAAGTAAAATTCAGACTTGAAAACTCTACAAGGACAAACAAATGCTTTAACAAATAAGTTCCAGGGAAGGAAAAAAAAATGGAGAGATAACCTACAGATAAAAGGAGAATTAAAAAACATAAAAAAATCAATTATAACATATAGACCTCATTTAGATCTTGATTTGAATAAACTAAAACATTTTTGAGTCAATCAAGGAAATTTGAATACTGTCTAAATTTTTGATGCTATTAAAGAATTGTTAATATTTTTAGGTGTGAAATGGCATTGTGGTTAGGTTCTCTTTTTTAAAAGAAACTTAACTTTTAGAGATATACACTGAAATTTGAAAGATGAACTAATACAGCATTTGGGATCTGAAGGGAAGGGCAGACAAAATAGATAGGAAACAGATGAAATAAAATTGGCCACGAACTGATGATTGTCAAAGATGAGAGATGTGTATATAGGGGTTCATTATACTGTTTTCTCTATTTTTGCTTATGTTTGAAATTTTCCATAGTAAAAAGTTAAATAATAATTTTTTTAAAAGCCAGTGCTTCTTTCACACGGAACTGACTAATTATCTCCCCTCAAATGTGCCGTAAGTTCCTTAGATTCCCAAGTAGTAATGCTTTGACTCAAGTTCTCAGGAGATTTCTGTGGAAAGCCCAAGTCCAAAGCTGAGAGGCTTTCAGGTGCTTCATGGCAAAGGTTCTCCAGGATGCAAGAGGGTTTTCAGGACTGGGCATGGAGGATTAGCTCCTAGAGAGGCAGATACTTAACTCAGCTCCCAGCAATTTGTTACAAGGTAGCACATTAACGATGGACAAATGCAGGGTTTGTATTAGATTCTACATGCTGTGTGACCTTGGGCAAAAACCTTCACCTCTCTGAGCCTTGGTTTCCTCATCTGTAAATTAGGGATCATGACACATAAAGTTCCTAAAAGGATTCCTGCTACATACATGCTAGCTATAATACTTACTATAAAGTGTTAACTCACTATTAGCCATAATTTGTAACTTGATATTTCTAAGGTTTTCTACCCAGATTTCCAATTCAGGTCTTGCTAGAATATACAGCAATATCCCTTCTAGGAAGAAAACATTTTAACAGCCATATATTATTAACATCATTCCATCACCACTAGAGGAATTTTTGATGATCTGGTCCATTTCACTGCAATTCCATTCCTAATGGGTGTATTTGTCACCACAGAAAATCATGAGTTGTTTTCTGCTTCCCCCCTACCCCCTACTAAACACAGGTTCTCTGCTCCTACAAAGTGAAACAAACTGCAGAATTTCCTTTACTGGATTCTTTCTGAAAATTAGAATTTCTCAAGTTAGCATAAACATAGGAAGGGAAAAAATTAGCCAAAGTCATTTTTTAGGCAAAAAAACAAAAGGGCTTCAATAATAAATTCCTTATCAACTTAAGAGATATATTTTACTTCTAGACCAGCAGTTTCTGTGATCTTATAATTAGATTTAAAAAAATGTTTAGCAGGTCACATAACTTTCATGGCAGTCTGACTTCTTCCCTAGAGCCTGCACTGATTAAAAAAAAAAAAATCCATCAGCAATATTTTCTACTTTACTTTCGAAAGCATCACCATGGGGTAGGACCTATTTCACTTTCTCTTCAATTGCAGAAGAACCGAATGTTGACTGCTGGAATGATAAAGCCGTAGACTATATTCTTGGAAGGTACCAAGGCACAGCTTTACATGATTACAAATTCTCTGATGCCCACAAATCAATTTCCCTCCTCATTAGTCCTCACTTACCCACTAGCACAGTGATGACCTTGTTGCTGGCATATTGTTCTATTTCCCGCAGCCACTCTGGAAGGCAGCGGAAGGATTCCTCACAGGTTATGTCATAGGTGAGGATCAAAGCATTGGCGCTTCGGTAATAACTCTGGGTAATGGACCGAAATCTCTCTTGACCTGCTGTGTCCCAGATCTGAAGCTGTAAAAGCATAAGCGAAGGATCAGGTTGGAGAAGCAGAAAGCAAAGAAAGCATTGTTTTACTTTCGTTCAAAAGTGGACACACCTTCACCCAAATAATTTCATGGTTATTTTCTGCCCTAAGGAAAAAGCACCTATATTTTTTTTCAATGTATTGTGTGTGTCTGGTTAGGGACAGGGGCTTGCTTTTTTGTTTTGTTTTATTTCTTTGTTAGATTACTTAATTTCCCCTTTATTCTTAAAAACCCCTGATCTGTTGGGCATTTATTATGTGCCCCTTATTATGTGCTGTAGACTAAGCACTTTACATGTAATAACTCACTCAATCCCCGCAATAACTCTAGGAGGTAGGTACTGTTACTATATCCATTTCTCACATGAGGTACAGAGAGATTAATAAACTTGCTCAACATCTCTCAGCCAGTATGTCCCAGAGCCAATTAAACCAAGCATTGTGGTCCCAGAGTCCATGCTCTTAACCACAATGCCGTATTATGAAAGTTGGATAGAGGGCGAGCTGTCATTCTGCGATTGTTGGCATTTCAGTCAGCAACTGCAGAGGGAGAAAGTCCAACCTCATCACCTTCTCCAGTTCAAAATTCCAATGATTATATTAAGGTTTTATCTTTGTTAATGAAAACAGGAACAATGCTATGGAAAATAATAATCTACCTCCCCCACTTTTAAGCTCTGTGACCTTGAGCAAGTCACTTAAGTCTCTTTGGGCTTCAGTGGTTTCTTTATGAAAAGAGGTTAATAACATGTGAACCTGCTGAAAGTTCACATTTTCTGAAGTCATCTACCAATCTATGACCTAATAACTGGTTCCAATAACAAAGAAAAAGGCAAAAAACTTCTCACTCCTCCCTGAATCTCCCTGCACAGAGCTACTGCAAGAGAATTGCTCTCCAGAGCGACTGCTGAGCGCAGAACAAACCAGACGCCCTTGAGAAACAACAATCATAAGCTTCCCTTTTAATCGTATACATTTCACTTGTCACAACATGCGTGTATCCCCATTAACAGAACATCATTTCCTCAGAGAAGGCCTTCTGGAACCTTCTGACTGGGCCAGGTACCCTATCCCCCCCCCCCCCCACTACACATATTCTCTCCTGCAGCCCACCTTATAATTCTCCCTCATGGCACCTGACATACTTGAATCATTTATTTATATGTAATAATTTGTTTCATAGCTGTCTTCCTCACTAAGCTGAAAGCTTCACAAGGGGGAGGTCAGGGTCCATTTTACTCACAGTTTTCCCTGCACCAAATAGAGTGTCTGGCAAATAGTAAGATGTTCAAATATTTATTGACAGTCTTATTGAATCCTTACAACAGACCAAAGGATTAGGCAAGTTTATGCCTCCACTTCATTAATAGAAAAACTCCGTCTCCTAACTGGTTTCTCACAAAGCTGGGACTCGACTCCAGGCTTTCTCATTCCCAGCTGAGGACTCATTCCATGCCACTCGGAGACTGATTTAAATACACATCAGCATCCAAAGAAGACGAGTCAGTTGGTGTCAACCGCTGCTCATACCAGTTTAGCTGAGGAAACCGATGAGTGACCGGTACTCGCAGCCACCAATCAGCAGCACACAGGCTCTCCTTTGGTTTGGAGTTGCAGCTGTCTTTGATAATACACATGAAAGTCTGTATGCAGAAGGCAACCATAAAGATGCTCTGGCTTTGGCCAAGACAAAAGCTATGTCTCTGCTCTGCCCCAAATCTAGGGACATGGTTCCTCTCTGCCAGGGTGTGTCTTAGAACAACAGACTATGGCACAGGAAGCCGCTAAAAACACTTGTGATTGGATTTAATGCTGTCAATCATTAGAAATCAGTATGTGCTCGTGACTGGCACGTCTTGAGAACAGCTTTGAGAATTAAAGCCGTTGAAATATTTTCTAGACTAGTGACTGGACGGCCTTGCCAAGATGTATGCTGCTTTCTCATAGAGGGCTGCCTATTTCTAGCCTTATGGTTCATTCTTGAGGATACCCATATTCCATTGCCTTTATCATTAAGTCGGTTTCCATTTGCTCCTTTGCAACCCATGTGCTCCTTTTCAACATTTATAGACCATTAATAGATACAGAGCACTGTGCTAAGCACAGGGAGCATAATGAATAAAACATAATCCCTGACCTCAAAGAGCTCACAGCCTATAGGAAAGACAAACACAATGTTAACTAACCATAGTAAAATGTGAGATGTTCTATTAAAGAGACGCCAGGAGGAGAAAGTGTCTCCTGGCGCTAGTCTCATGCCAGTCAATATGTGCTCAGTGCCACAGCCAGGGGCTTTCTAACCACTCTCACCTCCAGCGTGGGGCTATGCTGCTTACTCTCTTCTTTGCACCCCACTACTTATCCCTCTGTTGCCTCACTGTCACAATAATGTATGGCGATCACTGGTTTACTACTGTGTCTCCTTGCTAGCCTAAGACCTTTGAATGCAAGGGCTGTGTCTTATTTAACTCTATGATCCCAGCACCTTCCTAATACAGAACGTGGTACATGGCGAACACATTTGAGTGATGGCTAACTGAATGAATAAAGGCTTGTGGAATCACAAAGCAAGGACTGACGAATTCCATGTAATGATTAGTAGGGTATTTAGAAGGGGAGCCAAGATGCTTTCCCTAACACAGTGCTTGGCACAAAGCATCTGCCGTAATACAGGATGGGTGAATAAATGGTGGATGGATGGTCAAACAAGCAAATATACGTGCATACTTTGAAGACTTTCCTATCTAGGCATAATATTCCTGATTATAGAGAAATCCAGAAACAATCTTCTGTATCTATTATAATTAATCTCCTAAAGTTAAAATGTTATAGACTAGCTCAGAGTTCTACTTATTACTCATTTATTTATGATAGACTAAAAACTATCAATGGATAGGGGGAAAGTCTATAAAAGTTTTAATTCTATTTCCTACCCAAGGTCACCTTCATAATACAGAGCACTCATACAGAGACCAGGGGCTGTTCCTCAGCTTTGCCTTTACTGGGTATGGCTCTAAGCCTTAAGAACTACCAGAATGTTTCTAATACCTTTCATTTCTTCCCTTCAATCCTAGAGTCATTCTAGAAAGTATGAGATTTATAGGGAAGGCCAAGGGGTAGGGGAAATGCTGAGAGACCTGGGTCCTGGTCCTGCCCTTCCACTTGCCAGGCAGGCGATCTGTTTGCCAGTGTCTCTATGGGGCTCGGAGCAAGCCTGCAAATCACTAGCAAAAAGACACAAACATTACCAAAAAGAGGTGTTCCATAAATGTTCAAGAACAAGGACAACAATGAGACAACAACTGTAAGCCTGGGCAAGTCTGCCCTCTTCCGCTGAAAGATGAAGGAACTTGCTCCTTGTGTGTCCAAGTGGTAATGAGGCCCTGGATTAATGTGGTTGAAAGGGTCCTTTTTGTGTCTTGATTCTATGGCTAGAGTCACAGGCAACTTGGTGAGGACTTCATTTGGGAGATTAGCCAACTCACGCTTTTTCTGGATGAAGGTCCAGAGGCCTAAATAGCTGACGGCGAAGGAACTGTGCTGTGAGTCCAAAACCAAGTAAGACACAAGCCTTGCTCTTGGGGAGCCTGTGGTCTCGTGATGGAGCCAGGTTGTAAAAAGATAGATTTTTTAGCTGGGTGTAGTAAGCACTTAAAAATGAGGCTACAGTTTGCCAAAAGTGGAATACATGCAACACCTAAACCTGGCCATGCCGGAAAGAAAAATAAGCCTGTCCGTTCACAGTGGGGCCTATTTCTACTCGATCGCACTCACTCCCAGTGCCTGGCACAGGGCAGGCATGAACATGTCTGGTCAAAGGAATTAACTCATACATCTATGTGCACATTACTGGGAAACCCCAACCTCTGTATGTAAAATGCCTGAAACAGTACTTATCTTGACTCCACTCCTGGGGGTGGCAAGCACTTCCGCTCTGCTGGAACAATAGAGCTGCGAGGGGCTCTTCCTGCCAGCGCCTCCTGAGCACACACTCCCATCTCCTTCCTCCCACCCCCATGCACTGCTTTTCTGAGCTTTCCGGTTGGCATTTACATGCATTTCACTCCCTGCTCTTGTTTCCCAGAGCCCCCAGCTCTCCATCTCTACTGTATTTGGTGCAAATGTCTACACTAAGGAACCACTCTGAGGAGTTGGAGCTGGAAGAGACACTAGGAGAGCTTCTTTCCCCGACCCAGGAGCCTCGTCCTCGACACTTGTGTCTGTGTCTACAGAATGCTGAGAGCACCCTGGAGCTTCTCTGGCCTTCCCGAGGCATGTGGAGACCGGAGCTCACGTACATAGGGGAGAAGGAAGCAAATGACAGTGACTCAAACTTGGGATGCTTAGCTTGGTTGGGATGGAGCTGGGACTCTGATGCCATAATTTTCACTGTGCGCTGATGCCAGGGTTTTGGCTTCATTCCATGGACCGCAGCTCTGAAATATCTGACATGAGACTTTCACTAACTCTGAACAGGCAGGTCTCTCTACCCTCCTTCCCTGTAATTTAGTCTCACTTCACACTTCTCTCCATCATCTTCATTCTTTCCCTGCCCCAAGATGATGAGCTTAGTGTGCCTTCATTCACCTCTTCTTTCCTGGCAGGGGGGACCGGGAAGCAGTGGGGTGCACTAGCTCACAAAGCTGGTTCACATCCTGCTTACTTCCCTTCCTAACGGTGAAGCCACAGAAAAATAAGTCACTCAACCTCTCCGAAACCTATAAAATGAAGATAATTTACCTTCCAGGGCTTACAGTACAGATTAAGTTACATAGGACTACACATGTAAAATCACCTAGCAGAGGGACTGACACATATTAGGTATGTGATAAGCACTATCTCCCCTTTTCTTGTAATTGCACATACCATAGTTCTTACAGGTACCAAACCAGTCAGAGGCCACCAATGGGAAGGGAGACTTCATGGATGCCTTCTGAACCCCTCATTCACTTAGTATTTCTCCCTTGCTAGAAATAAGGGTATGATGGGAGACAGAATAATTCTAGTAAATGATTCATATGACTAAATGATCCATAATAAATGCAGGAATCAGTAGGATCTTTCATGCAGCTGCTGTTCATAAAATGTAGCACTGCTTATGGGCCCAACTCAGGAGATGCAAAAAAAAATTTCTTCCTTCTTTTTACATCTCCTCTGGCATGAGAGACAACAGGACAAATCTGCCTTAGCCCTTCTTTCTGTCTTCCCATCTATAAACACACCATCTAGAACCCCTTCCTCCCCCCACAGAGGGAATAGAAGAACTCTGTTTAGAAATAAGCTGCCATGGCTGAGTATATTATTTTCAATGGGGGTTTCAATTAGGAGATATAATAAATGTTATGAAAACACTGCTTCCTCTCACATAGCACAAAAGCCTTATTGAACACTTAATATCTTACCTTTACTTTTTCACCATTAATCTCCACTGTCTTAATCATAAAATCAACTCCAATTGTGGCTCCTTGACCTGGGGGGAAAAGACCCTAAAGAAAAAATAATGGAAAATAATAATTAAGCGAATCTTTCAACTAAATGAAATTCTCCCCCTTCCCCCATCACTACCCATCACCAGCCCCTTCCTTTGGCTGAGTTCACTGGTAGTAAAGAGAACTGTGGTTAGTGTCATGGGAGCCCTATTTCACTTCACATGTATATATGTTTTGGGGGAAGGAGAAAAGGGGAGAGAGAAATTCTGAAAGAAAAAGAAAGGGGACAAAGAAAGGGAGAGGAAGGCAGAGAGCAAAGGGAGAAAATCGGGAAAGTTCAGGGGGATCTGATTTCAAAAAAAGAAACAAAAATCAGACACAAGGATGAGCCTGAGGAGCATGGGGACACAGGGGTGAGGTCAGGATTGTTATGGTGAGGGCAAAACGGATATGTGCTCTAAAAGAGGTAAAATCAAGGAAGGTTAAAACTGGCTATCAGCTAGGGCATGGACAGCCATGGGGGTGGGCAACCAATGCGAAAGAACCAACAAGAACTCCGTATGATAAACATGAATGAAACAGGGAAGCTTTTGGATATCCCTCTGCCCTTAGGGTGGTAACTATTTTTCTCAGTTGTACCATACACGTACATATGCGTAATGACATGAGATCAAGACCAAGGATCCTGGGAAGACAATTGAAGAAAACAAAGTCATTCAGGGAGGAAGTATAGCAGAAATAGCACTAACCCAGGAGTCAGCAGCCTTAGGATCTCTGTATGACCTCAGGCAAACCAGGCCCCCAATCTGGGCCTCAAATTCAGTGAGTTTTAGGCTAATGTAAGCATTTCAAAACAAAACAAAAAAAAGCTTTACCTCAAACTAGAAGCTCAATAAGAAAGATTTTAGCAAAATTACATGTGGAATGTAATTTACTGTTACATAATATTTCCTGTAAACTTAGGGAGGGACTTAGAGGTAGGAAGGAATTCTGTCAAGAAAGAACAGGTCACCGAGTTTTTCTTCCCTCTTCACTTATAGTCCACAATTCCCAGAAATTAAAGTGAAAGCGACTTTATTAGCTCTGGCAGCTAAGATTGGGGCATCTTTAATTAAGTCCATTCTCTAAGAAAAGAATTCCTTAATTAAAGTTTAAACTTAAAAGACTGAGCTTCAAATCAACAAAAAATGTTCCATTGCATGTCTGCAAAAGATGTAAACATAAACATTCATAACTTTACTTGCAAATATTGAATCAATTTTCTTCTATTTTGGTTTGGCTCAAACACAAGGCTGCCAAACTTCAAGTTTATAGCTCCAGCTGTTTTGCAGTCTAACAAATGCCAAAACATAAAACAAATCCTTCCCAGTGTCTTCCCCCATCATTTTGTTCCCCAAACCCTCATGCCTCAAAAACAGCTGAATCTAATTCATTTTAACTGTCTACTAAATAACAAAAACAAACATAATTCTGCCTACGAAATCTGAACTTCTGGAGTAGTAGAGGGACTCGGAGGGGTAAAAAGTGGACAGAAATGAAAAATAAGGAGTGGTGTACTTATTGATAAAAATCAGTGTTGAAAAATTGAAGCATTTTTACCTTTAATGACAAGGTTTATGCTTTTAAAGAGAAAAGTAAGACCTCTATGGTCTCAGAGGTTAGGGCATGAAGAAGATAAAAATGATCAGGCTGAGAACCAGGAGACCTGGGTTTTAATCCTAGCCTTGCCACTCACATGACATGACCTACAAAGAAGTCATTTCATCCCTCTAGACCTGGGCTTCGCATCCATAAAATGAGAGCAGTGGGCTGAATAATCTCCAAGGGATCTTTCAGTAACTAAGACAAGGTCAAGGGAATTTTTGAAACAGGGAGTGAAACCTTCTCTACATCTCGCAGTCTTATTCTCCTGTCAAAAGCAGAAAAGATTACTAATGCTAGGTGGAAGTAAAACCGCTTGGAGTTCCTAATGTAACGTCATTGTGGCTGACTGAGCCCAAATGTGTTAGCTTGTTACTTTCGATGTCACCAGGCTAAGGCTTAGTAAAAAGCATGAGTTCTAGTCTGTTTTCATTACCATGGGAAAAACCCTGGCCTTTCCAAAGGTGACTCTCTGCCCTAAAGCTGTTTGTGTTATCCAGTCTGCCTCTCTAATTTCCTACAGAAGCACAGGGCTGCAAGGGGCCTTGGAGATTACCAGGCCCCTTGGGTGCAGCAGGAAGGCAGGGAAGCTCTGCAAGGGTGGGTAGCTTACCCTGGGACCTGTATCTTGACTTCTAAGCCAATGTTTTTTCCACGACACCAGGTTGCCTTACGTCTTAGATAGAAGAGCTAGTCCCAACTTTCCCAACTAGCACTTTCTGAAAATGCAAGATGCATTCATGATAATCCTGAAAAGGACGCCATTCATATTTTTCCGGGAAAACACAAAAGAAGGTCAACTTCAGAATGATTTCCTACCCATTCCTGTATAAAAACAGGTATATAATCTCTGCAGTATTTCTCAAAAGGGCAGCCCCAAAGGAAACTTGTACTTAGATTATACGATAAGGACCCAACACAGAGGGAACATTTAATTTCGTTCAAATAGAGCCTGCACTGTTCTCATTTCATTTCCATTTAATAGATCTAGAAAAATCAGCATATTTAGTTCTGAACCAAAACGATTCACTTAGTATTCTGGCAGGACATACGAGAGCGTAGGCAGGGAGTTGATTGGTTTAGTTTGTATTTGAGTTTTTAAAAAATTAATAGTTAGGTTTAATTTGATGTCCAGATTCATTTGTTTCTACCTTTGGATTATTACTAATACTCTATCTTTTAATCAAATGATCTGTTTTTGCTACTGCGCACTGAAAGCAAAACTACTTGCCTCTTTCATTAAAGGAAGCAACAAGAAGTGTGGGAGGGTGGTGGTGATATACTGAGCCATGCTCCTTTGAGATGGTTTAAAAACTCTAGATTAGGCTACAAAGCTGATGCTTTCAAAGGGTGCCTTAAGAATTGGCAGCCAAGAGGCTGGCACTGGGCCAATCACCCATTTTATTAGGTTCCCCTAACCCTGCAAGTCAGACTAAGAAAGCCAACCCTAGACTTCCGAGTACTTACCTGAGTGAATCGTCGGACTAGGCACGTCTTCCCCACACCAGCATTGCCAATTAAAACAATTTTAAACAGGAAATCATAATCTTCCATACTCATTTACACAGCTGCAAGGCAAACAAACACAGACAAGAGTGAGATGGGGCCTGGTCAGACGTGTCCACGGAGCTCAAGCTGGGCCAGCCCTTCTCCTAGGGGAACGACAGTCTCAACTCATTTGAACAGCAATTTATTGCTCCCCTCTGGTGACCCTGCCCACGAGAGAGAACACAGCTGTTTGGTCACAGATGGACTTTATTCTTTCCCAGGTACCTCACGCCACAGAGTCAATGACACAGATGCCCTCCCACCTGGTGACCCTTATTCTTCCAACTAGTCAGGTTGCAGGTCGCTCATGTGATGTGTTTTCTTTTAGCATGGTAAGGAGATTACAAATCAATGTGCAAACAAGCTGGGGTGCATAGGAGCAGGGCAAAGGAAAGTCCATCCGAAGCTTCGAAGTGGTTTATGTATAGGCTGTGTATTCCTCTGGGAAGGCCAGGGGCTGGGAGACTGAATGAAGAAAGGAAGCTTTCAGTTTCTTGTCAGTTGGGAGTCAGGGCCTTACCAGCGGCAGTTATCTCCACCTCTCTCTGCTATCTCCACCCCACCGCTACCCCTCCTGCCAGCCACACTGATGCTGCAGGGCCTCCCAAAGTACCTGTCTTTCCATTCCTCGGGGCTTTGGTGTATGTTTTTTCCTTTGTCTGGGACGCCCTGCCTCCCACCCTTTCTGCATCGTGAAGTGAATCCTTTAAGGCCCCGTGCAACCATCTCTTTCTCTCTGTATTTTTCACTGATCTTCCCCAAATAAAGTTAAACACTTTCATCATTCCTCTATCCTAAAACTTCACTTGCTCTATATAATTATTTGTTCAAATGTCTGCCTCATCCTTGAGGGAAGGGATTACGCCTTTCAGCTCTATTTTCCTAGCCCATGGGACGGCTACACCTAAATGTCTACTCTAGAATTAAAGAATCAATTAATAATCATATTGCTTAAGTGTAGACCTTAGTTTCTCAATTGTGCTAAAAAGAATACTGCATGCTCTGTCTACTCCAAAGGACTGTTGTGAAGATAAAATTAAAAAAAAAAACTATACAAAAGAGCCTTGATATCCATAAAGCCCTATCCTGGCGAAAACAATTGTAATCTACTGAGTACCTACGATATTACTACGCTCATCACCATAGGAAATACAGAGATGAGACACTCTCTGCCCTTGAGACCAACGTGAGAAAAATTAAACAACAACAACGTTCAATTCATTTCAAATCAGCAACAGAGCTCATTTACTAAGGTGTAGGCAAAACAAGCCCAGTGGATCTTAGAGGAGTTTGAAAAGCATGATAAGCGAGCCCATGAGGGGAAGGATGCTTGGGAGAGCTAGAGACGCCTCAGGGTCACTCCTACCAGCAAGATGAAGTGCAAATAATTGCACGGTGGCAGGGCAGCAGGGTTGCCCACTGCACTGGGACCTGTTAAGTACCTGCAGGAGTAGATTTCCTGTGTGCGGAGATTTCTATGTGGATTTCAACTGATCCTTGGAAAGATGACAGACAACTAAGCCACATGCAGGGTCAGCTCATGAGGTTCTGTCTCAGTTCCTGGGACCGTGAAGGAAAAACTTTTCTGTCAAGAACCTGCATCCAAAGGCTGTTGTTGAACTTGCTAAATTCCAGGCACTGTGCTTGATTGACACTTTGAATAAATTTCCATTGTTTTCAAAAGTCTATGAGGTTGGTATTTATTAATATGGTACCTATTTTACAGGTGAGTAAACTAAAGTTCAAGGAAGTTAAGAAGGTGGCCGGAAGTCAGGAAACTAACAGTCGGATCTCAAGTTCAGAAGGATATGGTGTCAGCAAAAGAACTCGAGCTTTGGAACCATTAAAGCCTAGGTTCAAATCCTGACTCTAGTATTTTCTAAGTCTATGCCTTTAGGCAGGGGGCAACTTTTTAGAGCCTTGACTTCCCCATCAACAAAATGGGACCAATACAACCTATATCACAGAGTTGGGATACTTGAAGGAATTCATGAAAACCCCCAAGAACAGTACCTGGCTCTTAGTCACCCAAACTCCGTCATATGACACACATTTTCCACAGCCTGGTTTCTGCCCTTATTATTGCCAGCCCAGTCTCTGAGCACTCTTCACACCCCGTGCTCTAAGCTCACTGATTTTATTCAGTTTCTTAAACACCACGGGATTTTCCCTTCAGACCTTCACATACTGTTCCCCCTACCCAGAACACAGAGCACAACCTCCCCTCACTGCCTGCAGCCCGGCTAACTTTTATTCCTCCTTTAGATCTCAGCTTAAACACCGCTCTTTCTAGTGTGCTTCTCTGACCTGGGGTGGGGGCTGGACCCCCCTGCTGTATGCTCCCACAATACCCTTCCCCTCTGTTAGTAATACTCACCATGCTTTTCTGTGCTTAATCATATACACCTGCCTCACACTCCACCACCATCCCTCAGCTCCTCTGCACTACACACACACACACACACACGTGTGCATGCGTGCACACACACGCACGTGTGACCATGAACAGCATGAGAATAATGCCGTGTCTGGCTCAGCCAGGACCCCAACCCATCGCACTGCTACTCTCATCATCCTCATCTCGCTCTACACTAGTAATATCTACACTAGTAATCTACACTAGTAATCTTCATCCTCAAGACAATCTTTTCAGGCGGATACTATTAGCATCGTAACTTGACAGATGGACATATGGAAGCACAAGAGAAGTTACATAACAAGTTGTTAAGATCCCACTTAATGGTGGGTCCCCCTTAACCTGTGGAAATGGGATTCAAACCCAGACAGCCCGTCCCTGCACCACTGCCTTGCCGTGCCTTTCACAATACCTGGCTCACAGTAGGAGCTTAAGAAACGATGAATTGAATGATAATGGGGGAGCACTTCAGAAACGTGATTTTCCTTCTCTCTTCTCCTGTAGCTTCAAACCCAAAACTCATTCTATTACATACACTGCCGTAGTTTACGTAAGAATCAAGGTCAAACTCTGCATTAAAACTCGGGCACATGGTATGTTCATTAACACTCAAAATGTCTGTTAACACAGTGAACAATAAACAAACCTCAGAGACAGGCACAAAGACAGCAGAAAATCATGAGGTCCCGTGGACTACCCATGGGCCACAGCTCACTGCTTTCATAAGCCAAGGAACAGGGAACACAGAACGGGACCGCCATCTTTTTCGGTGCTTTAATTGTGTGCCACACATTTCCTTCTCCATCTTTGGCAGAGGTCAAAGAAACTAGCAGAGAATCCAGAGGAGGACACCCAAAAATAAAGACCTGAGAAATAGGGCTCCTAAGAGAAGGTTCACAGTGCCCAAAGATGCATCTGTAGGAAAGGAAGGCAAAGAGTTCCTTGGTCAGAGTTAAGCTCATAGTCAAGTCTCATGTGGCTACCACGTGGAGTGAGGCACAGAACACAAGTTAAGGCCCTTCTGCTTTCTAGAAGAAATTACGTTAATGCTCTGTTGAATGGTTTTTTTAATAAACCTCCGGAGGGAAAAAGTGTTCAGTCTCTTTAAAACTGCTGGCTGTCTGGGGCTAAGGCTGGACGGTAAATTCCAGGTTACCTGCTGTGGTTACTGTTTTATTTCTAATAGAAAACACACGGCTGCATGAAAAGCTCACGAGATTCTCTGGAAACTGCACTGCAAGGAAGCTGTCCTGTTTGGTACGTAAGCTAACAGCTCAGGCATCACCGATCACATGTGATGAGACAGCTTGCCAGTTAGCTACAACCAGCCCTAAATTGGCAGCAAAGTCACACCACGTCTGGGGAGTAAACATGTCCCAAATATGCTACTGGCCAAGCACTATTCTAGGAATTTTATATTCTGTTATTGTTAATAATAATAATAGCTGACACTTAGTCACTGTTTACTATGTGCCAGGTTCTCTTCTACATGTATTCACTCATTTAATCCTCACAACAACCCTCTGAGGTAGGTACTATTATGATCATCCCCAGCTTAGGGAAGATGAAACTGAGGCATAGAGAGATTATCCTAAAGTCACACAGCTGGTCAGTCTTAGAACCAGGATTCAAACCCACATCTATCAAACTCCAAAGCCCATCTCCTTCGGAAATAGGACGCTGCTGCCGTCTGCCTCGTGGATGACAGTGTTGCTACAGGACTGGAGGCTCAGTTGAATGGAACCCTAGAACCCCTTGAACTGCAGCATTCTAGAATCTCCGTGCTCCGGAAGCAGACACCACGTTGCTTCCAGATTAGACAAGCACAGCTCCTCACCGTGTCCTCTGAGACCAGGTCTCTTTTAGGAGCTGGACCCAGACTTTTCCCTGCATACAACACCCCCAATTCTGTCATCATTCATCCATGTAAGTAAGTGCCAGGCAGAGGGGATATAAATAGGAACACTACTCAGATAAACAAGCAAAACCCCAACTATCAGAATTGCAATAGCTCTAAATAAATGGATATATGCATAAGATTCAAAAAGAAAAAATAGATGAAGAAAAAATGAGTAAAAAATGATGCAGGAAACAATATGTACTAGGAAAAAGTTAAAAAGAAAAGAAACATTTTAAGCACTTTGATTTTTGCAACATAAACCATTTATCAAAGTAAAAAAAAAATGTATTCACTGTTGTACTTCAGAACACTTTCCCCCCTGTCCTTTGGGCTCAGTATAACAGATAAAGTCAAGGCTTCTGGTAAACAGAGGGCCAGAGCTCTGCCCTGCATTCTGACTCCAGCCTCGCTCAAGAAAATGATATTTTGGGAACTTGTCCTTGCTCAAAAACCATGTGTCTCACTCAGATCCTTTTTCCTTTCAGGGTCTTAATCTTGGTCTGTAAACCGAGGGGGTGGGCTGGATAGGCGCCACAGCCCCTTCCTGGGTCAGCGTGTCCTCCCATTCTCATACCAAAGATGCTGCATGATAATGAAATCAAGAGACCTGGCTCTGCTACAGTTAACTATGTCAAGTTTCCTCACCCATAAAACTGGGATAATATTAGAACCTATATCACTGAGTTGCTTGAAAGGCAAATAAGATAATATATGGAATAGCGACCCTTTTAAAAATAGAATAGTCAAATGTTGTTGTTTGTTTAACCCTTCTAATAAGAGTCATATATACAGATGGCAAAAATATACAGCCAAACAAAAAGGAAAGAAAATCATCCATAAGCTCTTTCCCTACTCATACCCCCTCCTTGGGATAATTACAGTCAACATGTTGGTATACGTCCTTCTAGTTGTTTTTTTTTTTCTTCAATTTATATATACTCATATCTATGTGCATATTTTGTAATTTTATGGATTTTTAAAACAAAAAAATCAAAATTATAACATACAAAGATTTTGGTTGTTGTTTTCTGTAGAGTGGTATTTTCCCCAAACCCCAAATCAGAACTCGTGGTCTACAGAGACCATCAGCATCCGGAATCTGCAGAGGGACATGGGCAGGGCCTGAGGAACAACATATGACTGAGAAATCCAAAACAACCAAACAGAGGAAAACAACAAGGCAACAAGTGACCCCGAAGAAGAGATTACTGAGCTGGGGTTCTTTAGAATCTGGGCCAGACTTCGGGGACTGGATTCAGACTGGCTGTGGGGCTCTGCAAGTGAAGTGTCTCCCTCCTGGACAATGTCAGAGCACTGAGGACGTTCCTCCAAGTACATCTCTGCATATTCATCTGCCCAGCGGCAGGGCCATACTCTACATGTCTATGGCCCCTATGGTAGAAAGCTCGCTTCAACAAGACACTCAGGTCTGCATATCCCACTGCTGTGTTCAAGGCGTATACACTGAATTGAAAGCATTTGATCCGTCTTTCACTCTAACAAGGTTCTGTCTCAGGAAGCTCCTTATTGCTTAATTACTAGAAGGCAATTACTAAACATGACTATAATCAACTGTTCCAAGCTCACTTGCTTTACATCAGTAGCTAATTTCATGTTATTGCAAGGTAATTATTTTCCTTGGCCAGGGATGTCTGACACCCACCTGTGCCGTGGCTGCTTCTCATTCACCAGGCCATCATCTCCAGCATTTTATACGGCCCCTTACAGGTTACACAATGCTTTCACAGATGAAATCTAATCTGGACCTGCCAACAGTCTCAAGAGCTACTTCTTATCATTCATTATGCAGGTGAAGAAACTGGGAGTTTAGGTGATAAAATGACTCACCATTAGACACACACCAGTGAGTTGCAAGGTGAACTCTGGATCCTAGCCACCTGGAACTTCTCTCCCCTCTCTTGGAACACACTATGTTTTCCCAGGTTCCTGGGTATTTGGACCATGATTTGAACACTTACTATGTGCCAGGAATTGTCCTAACGTTTTCTGTATATAATTTTAGTTAACTGTTTCAACAGCCTCATTAGGTAGGTGTTATTATTATTCCCATTATATACACAAATAAGGAAATTGAGATTCAGAGAGGTTAATTTGTTCAAAATTACACAGCTAATGAGTAAAAGTGCAGGATTCAAAAACCACGTCTTTCCAGAAATAAGCTAAATTGAAACTCTATCTCACTCCTTATACTAAAATAATTTCCAGACATATTAAAGATTTGGATTTTAAAAGATAAAAGTATGAAAGTACAAGAAGAAAGCATGATAGATATAAAATCTTGACATTTTTAAGATGACCTTCTAAGAATTACTCAAGATCATGGCCATGAAATAAAGAGATTAACTAATTTGACTAATGAAAAATTTTAAAAATTCTGTATGGCAAAACAATAAAAAATGAACTGACTGAAATATCAGAAATACATATAATTGAGGACTAACTTCCTTAAATGCATAAAGAGCTCCTACAAATCAATAAGAAAAATTGAATAACCCAATAGGAAAAATGGGCAAAAGATATGAGCAGATAGTTTCCAAGACAGGAAATAAAAATGGCACATATATTTTTTTTAAATGATCAGCCTCATTCACAAGAGTCTATCAAACTCTAATGAATTTATAATTCATCATGATAAACTATAATTCAAAAATGTAATTATAAATAATAATTTATAATGAAAATTATGATTTATAATGAAAATTATAATGAATGTATAATCAGAAACCATTTTTCATCTCAGATTGGCAAGGTTCACTCTATAGTGGAGACAGTGGAGAAATGCGGCACTGGTATACACGTGCTGAGAGGTAAATCCACGTAACCTCTATAAAGGGCAAAATTGATTTAAATTGAAAAGGGCTATTACAAACCCTCTGTCCTAACAATTCCTCTTCTAGGAATCTATCCTACACTTATACTGATACATGTGTACAAAGACACATGGAGTAAGGTATTCATTACAACAATGTTTGCAATAGCAAATATGAAACAATCTAAGCCATCGGCAGGAAAATGGTTGTACATACAGATTTTAGGAACTATACATTAATGTACCACGTAAACGTCTATGGGCACCTGCAAGATGCATTAAGTCAAAGAAGAAAGAAGGAAAATGGTGTGTAGAGTATGAAAAGGGAGGCATATAATTATTTATTTATCTTTATGTGCATAAAGTATCTCCAGAGGGGTACAAAAGAAAACTAGTAACAGGCTGCCTCTGAGGAGGCTGCAGTATCCAGGTCTTTCTAGGAAAGAAGATAACTGTCAATAAATCATCCTCTGCCGTCCCTTTCAGTCTACAGGAGTGCTCAAAAGGCAAGCCATTTCCTAATATAGTGAGAAAGGCCCTTTTTATATCATCTGTTTGGGGTGCTCTGTTTCTTTCTGTCTCTTTCTTTGTCTGCTGTGCTGTACCCTTTCACGTGACAAGGAAGGACTGTCCCACCCAGATCCTAGGGTTGCTTTTTCCAGTTAATGGTGTGTGTGACACCGCTTCTCTGTTAAACCATATCTCAGTACAGCAAGTCCCTACACGGTGGATTCATGCTTTCACACCCCTCAAAACCAAGTACCGGGTGACGGCCAAAACCAATGGAGAGAACAATATTTGTGTCACTAATAAAAATAAAACTCTCACACATTTGTGTCCTGTATTACCGCTCGGAAATTACTCTCATGGCACTCTGACGCAGAATCTTCCTAAAGAAGCAGGAGGATCCTGTGTTTTTCCCCCCTTTTTATAGAAAAGGGATTTGACGTCAAGAAAGTGACTTGCCTCAGGATACGCAGCATGCTAGCAACAGAGTCAGAAGAGCATACATGGGTCCCTCGACTATAAATCAGAGCTGCTGCTAGGACAAAGAAACTCTGCGAGGATAAATCCCGACTGAGCAAGGCCATGGGCAGAAAGGCCAGGGAGGCTGGCGTGGACCCATCAATGGAAGAGAGGTCAAAAGCAGCCCTTGGGAATATTTTTATGGATATGTAAAATAAAATAAAATAAAATAATAAAAAGTAGGCCTGAGATCCCCACAATATTATTTTCAAAAAGCAAGACAATAAGATATCTTATTATTTTATTCTTTGTATATGTTGTCTTTTATATTTTCCTATTTCCTAGAAATACACAATAGATTTGGGATGCCAGACATACAAAGACAATGAAAATTAAGGCTCAAAACAACATTTCACCAGCATTAACCAAAGCAAATGTCTGAATCATCCTGTTGAAGTGCTCTGTCACCTTCCACAGTGATAAGGCGTCTGTGCTGAGCACAGATTTGGTTTCCTACAGAGAGGTGAGAGGAGAAGGGAGGGCCACTGCACTGGGTCCACTTGGGCCCCATTCAGTTTGAGCTAATTTCCTCAGGCAGAGCTCATTTGTTTTTTACCACAGCACCAGGGCACAGGTGCTTGACAGAGTCTTGGATGTTCCTGGAAATACTGGCACCTTCTTTCTGGGGAAAAGAAAGGCACCCTTCCCACTCATTAATCCTTTTCCAAGATGGAGAGCTTCTGTCTGCAAAACATGTTTGTTGAACTGATCTGAAAAAGGCCTTTCCAGCTCCGACTTGCTGTTTCCATCTTCTGCACAAGCGGGCCAAACTCCCTCTGTTGTCCCCCTCCAACAATAAACAATACCACCCACAAAGAGCTGGGGGGGAGGGAGTGTTTGTCCCACTGCCCTCCCCTGTTGTGTTCTTGAAATCAAGGACTGTGTCTAATCTTTCCTCTGCAGAAGCCTTCCTGCGCCTGTCTGGCTCCACAGGAAGGGCCTCCTTATCAGAAACCTTCAGTCTCCTCCCCCAGGCTGAGTGCACAATGCATCCCGGCCAAGGCAGCCAGAGATCAGGGCTGCAGCCCAAGAGTGGGCTCAAGGCTTCCTCCTGCCTGAGGGACCCAAGGCCCAAGGACAGAGGTGTCTGCTTCCCTGCCAAATGCTGTCACTCTAGGCTGAACCCTTATCAGCTGTTTAAGCAGATTCCCTCCTCGCTGGAATCAGGAGAAAAGGAAGCGTGTCCACATGCTCTGGCACTCAAATGGATGAGGATCACACACAAAAATTCTCCCAAGATTGTCTTTCAAGTATGTGCCAGGTTCTGTGTCATTCAAGAGAATGACTATTTGTCTAGGGCCTAGGTGCTTTACACACACCAGCCCATTTCATCCTGGAAACAGCCCTGTTGGGTGGGATTTCTTAGTTACTGTTACTATCAATAAGCTTTTACATCTATACAGCACCTCATGTTTGCTAAGAGCTTCCCTGTAAATTATCTTGTCTATATCCTGGTAAATTCTGATGTGGAAGACAAGGTAGAAATTCTACAGAGAGAGAGAGAGAGAGAGAGAGAGAGAGAGAGAGAGAGAGAGGACATGCGATAGGCCATCTGTCACCAAGGCCTGCAGCTTTACTTCCCCCTCTGCTACACGTTTGTCTCTAATGCGCCTGCCTGGGTCAGATTCTCATCACCTCGCAACTGGTCAATCTCCCATAGACGTCTAACCGGGTGAAGTATAAAGTGGTGCAACTCTCCTAAACAGCAAGTTTTTAATACTCATCAAAAGACTCAACAATGGCCATAATCTTTGACCTAGCAATTCTGCCTCTAGGAATTTTCCTAAGGTATATTTCCAAGATGTGCACAAAGATTTGTTCACAAAGATGTGCACAGAGATTTGTTCATTGCCATATTACTTAGAATAGACCTCCAAAATGGAGAGAGGAATGAAACCTCCATCCAACAATTGAGAAGAGGTTATACTTTTGTAGAGCCACACGAAGTAACGTTATGAAATACATACTCGGAAGGAAATACATTTCTTAAATGCTTACCTCTGGGTGGGGGGATTACGCATAGCTTATTTCCTTCTTTACATATTTATATCTCTTCTAATTTTCTTCAACAAACATGACATTTAGAAACAACACACTTTGTTAAAATGTCATAGGGACTCAATACTTGTGAGGGAAACATGAGACCGCTACACACACACAGCTAGGAACCATCTCTTTTAAAATCATGGTCTTACTTGGTACAAAACAAAACCATTACAGAGTTCAAACCTTTCATGCAGTGAGCTCACTGCTGGGAATTCACTTTAAGGAAAGAACTGAACAAACTCGAAATGCTAAATGAACAAAAATGCTCACTGCGTCTTATCTAAGAGAAGTGGAAACAATCCAAATGTCCAACAAGGGATAGTTCAGTATGGAACATCAACACCATGGAATGCAGGGCAGCCATTAGAAATGCCAACTATGAAAACTATGTAGAAATATGAAATAATGTTGACAATAGGCTGTAAAATAAAAAGGATACACAACGCTGCATTTGTCAGGACTGCAGCTATGAAAAATAAGCATGTATGTGAACAAGGGCATTTCAAAAGTAAGAACATATACTGTGTTAGGATTATGGCATTATTATAATCCTTAGTATTTTATTATTATTTAAAAAAAATTTTTTTTAAGTTTTGTCCTTTTCTTTACATAAGTTTTTAAATATTTTGCATGTGCCATAGACACATTTTTTAAAAACTTAGAAAACATAGAAAAGGGGAAAATAAATTACCAGAAGGAACATAATCACTGTTGACATTTTGATGTGCCTTTCCCTGTCTCTTTTTCCTAGTCACTGGGTGGTTTTTTTGTTTGTTTTTCTTTTTTTGTTTGTTTTTGTTTTTTATCGCTGTAATGATACTGTTTTCTTTAAAGTAGTTAAAAAATCATTTCAATTTTTAAAAACAATTAGTGAACTTAACATAAGACCTGTAAGAGAACACAGCGGTGGGTGTTTTCAAGTGCTATCAAGAGAACTGACCTAATTTAACATCTGTTTATAACAATACACAGAAATATTGCACCACTGTGACAGCCAGATGGATTCATCAAAGATCCTAACACCTGCAGAAGACTCTTAAGCCTATTTCCGCAGCCATCAGCCAGCAACGCGGAGAGTACTGTTACTAAATACTAAAGCGGACATGGTTGGAAATTAGAAGGGATTTTATCAGACTCTGAAAACACAGATACGATGCTGAACTAAGTTTTCAGATCAGAAGAAGCTTCAAGGGAACAAATCCAGTCGGTCACTGGGTCCAGAATATCTAAACTTGACATGTCTCACGTGCTTACTCTCCAGTCCCCTGGGCCCCATCTTCCTTAGGGCCAACCTCCCACACCTGGGCAGCAGCGGCCCTGTTCTGCCTGCTCTCTCAGCCTTCTTCCCGCGTCCCCACTCACATGTAGTCCTGCTTCCACTCTGCTGTCATCACCCACAGGCCTGACTTACATCCATGCCACTCCTCCCAGGACAGCAAGAGGAACCGGGAAATCACCATCTTGGTGATTTGGGGGCTCCGCCGCCTATTAAGTAAGTCTAGAGAAAGTGAGAGGGGTGGCTGAGTCTGTTGTCACCATTGAGGGGCTCAGTTTCCATAGGAGGGTGACACTTTTGTGCTTTTCAAACAACAGGGCCTCAAACAACCGACTAGTCACCCCTTACATGCGTGTCCACCAAAGACAGCCCTGTGTTCCAAGGCTAGGGGAAGAGCTGCTGCATCGGGCTGACTGCGACACGAGACGCCACTGCTGATGCAGCAAACTTCACTCAGACACTCCTCACTTCCAGGGCAAATGGAACTGTGCACTCTTTGCCTTAGAAGCTTTTAGACACGAGTCCCTATACAAGATGCAATGGGACTCCACGGCAACCTTCCCACAGAACTAATCTGACCTTATCACTCCCACACTTCAGTCTCCTCAGGGTCTCCCAGTGCCTACACAAAGCCACCTGAGAGGAAGTAAGGTGCTTTGGTGAAGAGGGTGAACTTTGGAGCCAAAGGGCCTGAGTCTTAGTCCTGCCTCTGCCTTTCTGAGTCGGGTGACTTTGGGTAAGTGCTCTCTCCTTTGGGTGACTGTTTCGTTATTTGTAAACAACGGTGATAATAGTACCTGTCTCCTAGGGCTGTTGTGGGGATTAAAGGAATTAACACACTAAAGCATGAAGAAGAGAACCCGCCTATAGGAAACCCTCAGTAAATGTTAGGTGCTGCTCCTGGGGTTGTTGTTTTGTTGGACAAAGTTCACATTCCCTAGCAGAGCACACAGAGCCGTCCGTGACCCAGCCCCCGCTCATGTCTCTGGCTTTGTTTCTTGTGACCTTTGAGTTACCATCACCCTGTGATCACGCAGCCACACCAGCTCCCAGAGTGTGGACCCTGAGGCAGGTTTGTTCCCTCCACACCTTTACTTTCCTCATTGGCTGCTGAGCAACCACATATCTCAGAAACTTTCCCTCCACCTCCACGTGTATTAGCCACTCCTTCCTTTGTGCCTCTACTATGTTCTACGGAGACAACTCACCATGGACACTTGATTGTCCTCACTGGTTTATGTATCCTCCTTCCCCCACTAGACCTTAAGGACAGAGGCCCCTGTCATTCCTATCGGTATCCCCATGGCCTGGCACGTAGTGCACCCTATGTAAATATTTATTAAATAAATGCAAAAGCAAAATCATCAGAATCTGGGACTACTTCTCAAAGGACCTAAACACCAGGATGAGGAAATCAAACCCCAAAACACTTTGAACCTATGGAGAATTAATTGGCAAAGATCATATAACCAAAGAGAAGAAGAAAATTATAATTTCCCAAGAGAAAGCCAAACCTTGTTATAACGAAGTGTCTCTGTGTATATTAGGGGGAGACAGACAGAAATAACATTAATAGTGGTTCTAAAACTAGCTGATGCTATGTATTCATTGACTAGTTTTTTAAACCTTGTCTTCAGAAACAAATAGAGAGTCACAGCTAACTGAAGAGTACTTTTCATTTTGTCCAGAAGGCAGGTTATACAAATATAAAACATTTCAGGGGACCCAGACTGCAAGAAAGAGAAGTAATCTTTGTTGAATGTCTATGATGATCTAGATACTTTTAAAAAATACAGTTTCTATTTATTAAGCACAGTGTCCTAGACAGAGAACTATTCACTTTCCATGCATTATCCAATTAGAAAACGAAAGTCCTCAACAACTCTGAGACATAAGTGTATTAACCCCTCCACTCTACAGATGAGAAACACGTATTCACTCACTCCATACATTTGTACTGAGCGTGTACTACGTGCAAGTCACTGGGCTCGGAGCAGGGGCTACAGTGATGAACAAGCCAAGTGCCCCTTTCACAGAACAGACATTCCAGGCGGGCAGAAAATAAAGCAAGGAATGGATGAGTGGATGGAGAAATGATCATATACACAAATGAACGAGAAAAATATTAGACAGTGACAATGGCTAGTAGAGAATTAAAACAGGAGGAAGGGACAGAGGTTGACTAGACAGCTAGTTTAGGCTGGGTTATCAGAGAAGGACTCTCTGAGGTGGCTATATTTAAGATGAGATTTGAATAAGAACGAGACCAAGCACATGAAGATTGAAAAAAAAGAGCATTTCAGACTAAAGGAACAGCTAGTGCAAAGCCCCTCAAGTGAGAATGAACTTGGCATGTTCAAAAATAGAGCCGTGAGGCTGGGAGCATGGTCAATGAGAAGAGGCAGAGAGACTGACGTAGAGCAGGTCACACAGAGCTTGATTAGCCAGGGCAGAGTTTGGGTTTGATTCTCAGTGCAATGGGAGGCGGAGGGGGGCAGTTAAGAAATGTGATGCAAACTGATTAACCTTGGTTAGAGATTTCTCTGGTCCTTATAATAGAAGGTATTGTGGTGGATAAAGGAGACGGGTGAGGAGGCTACTGCACATAGTCTAGGTGAGAGATGATGTGGATTGGATTAGGGTGCTGGTAGTAAAGATGGCGGAAAGCAGGTACATTTGGGAATGGTTTTGAAAATAAAGAAGATAGGACTTGCTGAAGGATTGGGCGATGATGGGGAAGAAAGAACAAAAACAAAAGTAGTGCCTTGATACGTTGGCTTGAGCACTTGTGGGGATAGTAGCCCCACTTACTGAGGTGGGGAAGATTGAGGGAAGAGAAAGTTTGGAGTGGAGACAAAATCAAGAGTTCTCTTTCAGCCATGTGAAATTTGCAAATGCCTCTTAGACACCTAACTGGACGTGGAGTTCCAGAGAAAGTTTGAGGATAAAGATGCAAAGTTAAGGGCAAATGAGTATTATTGAAGCCAATAGATTAGACAAGGATATCTATGGAAGTGAGTAAATAAAAAAGAGAAGGGGGGCCACTTCAGAACATGGGCACATCACCACTTAGAGGCAGAGGAGAGAAGGAGACATGAGGAGAAGAGCACAGACAGACAGGAAGAGCCCCAGAAAAGTAGTTTCCATGAAAGCAGTGATCGGCCTTGTAAACTGCTGCTGAGAGAATAAGTAAGATTAAAACAAAGCACTGGCCTTAGATTTGGCTACATGAAGGTCATTAGTTGACACAGACACGAGAACAGTCCTGGTGGAATGATAGGGAGAGTTAGAGGGGAAGAAGTCAAAACCAAAACTACGGACAACTTTTAAGTTTTACTGAGCAAAGGAACAAAGAAACTAGAAGACAGCTAGAGGAGGCTATACTGTAGAGTTTAAAATTAAATAATAAATTTATTTTGCAATATTTAATAGATAAAATTAGAAAATGTTTTGGGATCTGTTTGTTTTCAGATAAAAAATATTGGAGTATGCTTATTTGCTACAGAGAATTTTTCCGGTATGAGGGTAAATTTAATAACGGCAAGGAGAAGGGACATAAATATAAGAACAAAGATCTATAAGACTAGTCTTAATGAAGTTAATAATATGCTCTAGGTAAAAGAATTGGTAGGCGGAGAAACTGGGATACTAATCCAGGTCTGTTTTGACTCAAAGGTGCATCTCTTTCCACCACACCACTGACTATAATATATGTTTAGCCGAACATATAATGTGTGTTTCCCCGAAAATAAGGCCTAGCCGGACAACCAGCTCTAATGTGTCTTTTGGAGCAAAAATTAATATAAGACCCGGTCTTATTTTACTATAATATAAAACCGGGTCTTATATAATATAATATAATATAATATAATATAATACAATATAATATAGGACCAGGTCTTATATTAATTTTTGCTCCAAAAGACACATTAGAGCTGATTGTCTCGCTAGGTCTTATTTTCAGGGAAACACGGTAATACAGTAGTATGTATTTGCAAAAAAAAACCCCAACTCCAGTCTCTGCAGTGACTTATAACAGAGATAGCCGGAATAGTTAGAGAACTTGTGAGAGACAACACAAACACACACTCCCATGTAAGCAAGTCCTGTTCCTCATACAGACTTTTATTATTGCCTTTTCTTCACTCAAATATCACTTATTGCACATCTGACTGTGGTCCTACTAGCTGTAGGACCCTCCATTGTTGCCCTTTTACATTCAGAGTGGGTTTGAGGAGAGCATAGGGCACTAACCGGTGCAGTGTAAGGGAGAACACTGTAAGAGTAAACTTTTCAATGACTACAACAGGGCAGTAAAGAGACTTTTAAATGCCAGTTGTGGATTTATATTCAGCAAAAGTGAAAATGGAAATTAAGGAACATAGTCATTTTGTTTCCTTCCTCTTTACGTGGCTATCTTAGGAAGCAAGTGACCAAGGTTGTGCTAGGAAATGGCCCCCTGTCATCTTTCCCAAGCCCACTCTTGCTCTACCCCCTGGGGGCACAACTTCACTCCTCCAGCCCCATTTTTCTCTCACCTGGTTTCCCAGTATCTGTTCTAGTTTCCTTCTTCCTTCGGGACAACATAGATGCCATCCCTCCCAGGAAGTACTCCCTGATCTTTTCTTCTTTGAACCTTTATACCACTAAGTATTAGCTCTTCATCATATTTTGTCTTGAAACTATTCTGTCATTCAAATATCAAATGAGAGTAAGAGTACTTTTCAGTAGGAAATTCAATACAATCGTTGGCCATTGTTACTTTGAGAAGTTGCTTAATACTGGAAAGATTCAAATGGATTTGAGTTGAAATTGTGGCTCTGTTGCACCTCTGCCAAGCTGAGTAATCTTAGGGAAGTCACTTTCTGAGCCTCACTTCCCCCATCTAGAAAACGGGAATAATACGACTTACCACCCACCACCTGGGTATGTAACCAAAATGTGTTGGACAGCTCGTTCTGCTGAAAAACCTACAATGGCTTCTCATGGTTTTTAAAATCAAAATCAAAACTCTTCAACCTGTTTGCAACATCCTCTCAACTTCTCCAGCCTCACTTCTCACCTAACTCACATTTCATACTCCAGTAACAATACTTTGGTCCCTTCACACCCTGCACTCTTATTCCACCTCGCTCAGGCATCACTGTCCTCCTGGAAGCTTTCCCGGTTTGTCACCTTCACCTCATCCACAGGTTAGGTTCTCTCGTGATACCCTGACCACAGGTTATTCATTGCAGTTTCCCCACTGTTTATAATGATTTATTTACAGGACTATCTCCTCCATAAAACTAGGTTTCCTTAGGGGAAATGACTGGATTTTATTCATCTTTGTATTTCCAGCACAGTGCCTGGTACATATAGGAATTTACTTCTACTTCACCTTTCTGATGCTCCATGTCTTCATATATGAAATGGGAAGAATATTACCTATTGGAAAGGTTGGGATTCAGGTTAAGTAGTCAAAGCTGTCTACAGGGTGTCTGGCACACAACCAGCCTTCAATACATTTACATTATATTCTCAGCATCTCTTGATTTTGCTTTCCTATTCTGTCCTTCAGGACCAGGCTCTTACACTGGCCCTGTGTCCTGCAGTAAGCCCTCTCCCCCATGCATGTCCCTGAGCAGTGACCCTCCAAAGCTGCAGACGTGTCTTGGGCTCCCACCCCTGCTGGCTCCCTCTGGACTATGAGGATGATTCAGCTAAGGCTTCAATGCAGTACTGCAAACATTTCGTGAGCACTTTTGTGCAAGACAATGCCCCAGAAATAGTGGAAGTGATACCACACGTACAAGGCATTGCTAGGAGGTAGGGAAGAGGTAGGAGACAATTTGACAAATGAAGGCAGTGCAATTCAAAGAAGAAGAAAACGGTTATATATCTCTGGGAGAAGGCGAGAAAGTGTTGGAGGAAGTGGCATTTGAACTGGACCTCAAAGGATGACTTTAAGCTGAGGGGCTGTTTCCAGAGTTGTGTGTTTTCCACAAAACACAACACTAAAATCTCCTGTGCCTCAGAGGAAAACTAAATTTAGGAAATACTGCCTACTACATACCCCTCTAGGAGATCCATAATCCCAGCAGCAAGGCTCTGAGAAGTCTTGAAGTAAGGAATCCTGTTTAACTTTGTTTAATCCAGTACCTCAAATTTGCTTGACTGCTAGTTCTCTATTTCTTTACCCCTGGAGGACTATAGCATCTTGAGGAACATACTTTAAGAAACAACAGGTTAAATGTTACCCTTGCAAAGTTATATATTTGCAACAGGAAGCCCTCAAAGATAATATCTCAACATCAGATTTTTAAATAATGTAATCAGCAATTTAAAAAATTCTCCTGGCATTTTGTCCAAAGGGAAAAAGCAATGAAAGATCATGCAGAACTAAGCACCAAAAATAAGACCTAGCCAGACCATCGTCTCTAATGTGTCTTTTGGAGCAAAAATTAATATCAGACCCGATCTTATTTTACTTATTTTATTATAGTAAAATAAGACCGGGTCTTATATAGTATAATATAATAAAATACAATATAATATAATATATATAATATATATAATAAATATAACATAATATAATATAATATAATATAATATAATATAATATAATATAATATAATATAATATAATATAATAGTAAAATAAGACCGGGTCTGATATTAATTTTTGCTCCAAAAGACGCATGAGAGCTGATGGTCCGGCTAGGTCTTATTTTTGGGGAAACACGGTAGCTGTTGAAACAGAACAAATTCTCTCCTTCTCTAGTGTGAAGCAGAGTGTAGACCATAAGCCTTTCTATCAAGGGAGGGAAACAACGCATCTTTGACTGAGTCCATTCCTTCTTTGGTAGGATGTTTACACTCCAACAGCCACCCTCCCTCCCTCTCCAACCTGCTGACTGGGTAAAAAACACCAGACTTGAAAGCAAAGGGAACAACGTTGCATAACAACCAGCCAGCGGACAAGGCATGTTTTGCTCCTTAGCATTTACTAAACAGTGGTGCCAGTAAAAGGCGAGAAGGAAAGGGGCATTGTACGCTTGTCTGTCCCCACTCTGGAAGCACAGTGCTAGATGTTTCAGTCTGTGAGTTAACAAACGTGTACTGGGAGGGAGGCATCGTGCTCATGATTCAGAGAAAAACAAGACATAGTCCTACTCACAAGTCCTGCCTCACAGGGAAACTAGACAGGTAAACAAACTGCAATGCAGCATGCAAAGTGCAAGCAAACAATTCTATAATAAGAGGTGGGTACAAAATGCCAGCAAGGCACAAACGCGGACTCCTTAAAACTCTGCCCAGGCCCAAGGGCAGAAGAAAGACATGATAAAATAGGAGATTCCCCTTAGTTCTCAGAGGACTGGAAAAGCGTTCTGAAGGCAAATAACATATATAAAGAAATAAAATAGGGTTTTAGGGTTGAGTAGAACAGGGGAGGATAAAGCAAGACTGAAAAAAAAAAAGCGAGAGAGAGAGAGAGAGAGAGAGAGAGAGAGAGAGAGAGAGAGAGAGAGAGAGCAGTGGATCTTCCTGGGACGGTGGCACATTGAACAGCTGTATCTACTTTCACTTACTCCTGAAATCCCACAGAAAGTCCACAGAGGCCTTTTTCTCTTAATAACAAAACCATACAAATGCAGGGGAAGAGGAGACTGACTTAGTCGACTCAAGAAATTTGAATCCTAAGCCAGATGCAGGGAAAGCTGAGAATTCAGCCAATTTAAACCACAGAATCCTTACCCAGGACTGGCAGAACTGTGTCCCTAGAACAGGGAGGGGTACAAGATGCTACAGTGAAGAAGACACAAGGGAAACCTGCTCAAAAGGATTTGGGGGATCCCTAGATCCCCTCCCCACTGGCAGAATTCTGGAGCCTTAGTGTCTGGAGAGCATAAAACAGAAATGTCTGGTATTAGTTTTAAACGAATCTGGGGTAGGAGTTGGAGGATACAGATGAAATAAAAAGGTCCATGAAGTAATCACTGGTGAACCTGGGTGATGGGAACAAGGGGGTTCACTGTACTATCCTTTCTACTTTTGTAAATCTCTGTATTTTTTTATAATAAAAAGTAAGTGTGTCTCTGGCCCAGAGGGACCCAGCATGTTTGAAAGGGAACATAACAGAGACAGGGCACTGTGTCTCCTGAAGGTGGAATAGCACACATCCCTATACCCGCTCTCCTCCTGACGACCAGAATGTTGCCAGGTAGACTGCACTCTGCAAAGAGGAGTGTAAGACTCCTCTCAGGTGAATGCAGTCTAGACAGAGCCTAAAGATGCTGCCCAGGGACCTCCCCCAAACAGCCCACCGCCATCACGCTACAATGAGGCTCAGAGTTAATGATCTCCACCCCATATTCAGTTTCCTTTTGGGTTTTTGACAACTTTATTAAGCTATAACCCACATAATCAATTCACCTTTTTTTTTCTTTTTAAAATTCTTTTATTGGGAAATATTGGGGAACAGTGTGTTTTTCTAGGATCTCAAGTCGTTTTTTCAGTCTAGTTGTGGGGGGCGCAACTTAGCTCCAAGTCAAGTTGTTTTCAATCTAGTTGTGGATCAATTCACCTTTTTAAAGTGTACAATTCAGTGGAGTTTAGTATGTGCACAGAGTTATATAACTATCACCACTGGGATGGTTTATAAAGATATAATATTAAACTTTATTAAGATATAATTCACATACTCAATTCTCTCTCGTAAAGTGTATAATTCAGTGGTGTTCCGTATATTCACAGAGTTATACAACCATCACCAAAATCAATTTTAGAACATTCTTATCACCCAGCAAAGAAAACCCTATACCCATTAGCAGTCACTCTGTATTTCTCTCACTCTCCAGCCTCAGGCAACAACTAATCTATTTTCTGTCCCTATAGATTTGTCTACGAGTATTTGGACATTTCACATAAATGAAATCATACACTATGTGGTCTTGCGTGAGTGGCTTCTTTCACTTACCATAATATCAAGGTCTTGACAGCTTTTTTTACCCACTCCTTTAATCGAGAACAACACAGCCAAGGATCACATTCAGAGTGACATCTTGGGAAAGCCTCTAATAAAGATACAGACCACAGTAAACACAAAAAAAGCAACTTGAAGGAAACAGATACTACACTGGGTTGGGGAGTAGTACCATTAATATTCTAACCAAAAATGAAATAACACTGCATCCATGCAGCGAAAATAGGATACTGTAAACTGGAAATACTCGGAGAACAAAAAAGAGCTCTTAGGAATTGACAACTTAATAGCAAAAACAATAAGAATGCAATAAAAGGATTAAAAGTCAAGGTTGAGGAAATCTAGAGTGTAAACTCAAAAGACAAAGATATTGAAAACAGGAGAAAGAAGTTAATATTCCAGAGGAGCAGTACAAGGGATCCAATATCTGCATAAGAGATATTCCCAGGAAAGGGATAACAGAAGAAGAAAAATCATAACAATATAATTTGATAAAACTTTGAAGAACTGAGGTTGAAGGGCTTGGCACACCAAGCACAGTGTGAAATTACTGCGGAATTTCAGAAACTGCAAAGAGACGATTCTACAAGCTATCAGAGAGGGGGCTATCAAACAACCAGGCTATATACAAAGAATCAGAAATCATAATGCTTCCCATTTCTCAATAGCATCAAGGAAAACAAGACAATGGAGCAACTCCTTTAAAATTCTGAAGGAAAATGATTTCCAACTTAGAATGTAATACCCAAACTATCAATCGAGTATGAGAATGGAACAAAGATATTTTCAGCTATATAGGATCTCAGATATTCACATTCCATGAACATTTTCTTAAGAAGCTCCTGGAGGATGTCTTTCGCCAAGTGATATCCAGGAATCAGAGGATCGAGTGGAGACAAGCAATGGAGGACCCCATGATGACTTCCACATGAAGAAGCCAACCAGACCAGAGAAGCATAACTCCAGGAACAGACATGTTGAAGATGCTCATCGCCAACAACCCCACTGCCCAAACCCTCTTTGGTGATGTTATTCTAGATATTTTAAACATAGGATTATAAAATTTTCTAACATACTCAAAATTGGAACCCCAATACCCATCACCCTGATTCAACAACTATAAATATTTTGGCCTGTTAACTACTTGATCTATCCTTTTCTTTTCTATTTTTTCTTTGTTTAAATATTTTAAAACAAATTCCACATCACATCGTTTCACCCCTATGCATTTCAGAACCCATCTCTATACATTACCCGTTTTCTAACATCACAGTATTACTATCACACCTAGAAAATAACAATAATCCCTTGATATCAGTCCATAATAAAATTCTTCCATCATCTCGAAAAATGCTTTTTTACAATTAGACTGTTATAAGCTAAAGTGTGCCACCCCATGCACAAAAAAAAACCCTAACCTGCAATACCTCAGAATGTGACCGCAATTGGAGCCAGGGCCTTTAAAGATGTAATTAACTTAAAATGAGGCCATTAGTGTGGGCTGTAATCCAACCCTACTGGTGTCCTTATAAGAAGAGGAGATTAGGACACAGAGAGAGAGAGAGACCAGGGCTGCATGTGCACCACCATGCGACCACCATGCACAGAGGTAGGAACATTATAGCCATTTGAAAGCCAAGGAGAGAGGCCTCAGAGGAAATCAACCTTGCCAGCAACCTTGATCTTGGACTTCTGCCTCCAGAACTATAAGAAAATAAATTTCTATTGTTTAAGCCACCCAGACTGTGATATTTTATTATGGCAGCTGCAGCAAACTAATACATAGATTATCCAAATCAAAACAAGGTTCATACATTACATTGGGTTATTATTCTTAAGCCACATTATTATTTTTTTCATGCCATTGACTTCTTGCAGAAACCAAATCCGTTGTCCAACAATGAATTTGTTTGCTTCCTTAGAGTATAATTTAACTTTCCCCCATATTTCCAATAAATCAAATAAATCAAAGTTAGCTCTAGAGGATTTAGGGGTTGACTTTTGGGTAAGAATATTCCGTAGGTGGTACTACATACTCTCTTTTTAACCTGACAAACAATGACAGGTAATCTTAGTCCAGACTCTTCGGATTCTGTTTGCCTTGACCTTACGCTGATGAAGGATCTGCTTGTCCCCGCTATCTATCTGGGTTAGCTGATGGCATTAACTTTATCCTACAGATGATTCTTGCTTTGACCTACTCCCTGAGAGCTGGAGATAGGCCATAGAGAGACTAGGAGTAGAAAATACAGAGTAGTCCACTCTCTGTGACCATATCCTACCAGATGTCCTGTGCCTGTCCCATCCTACAGCCCTGTCAGATGCCCCAGTAGTGGTGAGCCCTATATGTCCTAGGATTCTCTCACACCTTGCGCATTGATTTCCCATTAGGACTTTTTGTAACTTCCAGGGATGCTAAAGCCAGACTATGATCCCAAGTCGGTTTAGCTTATTTTCAGATCTAAGAGTGGCCATGTTACCCTTTTCTCACAGAGCTTGCTAGATTTATGCTTGCATCTTTGTTTTTTAAAAACTAAACAATATATAGTGTAGTAATATAAACATGGATAATTAAACCATAAAGAAAAATGAGGGAATGATGAACCCAAAAGTCAGGATATCATTGCCTCTGGGGAGGAAGTAAGTAGACATGATTTGGAGGAAGAGAATACAGAGGCAGCTTCTAAGGTACCAATAATATCCAATCTCACAAATTGGATGGTGGATGCACAATTTTGATTTTTATTATTCTTCTTTAAGCTGTAAATATATATATTTCAAATACTCTTTGGTATGCATGATGTGTTTCATATTAATTTATTTTTACATGCATAGTCCACTGTGGCTAGAATATGGGGTCTGAAGAGTAGAGTGAAAAGAGAAAAGACTGGAAATAGAGTTTACTCAAGGCAAATGGAAGCCTCAGTAATGCTCTCTGGGGAGTATCATCAGGAGATATTTATACCCAAGATCTACTAAAATGGCTTTCTCACAATCTATCCATCAAGAATGATATCAAAAATCCTTTTTGTTGCCTACTAAGTTACGCAGAGATGGAATATCTGACATTGTAAGCCTTTTATAGGAAACATAATAATATGGTTTTTGTGTATTTTTCCAAAGAGAGGAGATTCATCTTGCCCTACAGGACACATCTGCCTCAAATTCTTAAATGACTCAAAGCTAGGAGGGAGGCAGAACAAATGTTCTAGATGACAGAATTGGGATATATTTTGGTGAGCTGGAGTAATAGGTCAAATCTAACCCAATTTCTATCAATCCCTCCATTTACTGAGAACATATGATATGCCAAAAGCTTTACATAATTTAGACTCATTTAATCGTCACAACGTGGCTGGGAAGCTGAGACCTAGGGAGGTAACTTGCTCAAGGTCACAAAGCATGTCAATAGCAGAGTCATAATTTGAACTTAGATCTTCAGATTCAAGTTTTAATCTCAAGTAAGATTTCTTCAGGTACTAGAAACTAACATTTCAAAACTGAATCCTCGTTACTTGAATTCGGTCTGTCACCTTCAGAGAACTGCCACCCAACCCCGATGCCCTTGGGCATATAAGGGGATCAGCACCTCAGAAAATGATTAGATCAAACTGATTTCACTCATGAATGTGACATTCAGGGACCCCCTGACAGCTGCCAGGAAACCTGTCTGCCCTCAAGAACAAGTCTGTCATCAAGAGCAAGCTGTAAGAGGATTCTCTCTGCTCCCCATTCCCAGCTCAGCTCTGTCTGCCTCCCTATCTGTACTTAAGACTTCACAGAATTCAAGCTAGGTGGCTGTGGATGGAGGTCCTTTACACAGAGACTGCTGAGTGAGACCCCTTAGCCAGACTGTTTCCCATTTTCAATTTTCTCTCATCTTCAGGGCCACTGTGACTTGATGGGTGTGTGTAGCTGAGAGAACAGCACAACCAGCTCCAGCAGAGTCATAGCCAACGGAGCAATCCCGAAAGACAGCCAGAGAATTTTAATGAAAACCAGAAAACTCCTGGCTGCTAAGTCCAACTGCATTTCAGGCCTGCCAGCCCCTCCTCCTGCAGCTAAGAATCCCTGAGCCAGCTTCACCCCAAAGAGGAGGGAGGAGAATCCATTTTGCATGCAGTAGCCTTCCACAGCAGCCACTTTCCAGGGTCATTTAGGTGAGAGGCAAGGCACATGCTAATTGCAATAGGACCCAGGGACCCCAGAGGCACACGGGGTGTGGCAGCAGCAGATCTGAGCCAGCAGATTATGAAACAGTCATTTAAAAAAATAAGAGGGGGAAAAGCCGCTTTCCTTCTGCCAAAGCTGTCTGAACACAGCTGTATACAAGGCTAGTGAGGAATCTTAACAAGCTTAAAGAGGCCGTGTTTCAGATACGCTAGAACCAAAGGTGGAGGAAATGAATACTTTGAGCACTTACTACGAGTCAGGCGCTCTGATCTCATTCTACCTTCCCTATCAACTTCAATTATCAACTGCATGTAGCAGATAAGAACCCTGACTCAGAGACGTTAGCTAACTTGTCCAAGGCAAACAACTGGCAAGTGGGGAACCAAGACTCAAAGTTCAGTATGGGTGAGGCGCACCAGAATCCTGACCTGTCCGGCCTAATAAAATGAAGCATCACTTAACTGAATATCAGCTACGGGCCTGGAACTAAGCTAAGATTTTTGCATGCACCATATCATCTAATCCTCACAGCCACCAGATAAGAGAGGGATCATTATTACCCCCATTTTCGGTGAGGAAACTAAGACTAAGATGTTAAACAACTTGGCCAAGGATATGACATGGCAAGGATTTGAACCCAAGTCTATCTCGTCCTAGAGCCCCTATGTTAAAACACTCACCCTAACAGCCTATGGGGGAACCCCCCCTAGGCCATCATGCCAAGCAAGCAAGCTGAATACAGACTTCTGCCTCCCTTCCCAGCGGGTAATTCGTGTTTCAGAATTACCTTTCAATCCCTCCGAGCACTCCTCAGCGGGGGGGCCCAGAATCACTGGCTCTGGGAAGGCTGACAGCAACATGTCCTCCTTCCCATGGACCGTGAGCTGTGATGACACTGCCTGTGTGAAGGAGGAGTCTCCCACCGTGATCCCGAGATGCGTGTGTGTACAGCCGCTGACAGCTCCTTCCTGCAGGCCCCGCTCCGCAGGCCCACACACCTGACAGCGCACCCCACCCCCCTCCACAGAACAGCTCACAGGCCCGTTTGGTATTCTTAACAGGAGACCACATGCCTCCTCTTAGAGCAACTGTGATTTCCCAAGGGAGACAACTGTCTAGACAGAGCATCCCAATCCATCTTGACAAGAGATGGGCCACACGAAGTCACGTCTGATCATGTATTTTTTTTGGAGTGAATGTTCAGCAGCCCGGTAAAGGCTTGGCCCCGCTGGGTTATCACACTGAGCACCTCTCAGCGCAACGACGGATATCCAGGGTTGGCACTGTCTTCCCGGCCAGGCAAGCATTACCTCAGGGAAGTCACAGGTGTCTTACCCCCAGGCTAAGGGTCCTGCACACACAGACACTCTATATAAACAGTTCCGTTAATCAGAACTCTTCTACACATGTTCGGAATTAAGCACCAGGCTTTGAGATGGACCGAACACCTCATATGAGACAGGTACTACAGCAGGTACATATATATCCAATTATTAATTAACCTTCACAACATTCTGTGGGCTAGATAAGATTGCTATTGTACAGATGATGCAACTGAAGCCCGGAGAGGTAACGTAATCTGCCCAAAGTCACACAGAAAGTGGCAAAACTCAGACTCAAATCCATTTTTTATGATTCCGACACCTTTACATTCAGTCAATCATGAGGCCATTCATTACTCCTCAGACAGTTATTGAGCATCTTCTATGGGCAGCTGCTGTGCCACTTGCAGAGGAGACTACAGCTAACATGGTAGCCTACGTCCATGAGGAGAGAAGACAAGGGGATCTGAGAGATGGGTCCAGGGTGATGAGATCAGGACCTCAGATGAGCAATCAGGGAAGGCCTCTCAGAGGAAGTGGTATTTGAACTGACACCTGAACGATGAGAAGGAGCCCGTCATTTGCAAAGCCGGGAAAAGGAGAGCACAGGCAGAAGGAACAAGAAGCGCAAGGGCTGTCTGCAGGAAAAGGCTTGGAACGTTTGAAGAGCAGAAAGGCCATCAAGGACCAACACTAAGTAAGCAAAGAGGACGAAAGAACGTTTGGGATGAGGCAGGACTTTGTTGACCACAGAAGACTTCCGATTTTGTCATAAGGGCAATGGGAAATCAAAGAAGAGTTTTAATTAGGGGAGTGACATAATCTGATTCGTACTTTAAAGAGATAATTCCGGTTACCGTGTGGAAGAGGGGGTGCATGAGGGGAGGGCACAAGAGTTAGGCATCAGGGCAGACACAGAAGACTTCAGCTGATGTAAGGAAGACCTGCCTCCTGGTCAGAGCTGTGGAAAGTGGAATGAGCTGCCCCCGCTGCAGATGACTTCCTTGTCATTGCAAGAGTTAAAGAATAAACCAGATGACCCCTTGGCTAAGTGGTTAGAGACTTCAGTAATAGGGTGAGCAAATCCTTCCAAACCTAAAATCCTCCTCAACCCTAGAACTCTGTGGTTTTAAGATAAAATCTTTATTACTCTAACTTTCAGGACTGGAATTTCCACAACAGGGCACAACTTCCTTGGTAAATCTTACCTTTTAAAAGGCAAATGAGAAAATTCGCTTATTTCAGTCACTATCAAGTGACTCCTAGTTGCCTTCTAAGTGTCATGCAAGACGCTGGGAGGCTTTTGGAGTAGGTAAAAGGCACAAGCTATGGAATCAGATATCCCAGACCTGCAATTTATTAGCTCTGTGATATCTGGCAAGTTACATATGTAAATCCTTTGTGTCTAGGTTTCTTTCTTTGAAAAACGAGAAAAATAATGCCTAATTCAGGATAATTGCTTTGAGGACCAGACTCCAGTGTGTGACACCTTATAATAAGAATAATAATAAGTAACATGTATTGCGCCATTACTATATGCTAGCCTGGGCTACGTGATCTACGTGTATTTCTTTATCTAATCCTTACAAAAACCCAGAAAGGAGGCACTGTCACTATCTATATGTTAAAAATTAGGAAGCATTACTGGAGGTTAAGTATAACTTATCCAACAGTCCTATAGCCAGCCATTGCTCAAATTAGAAAAACACAAGTAAATAAACACACTTCAACAAAGGTTGAAAGAAAAAGACAAGGAAAATCAGATTTACATAATTTGAAAAAAGATGTAACCTACTGTTAAATTGAATAAACAATTCAATTCACTAACTAGACATTTAGTAATATTTATTGAAAATATAAATAAATAATCGAATGAATAAATGATTCCGACAAACATTTATTGAGTGCCTACCAGGCACAGCATAAACAAATTAAGGTTGCAGAGGATTTACATCAATTTAATTGAGATTTTGCCATTAAAACCCCAATCTTCAAACTGCAGATAAAGTGCCAACATAATGACCCACTGTCCATGTAAAAAGGTCCTAAAAAATGTCATTCTCATACAGAGAAAAAGAAGTCGGAATTACTGTTGTTCTTCCTGTGGGAAGTCAAACTGTGAGAGCGGTGCACGGAGCAGTTGACAGAAGACTAAGAGTGCACCACAAATGGAAGCCTAGGGACAAGACAGTCTCAAAGAAAAGATGAGAAGACTTCCAAAGGGAGTAGAAGCTAAGAGAGCAAAGGCCGATGTGATAACTAGGAGTTTGCTGATGAACTTCACTAGAATTGTAGGAAAGGACACCAAGTCTCAAAGGGCATTTGGGTGAATGGGGTAAAGGCGAAGAGCACACAGTGTTTTAAGACATTTGGCGATACAAAGGAGAGGGGGAGAACAGCAGCCTGATAAGGAGCAGAAGGATTGCTGCTAAGTGCAGAAGGTGAGGAGCAGGAGCCAAAGAGAAGAAGCTGAAGACAGAAGATAGACAGAGGAGATACAAGAAAAAACTAGGAGAACCAGACCCAAAGAAGTAAGTCCAGAGGGGCAGGATGGAATACATAGGGAAAGGCTACCCTTGGGAAAAGAGAAGTCACCTTCTGCACTGTGACAGCAGGAGACTGTGACGTACGGGCACAGCGAATGGTATCCCGACTCAAGCTTGATGAATACAGAGAGGGATGGTTACATAACACCATTTGAGCTTAAAATAATATTGATTTTCTTGGGCCACTCATAAACTGGTATTGAAAAGGACAACCATCATTTGGATATAAGTTCTATCCAGTTAACAATCAGGCTTATTGAGATGTGCTTATGTTCTGTTTCTTAATCTGGGAGCAGGTTTCCATTGGTGTGTTCAGTTTGAAAACTTCATCAAGCTATATGCTTATATGTACACTTCTCTTATGTATAGTACACTTCAATAAAAAATGTTTATAAACCAATCATTCACTTAGAATCACCATTCCTATACTTTGTTCAGTTTTTAAAAGAGTAACTCAACCTCAAGAAAACTATATATTCCTTCAGACAGGCAACATTCCTTACCATTCTTGTAGATCCTCCATAGTACTAAATTCAAGACTAGATACACAGTAGATATCCAATAAATATATGTTGATGTGATTTAAATAACTTTAGCACCAAATGTCCAGACTTAATACAAAACACTCTCCAGGAACTGGCACCTTTATGACTGTGAAATCTGTCAGACCCCACCTTAGCCAAATGATTGCACTGAGCATCACCAGTAATGGAATAAAGTAATATTATGTGCCTCTCCTTGTGAAATAATGGGAAGTATACAACATCCGCTGTTTAAAATTCTTGCCAAAAATGTCTCACCCACATATAATCATGGAGAAATAACTAGACAGATTCAGGTTGTGAGATATTATTAAGAAAACCAACCTGGACTCCTAAAAATATGAATGTCATAAAATACAAAAATAAAAGTGGGAAACATGGATTACAAGAGACTAAAAAAAGAGACTAAAGATACATAACAACTAAATTTAATGTGTAATCCTTGATTAGATATTGGATTAAAAACAAACCAACAATTACATTATTAAATATTATAAAAGTAACATTATTATAATATTCTTTGAACAATAGGGGTATGATAGATTGCTTGCAAAAATATTGCAATTGTTCAGGCCACTGTCTCCATGCTCCTGAGCAATATGACTTTACAGCTCCTCTCATCATAGGAGCTTGTGACAGGCTTTGGCCACTAGACTGCAACAGAAGTTATGCTGTGTGAGCTCCAAGCCTAGTCCTCAAAAGGCTTTGCACACTTTCATTCTCTCTTTGCACCTGCCTATATGCCATGGGAACAAGCCTGGCCTATTCTGCTGGAGGATGAGAGACCCACTGGAGCAGAGACAAGCCATCCAAACTAAGGGCAACTTAGAACAGCCAGCCCCTGGTGGATCCAGCAGCTGACTGCTGACATTGAGGGGGCCCAGTCAAGCTCAGCTGAGGCTCATGCACATTAGAAGAACCATCCAGTTAATCCAGAGAATCATGGTCGTTTTGGGTTTTGTTTTTTAAACCATGAAGTTCTGGCATGATTTGTTATGCAGCAAAAGGTAAGTGATTGAAGGCAAGAAGTAAACATACACTATATATTATGGAATCAATGTTAAACTTCTAGGGCATGATAATGCTATTGTAGTTATGTAGAAGAATGTCCTCATACTGAGGAGATAAATATTGACATATTTAGAGATAAAATATCATGATGTCTGCCCCCCCCCACAAAATATAAATCTGCATAAAGCAAATGTGGCAAAATGTTAAGAATTAGGAAATCTAAGAGTTTTTGAGTGTCCTTTGCACTAATCTATTCGTTTGAAAGTTTTCAAAACAAAAAGAATAAGTGCATACCTATCTCCAGAACATGGTGACACCGAATACTTATCTGGTAACACAGCAGCCACATGTAAAGAGCAGATCCTTCTTACCCTTTTTGCCATCCTACACTTCCTACCCATTTTTACCAAAAACAACTACTACTGCTGAAGGGGGACATGAAGCAGATATAAACTGCAGTAAACCAGGGGTAGACATGAGTTAAAAGAAAGATTCATAAAAAATAAGAAATGTTTAAAAGTTGGTATTAATAGTAAGTATTCACTGAGTTTTTCTCCCTGATAAAATCAGAAAGAAAAAAATTAGGGGTGGGTTGACTGAAAGTTGAAAAGGAAAAAGCTTTGGCAAGAAACAAGGGCAGGTCTTTGAATTATTTTGTGTTAGAAAACAAATCTTCATGTGTTTTCTATTTTAAGGGATTTCTCAAACGCCTACAAATGAGAAGAATATCTTGTATTACATCTCTTCCCCTTGAAAATCTCTCAAGATTCTTACCAATAGAGACTAAATCTGTTTTTTCACAATCTAATGAAAGCCTCCGTTATTTAATTTGGATTTTTCTCCAAGTGATATATAGCAATTATTAATGCTGTGTATTGACTTATATGAACCAACCCAGGGGCCTAGGTTCAAAGGATGTAGCTTTCTGAGCTAAAATCCAAGACCCTCAGCTTTTCTATGCCATACAGAGAAATTCTGCTTACAGCGAAGGGCAAACAATGCCTGTGTTGTTCTTTATATTAAAAGGGGGGGGGGACAAACAAACAAACAAAAAACACACAGTAATCTAGGTAGAGAGGGGATTTTTTTAAAGAACAATTTCTACAAATCTGTCAAAATGTATTTGATGTCAAAAAAACTGCAATCAAATGAGCCCATGTGTTAATATTATCAGGTAAGAAAAACATTCAACTTGTATAAAAAAGGAAATAAAACTTCACAAGGTACTGTACATCTCATGCGTCAGTTGTTCTCATCTGTCAGAACCAAAAAATAATGCAGCAAAGATACTTGTTTTAGGCATTATTTTGCTCAAAGCCAAATCCGTGCCCTCTCTTCCTTACAGAATCCCTCAATTCTCTAGCTCACAAACTTCAGGATGCCTCAGACTATGGTTTGAAACTACAATTTTAAATTAAAATGGTTGTGGGGGAAAAAAAAGAAGGTATCACATGCAGAGAGAATCTTCCAGTTGCCTCCACAAACTTCATCAGATTCAGAGAAACCAATCAGGCTGTCACATCTTCAAGGAAACTTTGATGTTCAAAGAGAATTCTACTATGCACATTAATTCTCAAAACTGTTCAGTGACACCATAAAGACAGCTGCAAAGCAATAGGCTCTCCTGGCCCACATCTGCATAGTATTACCACATGCAGCTGGCGATAGGACAAGACACCAGCAGACCTGGGCATGGATCTAGCTCAGCCACTGAGTTCCCAATCATTTATCACTAAAAGTGTCAACTAATTAAAGCATGGGTTGATTGATTGACTCATCAGCTCATTCATTGTACAAACATCCGTTGAGCAAATTCCGCAGAATGGGGAAACACACATGAAGACAATATGGCTCCTGCCCACAAGGAGCTCATAAACTAATAGAGAAGCAGAGTCCAAACACATAGGCAAGTTGGAGTAAAGGGTTCTGAACAAGTTAAGCACTTGAGCATGGACTTGACTCCTGGCTCTACCACTTACTGGCTCCGTGACTTTAGGCAAATTTTACCTAATTTGTTCAAGCTTAATTTCCTTAGCTGGGGATGGCAATTGTACCTATTACATTGGGTTACTGTCAGAATTAAATGAGGTAATACATAATTACTATACATGTCAATAAGCTTTCAATATATGTTGGCTATGATTGTTATTCTTTATTATTATCTGGGTGGTTCTACTAGATTATCTTTTAAAATCCTTTATAACCCAGAGATTCTATTAATTAGTTGTGTGACCCAAAATAAGAAATTTAACATCTCTGGGTCTCATGCTCTTTATCTGCTAAATGAAAGGGTACAGCTCAGTGATCTCTAAAATCCCTTCCAACTCTAGAATATTAAAAGGCTCTATGATTGATCTTATATAATTTCATATGTGTCTCAGTGCCACTGCTTAAAGTGATACAACAAAGCCACTGCCAAATAAACCATCCTTCTCAGGTGGCCATCTGAATATTTTTTCACTTTAGTTCCTTTAATCTCATAATCTACCCATGCATATATAGAATGTATATGAGGTATGAGTCCCTAGAGAGAAAAACGAACAAGTGTGGAGGAAGCCAGGCCACTGTCCTCTTCCTTTAGGTTCGGTAGTGGCTTAGGAAACACAAGTGGGGGAGACCAATGAATGAATGGATTCATTCATTCACCCACAGAAGCATCCCACATCCTGAGGGCGGAATGCTTTCCTGTGCCCCACAGCGCCCCCTACTTGTCTCCATGTGTCACTTTCCACAGTGCCATTTTATCTGCCTGCACCAACAACTAAGCTGATTGAGGGCTGGGACTTGGCCATGCTAACTTTGCACCCTCAACTCCATGTACAGTGCCTGGAATGTGGTAGGCACATAATAATTTAATAATTAATTAAAATTCATACTCCCCCCAAAACTAGGACCAAAACTATACATTTGCAAAGTGACTAGGCAGTTTGGGGATCCTTTACTAAGTCACCAATCCAGCAGTGTCAAGAACCAGCTGTGTGACCTTGTGGGGGAGGGATATTTCACCCTCTGGCTCTCAGTTTCCCCTTAAGTTAAAGGAAAAAATGAAGGGAATGGCTTAGATCAGGGGTTGGCAAACTATGGCTCATGGGCCAAATCCAGCCTAGAATAATTTATTCCAGCTTAGAATAATTTTCACATTTTTAAATGGTTGTAAAAGTAAACAAAGAATAATATGCATCAGAAACTGTTTGTGTTCCCCTAAAATGAATATATTTATTCTCTGGCCCTTTACAGAACAAGCTTGCTGGCCCTGGGTGAGATTATCTCTAAATTCCCTTCAAACTCGGAAATTTTAGCATTCTAATTCTGCTGGGTTTCCATGAATGGTCTGATTCTGGCTCTTTGCACAGAATATTCCTAAGCCTGAAACAATACTCAAGACACAGGAGAAGCTCAATTGTTATTTGTTTAATTGAATAAATGGATTCTGCAGCAGGAACCCTAAGAACTAAATCCCCCATGAAGAGGGTAAATTGGGTCAATGCGTATCAAATGACCGCCTAATAAATGCCCCCATGATCAACTTGCCACAACAAGAGGAACACACAGCTCTATTGGCTCCTTTGGATGACAGGGGCCCCTGTACCAGCCCAGAGCTCAGATAACCAGGATTAAGACTTACCTTGTTCCACAAAATAAAAAATGCATTTGGCCACCCCCTGAACAAATCCCTAGGGCAAATTATAAAGCTATCTAGAAAGTAGCTATCAGAAACACAGATCATTTGAACAGATCATCTTAATAGCGATAGACCCAAGGGAATAAATCCCATCCACAATAAGGCATATAGAATAATTTAGCATGCAACATTCTGTTTCTCTTTCCCTCTGTTGTTAAGAATATATAATACCAAAACAAGGAATTCAAACATTTATGTCAGGGCAGCAAGCCAATGAAAGCCTAGAATATATGATCCTATTAACGCTAATGGAAGTTGGAACAAGGTAAAAGAGAGCATAAAGCTCCCTGCTTCCACTCTCACTACACATACTTTCCCAAAATAAACAGCCTGCAATTATTCTTGTAATGCTCCTTCTCTGTACACCCATAAATCATTCCTGGGGATATACCTTTGGCTGATTTCAAGGGATGGGTTTCTTTTCTTTTTTTCTTCCCTGTGCTCTACCTCTTTCTGTATGCCTACAAGGAGTTCTCCTCAAGGGGGTTGCAGTTGATTTTCTGCCGTCCCTCAATTGAACATCTCCAGTACAAGTACAGCACACCCCAACCTCATACTCCGTCAGACTGTCCTTACAAATTGCAAAGTCAGTCTAGAGATTCTGCCCTCTCCACTTTCCTTGAAAGAAGCTACGTGGAGCTCTCTTTCCTCTCAGATGACCAGAGAGGTCTGAAGGCCCCCCATACCCAATGATGAGGTGGATTCACACATCTCACTCCCCATCCCCACCCCAATCACCATGCTCCAGACACACTGATCTAGAAAGTTAAAAAAAAAAAAATCCTGTATATCTCCATGCTCACTTCCAGGCTTTTCATAAAGCAGAGAAGAATAAAGTTTGGATTGCCTTCCTGATTCATTAGGTAAGCTTTTTCTAACAGCCAGAAGAGACAGGCCCCTTGCTGACCTCTGTAGAAGCCTCAAAAAAAAAAAAAAAAAAAACAACAAAAAAAAAACACTTTATTTCCCAGAGTCTTGTTTTCATGTGTTTTTCAACCAATAAAAATGGGTTTAATCTTAGCTAGCATCTTTGCTTGCAAGATAAGGATCTAGCACTTTGAGACACATATTCATAGTTGGATTATGGGACTCTCTGATGGCTCTTCTCTGATCCCTGGTCCAAATAGCCTCACCCACATTTTCTCCAAATTCCACCTGCTTCGGGGACCCAGCATGGCCCTGAATGCCTGCAGCAGCCCTTCTTGGCTGCTCCTGCTTCTCTCCTGCTGAAGCATGTGATCCAGAGCATCTACTGGGGCCCAAAACGTCATCAAACGGCGAAAAAGAATTTCTAGAAGGAGTCTAGGTGACTAATGACAGAAGTGCTGACTGCCTCCACCATAAGATAAAACTGGCATCCAGGGCCTTTGTCTCTGTAAAAGGCTTCACAGACTATTCATTAATATTTGCACAAAGAAGAGCCTCACATGTGCCTTTTGAATGTGAAGTTTAATAGGAAGTTCGAGGTGATCCAAATAGGCATTGGAGAACATGCTGTCCTACTTATTACTATCAAGTATAGGAAAACTGTATATTAATACTCAATACAGACCACTGTTTATTCTTTTAAGTGTATAATCAGCTTAGTAAACACGGCACAAACTTTCTCACTCCTTAAAGCAGAATGGACCATTTCCTCTAGTTTGGGGGCCATATAAAGACTTTAATAACAGATCCTGAGATGCCCTGTTTACTCATTTGTTTAGATGATTATCTCCCCACACCCTACTGCTTCTACTACCCCAGGCTATAAGTCCCTTGAGGACAGGAACCTATCATATTCTTTCTTGAGTCCTCAGTGCCCAATAGACTTCCTGGCACACAGCAGGTACTTCATAACACCAGAATGGCAAAGGGGGAGAGGCAGTAAGCATTAAGAGGATAGAACCTGCATCTGTCTTATTCATTGTTACCTGGCCTATAAACATTTTCTGAATTGATGGGTGGATTAAAGAAACAAAAGAGCAGTGATACTAAGGCATGCAAGTACAGAGCTTGATTGTGGACTAATAAATGTCATCTTTTATCAATTCTAAAAACATTTTCTTTTACATTTTTACAGCTTGGAAATTAGGATTCATTTAAAATGGATGGCATCTTGGCATTTTGTCATAGTTTATTTAGAACCTTATTTTCTCTTTCTTCCTCAGTGTTCTATGGAATAGCTATACACGTTAGAAATGATGGTATCATCAGTTCAGTGAAATACAATTGTTTGATGTAGCTATGGTAAGAAGGGTTGGAAAGATAATTGCACAATTGCACTGAATTTTCCACAAGAGTAGAAACACAAAGAGAGGTTAGGCCTTTTTAGTGGTTGGTAAATGAAGTGGCTATTTGTCTCTCAATGATTCTGCCTCCTCTAAGAGCAGCCCAAGTGGAACTTTCAGTGGCCAAGTCTATGCTAAACCACCCTGCCCTTCTGCCCACCACCGATTGGTTCAAGAGTGGTCACATGACTCAAACTGAGCCAATCATTACTCTTTGAGAATTTTTACCTGGAGTCAGTGAGAGTGTACGTCAGTTTTTCTCGGCTGTTAACAGTGATGGTTAGAGCTCAAGGAAGGTCTGTGGCCATGCTCCCTGCCATGTAGAAGAGAAGCAAAGGCAAGCGACAGAATCTTGACATAATTTGAGTCTCTGTTTAGCTCGAATTATCTACCTGCTTACCAAATCTATTTCTTCTTCTTCCTGGGCAAACAGGTCATATTATCTCAGCCTCCTTTACTGTTATGTGGAGTCATGTACTGAGTAGTAATTGATGGAATGAGCACAGAAGTGATATAAGACGCTTCCAGACCTGGCCCATGAGAACTTCCCACATGAGATCCTTCAATCTCCTTCTCCATCTGCAAGTTGGAAGGAGAGAACTTTGAGAAACCCAGAGGAGAAGGAATCCACAGACAGAAGGAGGCTGGGTCCCTGAAACATAGAAAGGGGCCTAACCAGGAAACACCATGTTGAATTGCTGTACAAACAAGAAATAAATTTTGTGGTAAGCATTGAAATTTGGGGGTTGTTAGGGCAATTACCTGTTCTAATATCTCCTGGTTCCAGCTGCACCCATCCTTCCTATGGTTCCATGAGATACCATAGTATTCTTCCCATAAATTCCCTCTTTGCCCAACTTAGTTTGAATTGAGTTTCTTTTATTTACAACTTAAAGAGTTCTGAAGAACACAATTAAGCAGAATGAACTGCAACAATATGAAGTGGCAAGCAGACAGAAGTAAGCAACAATCCCCAAGGGAACACCTAGAAAATTTCTCAAAACAGAGTAATAATTTCAACAAACTAATGACAAACACAAAAGACTCTTTTCAGTTTCCAAGGGCTACTGGCTCTAAACTCATAAACCACTTATAGCTCTCATTCTCATTTCATTACCACAAGCATGTACTAAGTTGCAGTAGCCTTGCCTTAGGGTTTACCTACTATCAGGTACCCGCAGGAGTTCTCAGACATACAGAATCCTACCAAGCAAGATAAATTTCATACGTACCCAGCTCTGCTGTCTCAGGATTTATTGGGAAATGGATCGACAAACAGCTCCAAGAATTCAAATAATTACTCTGGGGTAAAAGCTCTGGGTATTAAGTGTGCAATCCTGACCAGAGTTTTCAAAGATAAATATTAAAGAATCGCCAAAGCTCCTGGGAGTATTTATAAGACAATAAATGAAAAGATTACAAAAATAAACCAGAGAATGATGCCATCAGTGCCTTCTTGAGCAATGAAAAAACCCGCCAGGAACTGGAGGCCGGTGATGACAGAACACACATCCTGTTCAGTTTCCAGAAATGTCTCTCATTGAGCCAAAATTGTTTTTATAACAAGCACTGACATCTGTAATACATTCTACAGGCTTCTTATAAAGCACTGTTATACTATATATTGAGTAAGTAATAACACAGAGTCATTTATTTGACCCTCAGAACAACAGTTGGGAAGCTGGGATTGTCACCGGTCCTTCATTTACAGAGAACAGGCTTAGACAGGTCAAGTGCTCACGGCCTCAGGATATGTGACTTGTGCCAAGGCTTGAGCTCCAATCTCCGAACTCCAGATCCTCTGTTCATGTTGCTGTAGCCTGAACTATGGAATACCAGAGCAGAGAAGAGGCCTGACTGGAGGAGACTTTTTCCCAGTATCATAATTCCTCAACCCATGTTGGAGGTTAGTGTTTTCTGTTTCATGCAGCCATATGTGGGAACTCTCCTGAGGATTAAAAGGCCTGGGATAGATGCCTGGCCTGCCTCCAAAACCAGCTGGGAAAACACTTCCTGACAAGACACCATAGCTTATGCCCACAGTAAGGCCTTGAGAGAAGAGGAGGGAGCCTGAGGCACCGGTTAAAAATGCTGAGACTCCACATGATTTTGTCAGAATCTTATAGTTGGAGGCTTCTAAGAGCCAGAAGACAAGGTCTCTCAGGACCCCAAAGATAGACGCTAGGGCAAATGAGCTGAAGTTACCATTTGTTGGGGAGGGAGAGGGGATCAACTACATAAACTTAGCTGGTCTCAATCAGCATTCTCAGATGATTTTCATGAGCCATTTCTAGGAGACAAATTGCCAAAATCAAACACTTGTATACTACCTGTGAAAGGCAAAAAGGGGGCAGGGGAGAACATTTTGGTAAGAGCCATTTATCCCTGGTAGATGGTGATCCACCAAATCAGAAGGAAGACGCAGGAAATTGGGAGAGCTGTCCTTTAACACAGTGGAAAACATGAAGAGCTGGCCTCTCCAACTACTTCCTGGGTTCCAAGGATGAGAGGGAGGCCCTGTATCCCAGTGCAGTTCCTCCAGAAATAGAAAATCCAGGATCCTGAAGAAGCCTGGGGTAGTGTAAGGGACAAAGACCTTGATTTCAAAGACCTGTGCTTGAACCACTGCTCAGTCTCTGGTTAGCTGTGACCTTAAGCAAGTCATGACCTCCTTGGGTTTCGGTTTCTATGTCTGTAAAGGATAAGACCACCTACTTTATAGGATTGTAGGAAGGATAAAACAAAATTATGAATGTAAAGGTTCCTGATACATAGTAGCTCCTCAATAAATGTTAGCTCCTAACTTTTCCCCCTCAACCCTCATTTTAATTCCTTAGTATTGGAATTCTAATACTTATACATTCTAATTCTTAGTAATTCTCTGGTCCTTAGTAATCTTGGGGAAATCACATATATTATCCAATATCTTGACCATTTCACTTGCCTATTTGAAATACAAGCATTTGTGACTTTTGTTATGAATATCTCAGATAACTCTTGGCTCTAGGGCCTCTTAATAGTCTTCTTCATGATTCTTAAATTCTCTTTGAGAGAGAGAGAGAGAGAGAGAGAGAGAGAGAGAGAGGGAGGGAGGGAGGGAGGGAGGGAGGGAGGGAGGAAGGAAGGAAGGAAGGAAGGAAGGAAGGAAGGAAGGAAGGAAGGGACAAAAAAAGGGAGAGAGAGAGAAAAAAAGGGAGAAAGAGATAGAAAGAAGGAGAAGGAGGAAGACAGGGAGGAAGGGAGGGAGGGAAGGAAGGAACTCTCAGGTCTTTCTTTGACCTTACAAGCTTTCTCCATGTAAAAGAGAATCCAAACCTAATAGATATTTTGCAAATAGCTGTACTTGACAATGGTCAAATTCAAGCAAACTTTCCATAAGACTTAAAATAAAAAAGAGTTCTGAGTTCACCAAAGCTTTACTAAATCTAATTAATATGTAGTGTGCTTATGACCACAGGGACAAAAGGAAGGATGAGGCTTTTGTGATCTTCTCTTTTTCCTGGGCTTTGGGATCATTTCCTCTTGACATCCTCTTATCCAAGACAGGCTCAGGTGCCCCTCCTCTATGCTCTAATCTTCTGTACATACCACTACCAGCACCAGAACCATATTGTACAATAATGTCTATGTTACGTCTCCTTCACTAGCCTACCATCTCCTTTCAGGCAAGAACTGTGTTCTGCAAAATCTCAGTTAGCAGTACCTACCACCACAGTACCTGGTATGTAATAGATACTAAATTAGTGTTGGGTGGGTGGATGGATGGATGGATGGATGGATGGATAGATAGATAGATGAACAGGGTTTTTAGATCTGGGGGAAACATTATAATCTGCTCTAATACAAGGTCTTCATTTCACAGATAAGGAAGAAGCCTCAGAGCTGTAAGATAACTCAACCAAGGTAGCCTCAAAAGCAGCAAGAAGACGACAAGTGGTGGCAGTTACATGCCAATTTGACTCTGAGTTCAAAGGCAGACATCACTTCTCACTCACCTCCAAGGGGAGGCAGTGTAGCATGGAGGACACACTGTGGACTCAACAGCAAAGTCTTGCTCCTGCGATCTATATCAGTCATGTGACTTTGGGCAAATTACTTCTTCTCTGAGTCACAGTTTCTACATCTGCTAATTGGGACTATTAACAACTTCAGAGTTGTGGGTATTACATCTGCCAACATACATAAAGTGCCTAGCATAGCACTAGCACTATGTGCTAAATAAATATTTACTGAATGAATCATGAATAAGTCCCTGTCCAGCATACCGCGACCTCTAGAACTTGGCTTAGACTTTGCATTTAAGTCTGCCCACGTGGAAGGTGGCTGGGACACCCATTAATTATAGAACCATGTACTTGGAGATCTGTTCCTTGCCAGAAATGGATCTTAAAGCAGCACCAAGTAGCCTCTACACTTTGCTCACTGTTCCCTTCACCCGGGTTGCCCTTCCCGCCTTCCTATTGCCACACAAATCTTACCCATCTTCTACCGCATTGCCCAGCCAGATCTACCCAGTCTAGGAAGCCATCTCTAATCCCTATGACTTCATCCGTTCTTCCTGTCTCACTAATTACTTTCCATCACATAATAGAGGGGAATATCTGTTTGGGGTTTTTTTTTTAATTGTGGTAAAATACACATAACTATTTTTAGGTGCACAGTTCAGTAATGTTAAATATATTCACATTGTTATGTAATCTCCAGAACTTTTACATTTAGTGAAACTGAAACTCTCTAACAACTCCCTGATTGCTCCTTCCCCCCAGCCCCTGGCAACCACCATTTTACTTCCTGTTTCTATGAGTTTGACTACTCTAGGTACTTCACTAAGAGGAATTATACGATATTTGCCCATTTGTATCTCATTTATTAGCATAATGTCTTCAAGGTTCATCTATGTTGTAGCGTGTATCAGAATTTCCTTCCTTTTCAAGATGGAATAACATTCCACTTCATGTACATACCACATTTTGCTTACCCATTTATCTGTTGATGGACACTTGGGTTGCTTCCACCTTTTAGCTAGTGTGACTAATGCCGCTGTGAACATGGGTGTACAGGGGTATATCTGTTTTATCTCTTCTACTTGAGTGTGAATTTCTTCATGACAGAGACTAGGTCTCAATCATCTCTGTAGTTCTCAAGGTGCCTGACAGGTGACGGAGACTCAATAAATACTTATCAAGTAAATAAGATATGAGCTGAAAAAGTAATCATCTTCCATACAAATTGAAAAATGGCAGAAAAGCACAGGTTTTGCAGTAAGACAGTCTTGATTTCCGGCCCTAGATCCGCCTCTTACTAATCATAGGATCTCATACCCGGTATTTAAACCCTCAGAGTTTCAGTTTTCTCATGGGTTTTCTTTTCTTTCTTTCTTTTTTTTTTTTTGCCACAGTTAAGTGGTATAACTTATGTAAAGCAGTTAGCACAGCTCTTGGCACAACATAAACTCAAAACCTGTTTGCCAATATTATTATAAAGTTATGTTAACAAAAGTAACTAATTGCACATGTAAACAGGCCATTTAGCTTCCTGGCCATGATACCTTCAAAAGCCAAGAGCATGCAGTATTCTGAGACCAAACAATTTAGGACAAGTAACAGTCAAAACAGATACTACCAGAACAGGAATAATGACTCCACCTTGGTATCACCGAATGTGGAATCTGGAGCTATAGAGTTCCAGCTCCAGTAGTTGGCAATGTCACTTCAAAAGGACAGACCTCAATGTTATACTAAGGATCACCTCACTCAGCAAAGCAGCCTGTTCAAGATCTCATAAATGTTTTTTAATCAGGATTACTTGAAGTTTTTTTTAATGCCTGGGCTAAATGTATTTTGAATTTGATCATTCATGTTTTAAAGCTCTTAGCAAAAAGATGAAAGAAATAAATAGATTTTTATTACTATTTCAGACAGAAATATTTATTTCAATCTGTCTCAAAGGAAATTGAGCTCCCCACCCCATTCTCAGTTCCCCTCGAGGACATGAATTCCTTTTGAGGTTGCTATCCAAATTTTCCAGACCAGAAACATTCCTCCCAAAGTTAACTCTTAGGAAGTAGAATTCTTAAGTATCAGAAGAAAAAGCTTATTCAAATTTCTGTTGTCTGCCAGAACAACTAACATTTGACATGGCTAATTAAAATGGTACACTGAAACAAAAATCAGACACTTGGTTGTGTGGTAGAGGAGAGGGAAGGGAAGAAAAAGAAAAGGTAAAAGGAAGTTGCCTGAATGCTAATACTGACCCAAATATGGCCCTAAGTGACCATAACCTCTAATTTTCCCAGGACAATCATGACTTCGTGTAAATTTAATGCTCTACTGAGATGATTTGTTACATGGATATCTAAATGTGATTTGAGATGTGTGTGTGTGTGTGTATTTGTAAGACTTTAGAATTAAATGAATTTACAAATAAAGGAATAAATTCTTTGTCAGACCATGATTCCCAATGTTGGATTCAGAATAATACTGTTACCATAGAGCATGCATCGGTTGTAACTGGGCTCCCAAACCACGGCTAAGAGCGCCCGCTGCCCGGCCCACCAGGATGGTCATGTGCACTCCAGAGCTCACCAGGTACAGACGCCATGCTGAGACTGGACACAGGGCCTGTCTCATCCTCACAGCAACCCTACTTCCCAGGTATTGTCCTCTCCCCACCCTCCTTTCTCACCTTTTTGTTTTGAATTAACTTCAGACTTACCAAAAAGAATGTAAGAAAATTACTAGGAATTTACATATACACTTCACCCAGATTCCTAAATGTTAATATTTTACCACATTGGCTTTATCAGTCTCTCTCTCTCTCTCTCTCTCTCTGTAAGTAGTCTCTCTCTGTAAATAAATAATACTAAATACTTAGTAGTTCCTTTAAAATAAGGACATGCTCTTATATTTTTACAGCATGATGATCAAAATCAGAAAATTAATATTGGTATTACACTATACCCTTACCTCAACCCTTATTTAAATTTTGCCAGTTGACCAAATACCTTGTTTCCCTGAAAATAAGACCTAGCCAGACAATCAGCTCTAATGTGTCTTTTGGAGCAAAAATTAATATGAGACCTGGTCTTAATATTATAGACACAGTATTATATTATATTATATTATATTATATTACATTATATTATAGACCCAGTCTTATTTTACTATAAGACTTATTTATAGTAAAATAAGACTGGGTCTTATGTTAATTTTTGCTCCAAAAGACGCATTAGAGCTGATTGTCCGGCTAGGTCTTATTTTCGGGGAAACATGGTCATGTTCTTTATGGCAAAAGAAAAAAAATTTCTCTGGTCCAATCCAATTCAGGATCACGTGATGTATTTAGGTTCTGTGTCTTTAGTCTCCTTTAATCTAGAACTAATTCCTCAGTCTTTGTCTTTCGTGACCTTGACGTTTTGAGAAATATTTGTACAGTCCATTTATTTCGTAGAATGTTTCTCAGTTTGGGTTTACCTGATATTTCCTCATGATCAGATTCAGGTTATGCGTTTTGGGCAGGAATGTCACACAAGTGATGTGTCCTTCTCAGATGCTGATTTGTCTCATCACTGGGATTAACTTTGATCATTCAGCAAAAATGGTGTCTGCTACCTGTGTCCACTGTAAAGCTCCTCTCTCCTCTTTTGTAATTAATATGTATCTTTTGAGGAGATTCTTTAGACTAGGCTTCTCTATTACAGATGAGGAATCTGAGGCTCAGAGAAGTGGTGGCTTGCCCAAGATCACATAGCTTAAAAATGACAGAACACAAATTCAAACTCCAGTTTGTAGGCTCCCATTCTTAGGATGCTTCTAAAGCATCCGATGCCTCCTAGACCAGTCACCAATGGCTAACGCAGCCTTGTCTAATGCCCTCATCATGTGTACTAGGCAAACCAATGTGAGGCCATCAGGGCCCATAGAATCATGGTACCTCCCTGGTCTTAAGAAGTAACGTGATCATAGCCACTCTCTCTAGAGCTGCTTCTAAGTACACCTGAAACCTTGCAACTTTATTAACAATTGTCACCCCAATAAACTTTCATTAAAAAAGAAAGTACAGGAAATCCTCAAGCCAGCACTTTATACTCAAGCTTCTCCCACATACTCACTCTGGGCAATGAACCTGGGAGAGCACTGGAGGAGGAAAGGTTAGCTGGTTCAAAAGAGCAGAAGATGGAAATGTACTCCTATATGCATCAGGACACCAGCTGAACAAGGAAAACCTTGTCAACCCAAACCCAAGGCCATCTTGCCACACCCTGACCTTTCAGCTGACTATCTGAAACTGCTTTTTGAGCTGTCATTTCTTTCTAATGTTTGTTTTAATTTTATTTTATTTTGGGAATAGATAGTACTTTGGTAATACATTCATGGGGTTCAAAACTCAATGTGATATACCCATTAGAAAGGTTACAATAAAAAACACAGATAATAACAAGTGTTAGTAAGGATGTGGCGAAATTGCTGGAGGGGGTGTAAAATGGTGTGGTTGCTTTGGAAAACAATTTGGCAGTTCTTCAAAACTTCAAACAGAGATTGACCAGGTGACCCAGCAATTGAACTCCTAGCTGTAGATACAAATTAAATAAAAACAAATGTCCACTGAAAACTGTATGCAAATGTTTATAGCAGCATTGTTCATAATGGCCACAAAGTAGAAAAACCCAAATGTTCATCAATTGATGAATGAATAAATAAAATATGCTTCATCCGTACAATGAAATATTATTTGGTAATAAAACAGGAATAGAGTACTGATACATACTACAACATGGATGAATCTTGAAAAAGATTATGTGAATGAAAGAAACCAATCACAAAGGACCATTTATTAATATATTAAAGGTTGTAATAGGCAAATATATATACAGAAAATAGATTAGTAGTTGCCTGGGGCATGGGTGCTGGGGTAAGGGAGATAGCCAATGACTGTTAATGAGTACAGGGTTTCTTTTGGGGATGATGAAAACGTTCTAAATTCATTCCGGGGAGGGTTGCACAATTCTGTGTACATACTGAAAACCACTGAATTGTACATTTTAATGGGGGAGTTATGTGACATGTGAATTATATCTCAATAAAGGTATTTTAAAAGTCAGCCTTATATACAATAGTAAATCTTAAGAAATCACACACACACACATACACACACACCACACACACACACACACTGCTCACTCCTACTACCCTGTAACAGTAACCACTTCGTTATTTTATATATTTTCAGGGATTCTTTGTGCAAATTGAAATATGTTTAGCCCCACTTCTTTCATAAATATGCACTATCCTGCCACCTTCCTTCTTTCACTTAACATATCCTTGGAGATTTTTCCATACCATTACTTGGAGAACACCCTAATTCTTGTTTGTAGTTGAATAGTTTTCCCTTTTGTAAATATACCCATTTATTTAACCCACTGTTGCATACTTAGGGTTGTTTCCAATCATTTGCTATTATTACTAAGCACGATGCAACGTTTTTAACTTGGTTTCATCCGATGACATTCTGCTCCTGGACTGCCAGGAAGCAGCACAAGTAGCAGGAACAACTTTAGACTTAGTCAGAACTGGGTTTGTCTCTGACCTCATCTGCTAACTAGCCAAGTGATTCTGGGAAAGTTACTTGTATTTTCTGGGACTTAATTTCCTCAATTATAAAGTGGGTAAAATCCCATCTACTTTATCAGGATGCTGCAAGGGTTAAGGAACATAAGACAGAAACCCTGTGGCCAAATTTGGGACAATTTATGTATCATAAAGCATAAGGTTGAAAAAAAAGGCAGAAGTTTGGTAATGGATTATAACACACTGGGTGGAAAAGAAGAACTCAGGAGTTCAAGTGATACCAACACACACACACACACACACACACACACACACACACACACACCACAAAACACCCTAATAAAACAAAACAAAATTTTAAAAAAGCAAGAAGGGGTACTAAAAGCTAATCTATCAGAAAAAGGCCAGGTAGGGGCTGGCCAGTTGGCTCAGTTGGTTGGAGCGGAGTGCTCATAGCACCAGGGTTGCTGGTTCGATTCCCACATGGGCCAGTGAGCTGCACCCTCCACAACTGGATTGAGAATGACAATTTGACTTGGAGCTGATGGGTCCTGGAAAAACACACTGTTCCCCAATATTCCCCAATAAAAATTTTCTTAAAAGCCAGGTAATAAATACAGAAGGAAGGAAAGAAATAGAAAATCATCCTTTTATAGATACCAATTGACCTAGACTAGGATTATCAATAGATATTAAAACAATTGGATATAAATTGTTGAGGAACAGGATGTCCAAACAATCTCAGAAGATCACCCCACAGATTTTATTAATTACAAAGAGAAAAGAGTGCCTTTACAATGCAGAGATCTGGCAACACCACCTCATCCAAATGACCAAACCTCACATCACCAGTGATATAAGAAATTGACATTAGGTGTCATAATAGGATACAGGGGGAGGGAAATAACATTGCCTATGGGAAATTCTTAATACAAATATTTAACCTGAGTCTAATAATGAGATAACAATCAGACAAATCCATTTTACAGTCTACTAGGCAACAAACTTGGAATCTTCAAAATTCCAAAGTCATAAAAAAAAACAAAAACAAGAAAGGCACTGTGCTACATTAAAGGAAACTAAAGAGACACAACTAACCTTGTGTAGACCTTGATTAGATCTTGGGTCCTAAAAAACAGAGTTATAAACAACATTGGAACAATCTGGAAAAATCTGAAAATATTGTTTCAATGTAATAGTATTGTGGTTACACTGGAGAATGTCCTTGTTATTAAGAGATACATGCTCTAGTGCTTAGAGATAAAATGTTGCAATGTCTGCAACTGAGTTTCAAGTAGTTTAGGGGGGAAAAGTGTGTGTGTGTGTGTGTGTGTGTGTGTGTGTGTGTGTGTGTAGAAAAAGCAAATGAATCTAGATGGAAGGTATATGGCGTGTTCGCTGCAACATTTCTGCAATTTTTCTACATGTTTGAAATTTTTAAAAATAAGTTGGGGAAAAAATCAAAACATGTAAACCACCTGGTGCCCGTAGGTGCATGACATTTCACATCAGTTTCAGCTAACTCAGTACATCTACAGAAAGCTCTTCCTGCATGCCTGTGGGTAAAATGTACCACATGGAAGTAAAGGCCACCAGCCAGTCCTGCCCTCATGAAGCTTATACTTTTGATCAGAAGACAAGGCAAAAACAGGAAGCAGCTGGAGAAGCACTGTGGTTTTAGTTCCAGAAAATCTACCTAGGGCCTCCATCTGCAAAAAAAAAAAAAAATGTAAGCTAGGTAACTTTTAGAAACAAAACAAGTTACTTAACCTCACTAAGAACTGTTTCCTTATTTATATGGAAAAACTGAGCTAAAATTTACCACCTAGGTAGACTGAGAGAATAAGGCAGCCCACATAAGACATCTTTGTGAGGCATCTTGTATTGAAGACGCTCTTTAAAAGATATTTGTCTCCTAGAACAAAAGCGGGGAAGAAGGAAAACTCATGGAAGGTTCCACCTTTGTTTCCCTATCGGAACACTCAGCACAGGACCTTGCATTCAGTTTATGCTGACAAATATGGGCTGAAGAAGTAACAATAAGGCATTACGAGACAGAATGTCTTTTGGGCAACAAATGCCATTGGAATTAAAGGAAAGATTAATGTGAGTTGGCTCAGTCAGAGGCAGCAGCACCTTCACAACAGCACATACTCATGCACAGCTAAATTTGCCAAAGCCTATATATATATATATATATATATATATATATATATATGGTCTCAATTGAGCCTCATAATAATCCCCATTTCACAGATGATGAAACTGCAGCTTGAAAAGATAAATTACCTACTTAGCACAATTCAAATTTGTGTTTGCTCCACCCGGTCACAAAAGAATGAGATAATTCACAGCTCATGATCCTTTACAATTTCTTCGGGGGGGGGGGGAGCGGGGGGGTCTCTGCTGGGGCAGAATGAGTCACTAATGGCCACTCCTAAACTCACACTTTTCCTATAGAAAAATGCCAAAAATCTGCCCTGGGATTGCTTCTATTCAGATATTCAGAAAGATGAACAATCAGGCCTTTTAACTACCTGCTTCACATATCTAAAAAGTGGAGTTTAAATTACTCTTTCTACTGTGGTTGTGAGACTGAGATGGAGAGGAAGTGAACAGAAGAGGTTATTTTCATCTCCAAGTTGATGGTGTCCGCATTTTAGTGAAGTTAACCATAACTCAAACATAAAATTTTTATGCAGAATTTTCTGGGGAAAACTCTTGGCTGCTTTATTGTTTCAGTTCTCTTTTTAAACATCATGCTGTGTTGCAGGCATGGATAATGCATTTTATATCTCTCTTCCAGAGGTCTCCACGTTATCTACATAACAACCTTAATTTCAGCCATCACAAAAACCAGCGGGAACTCTGCGATTCCATTTTTGTCCACTTTCTATCCACCCATCACAACTTCCTTCCCTTAGTGAGTTTAGCTCAAGTGGCTAATGGACTTGGCAAAGGTGTGTAGAAATGACTGTTGATAAGAGTTTAAATCAGGGGGCAATTAAAGGAAAACTGTTCGTGCCATTTGAGCCAGCATTTCTACCCCTAGAATGTATCCTACAGAAATATTCCCACAAATCTACCATCCTTTCAAATGCTCACTGCAGCACTGCCCAACAGCCATTAAATTGGGTAAGTTAGAGCAACATGCAAATACATGGGACAAACGCCCAAAATATATTAAGTTAAAGAAAGCAAGCAAAACAATGTGTATCATAATCATATCACTAGTATATATGCGGGGTGAAAAATGACAAGGAATACACATCAAAATCTCAATCATCTTTGTGGGGTGGAATTAAGGGGAATTTTTCCTACATCGTTCATTGTATGTTTCTGTAATAAGTCTTGATGAACCTTAAGTCTAGAATCAAAAAACAAATTTAAGGTATATATTTATGTGCCCTTTCCTCTTCACTTCAGCTAGGTTGCAGCTCCACCTGCATCACTACCTCTAGTGATACCAAAGCTAGATGGAGTGCCAGCTGTAGAAGTTTGCACCTGTATAGAATAAACAGGAACATGTTTAGAAAGGACACAAAGAACACTTACAATATCTCCAACAAAGGCTATTCCAGCCCACAGGCTGATTAAATACTTGCAGTGACCAAGAAAATCACTACCTTCTGCAGCAGCCCTTCATGTTTTCTAGCTTTGCCGTGACATTCCTTACGGTGACATCTCTAAAGATGACATTCAGAAACAGCAACTGATCTAGACACCAATATCCACAATACGTCAGGTTAAGCAGTCGGAATACCTATCACATTCAAGAAAACTAACATTGTTACTGATACTCTAATATGCAGCTCCCATTACAATTTCCCCAATTGTCCCCAAGATGTCCTTTATTGCTTTTTTAAAGTCCAGGATCCAATCAAGGGTTACGTGTTGCATTTGGTTGTCACAGTTCTTTACTTTTCTTTTCTTTTTTTTTCTTTACTTTTCTTTAATCTAGACCAATCACCCATACATTTTGTTTTATTTTGTTTTGTTTGTCTTTCATGACATTGACATGTTCAAAGATCGCAGGGCAGTTGTTTTGCAGTATGTCCCACAATGTGGATTTGTCTGATTATTTCCTCCGGATTAAATTGAGGTTAAACATTTCTGGCAAAAATTCTACATTGGTGATGTCGTGCGCTTTCCATTCCATCAGTTATCTAGTTACATTGTTATCTTTTTATTCATTTTGTAGCTATGGGTACTAAGCAAGCATCAGCCAGTAAATAAAATATTTAAAACAATACATAAAAACAGCTACCATGAGCACCAGCTATACCAGGCATAGTGCCAGACATTTAAAATATATTATTTCATTTAAACCTCACCACAATCTGGCAAAGAAACAATCTTCAAAGAGGTTAACTAACTTGCCCAAGGACACACACGCAGCGATATAAAAATATGTGCATGCACGTGTGAACACTCACACACGCACTTTATCATAGAGTCTCAGGTTCATGGTCACCCTAAGGATCCTCCAGGGATAAACTCAGAAACCCTACCTGAGATTAATCTTGAAGAGGCCTATCTAGTTTTCAATAGTTGGACTCCTATAGGAAAAAAACTGAAATTAAATTATCTGTGGTCCATATAAAATTCTTCCATACTTGGAAATGTTTTTATTTGGAAATGGGCCACATTTTCACCACAACCAAGAAAACAGGATAATGGTTCCATAAGTGATTATAACATTGTGGTGTTTTTATTATTTGTCTTTTTTGTTTTTAACTACTCTGCAACAAACTGAGAAAAACAAAGACAATGTAGAGAATTTTTTATAAAGCTAAATATATTTTAATTTTAAAATTGTGCTCTTCCTACAAGTTTTGATAGTAAATGTTCTTTATTTTATGAGATAAAAGTGAAGGGGTACATGTAAAAAATATCTTTACTATAGGAAAACAATCATTGTCAACAGTT